>NW_026596326.1:161770-206473 GCF_907164565.1 Psammomys obesus | reverse complement strand
GCATACACACACATATGTACGTTGTATATACACACACATATGTTGCAATTCACAAAGAGCTTTAGTGTTGATACACAACAAGTTTAAAGTGTTCCTTTCCTCTGAGTGGCTCTTCATGAAAGCTCACCATTTTAGGGACTGAGGTCCCACAGTCCTTCAAATTATATCTATGTCATAGACTATCTTGAAAAGAAAATTCAAACACGGAAGCTCTTAGAGAGAACCATCTCATGAAACAATGCTTATATGCAACAGTTACTTATGTGTTTTGTTTTTTAAATGAGGCCTTTCATATTTTTTTCTATGACTTTTTTTAAAAAAACGGTAGGTTTTTTTAAATTTTTTGTAATAGTTCTTAAATGGTTGTCATCGGCACTCTGTATTTTCACTCTCTGGCTGTCCATGACTTAGTGGTAACTATTTCCTGAACAAGCTAAAAAGATGAATCTATTTTGATTTGTACTGTAGTTACTCCTCTTTTGGTTGCTGACCTGGATTAGAGGGATGAATTCAAGTTCTCAGGCTCGTCTCCCTTCAGAAACCTATGATATGGAGTAAGGGATGAGCCATAGATAAAAGGTGCCCCCAATTCTTTCCATTTGTAGAGCTTTTCCTTCAGGTGGACTTTTCTGTGTCTACAAAGGTTTGACCTATAGCTATAGGCTTTCCCACACTCCATACACTTGTAGAGCTTCTCTCCAGTATGGATTCGCTCATGTTCAGTCAGGAAGGAGTACTGGCTGAAGGCCTTCCCACACTGATTACACTGGTAGGGCTTCTCTCCAGTGTGGATCCTCTGATGCCGATAAAGGTTTGACTTACAGCCAAAGGCTTTCCCACATTCTTGACATGTGTAAAGTTTCTCCCCAGTATGAATCTTCCGATGTTCATTGAAGGATGAATATTGGTTGAAGGTCTTCCCACATTCAGTGCACTGATATGGTTTCTGTCCAGTATGAATTCTCTGGTGTTCAATTAGGGTGGAGATACGTGTAAAGGTTCGCCCACATTGCAAGCACTGGCAAAGCTCTTCTCCAGTATGGAGTCTCTGATGTTCAGCTAGGGATGGAAACTGGCTGTAGCCTTTTCCACACTCAGCACATTTATAGGGCTTCTCACCTGTATGGATTCTCTGATGTCTGTGGAGCTTTGCTCTGCAGTTAAAGGCCTTGTCACACTCAGCACACTTATAGAGCTTCTCCCCAGTGTGAATCCTCTGGTGCACAGTGAGGGTTGAACACTGGCTGAAGGCCTTTCCACATTCCCGGCAACGGTAAGGTTTCTCTCCAGTGTGCACCCTCAGGTGTTTGATGAGTGTGGAACTGCTGCCAAATGCTTTCTCGCACTCACTACATTTGAATGGTTTCTCTCCAGTGTGGGTTCTCTGGTGAGCCAGGACAGAAGATCTATGGCTGAAGCTTTTTCCACACTCGCTACATTTATAAGGTTTCTCTCCAGTGTGAAGCCTTCGGTGCTCGAGAAGATGAAGACTTTGGGTAAAACCCTTCCCACATTCACTGCAGACATAAGGTTTTTGTCCCGGGTAAATCGGGAAACTTCTCATTAAATTAAGATCTTTCTCTGAAGTGCGATACATACCAGGTATCTTTTCTGTGGGTTTCCCCAGCTCAGGGCCTATGGGATTTCCATCTTCACTGTCAGTTACCTTGGATGAGGCTGCCCCTGGTTCATAAGCTTCCTTTTCTTGCTCCTGTGCTGTCAGGCTCTCAGATTTCACTTCTCTAAAGTTGGTTTTCCAGTTACCACACTCAGTGGATCCATTCTTTATTAGCCCATGAGATGTTTCTTCAATAAAAATGTCTTGTTTGAGAGGCAACCCTTCTATCTCTGGCCAAATCTGGAAATCTGAAAAGAATTGGAAGAATGAATTCTCCCTTTGCTGGAAGAGAAACATGGATGCATCAGGCTAATGAGACTGGAAGCAACACACACACAGAAGAGGTTTGGTGCATCCTGAACTCAAACATGAATCTGGACAAAAAGCAGGGTGATGAGAGGTGAGTAAGAGGTTAAGAGGAGCAGGGCAGGAGAATAAACTAGATAAAACAATGCTGAAGATGAAGAGACTACAGTTCTAGAGAAAAAAAATTTAGACAGGGAAGGACAGACTGAAGGACAGAGCAGAGGACTTCAGAATATGGAACAATGGGAAGTGGCAAGATGAAGCTAAGCACCCTGGGATCCCTCAGGTTTTCCTCACTTCCTACTCTGCATTCATAGGCAGTGAGGAGGTAGGTCCATTTACTTTCATTGTATTTTCTCCCCATTCTTCCTTTGAACCCCGCAGTCAATAATTTTAAAATATTTGTATTGGTTTTCTTAAAATTGTGACTTTACGGGCTGGAGAGATGGTTCAGAGGCTAAGAACACTGGCTATTCTTCCAAAGGTCCTGAGATCAATTCCCAGCAACCACATGGTGCCTCACAAACATCTATAGTGAGATCTGGTGCCCTCTTCTGATGTGCAGGCACACATGAGTCAGAATGCTGTATAAATAAATTAATTAAAAATTTTTGTGACTTTACATTCAATTATAATTTCATCACAGCCTGTGAAAGGGGAAAACAGTCTGTTTAAAAGATGACATTTGGGTCTTAAAACCTACCAGAGCCCCCAACATGACTGTGTTTGACCTAAGTTTAAGACACTGATCATTATGAAAAACTACAGAACAAGTCAGCCATGTGCACCACTTTACACTTGAGAATGAAAGAATAGTGTATTTTCTTGCTATCTCTCATCACTTTTCTCTTCTTTGTTAGGCCAAAGGAGAAATGCTATATTCATTTCTTCTGTAAGCTGGAACTAAAAGACTATTCTCTTAGTAGGAATCTTTTTTTCTTAATTTATTTATTTTTTTATTAATTACAGTTTACTCAATTTATATCCCAGCTGTAGCCCCCTCCCTCATCTCCTATCAACCTCACCCCTCCCTCCCTCATCTCCTCCCATGGCCCGCCCCTCCTCCCCTTCCCTCTGACCCTAGTTTATCAAGTCTCATCAGGAGTGGCTGCATTGTCTTCCTCTGTGGCCTTATGAAAATCTCTAAGTTTTGTGAAGTCAATTTGTCCTGAAGGTTTGAGTATGTCCAACCTCAAGTTTAGCTCTGACTCTAGGTGAAAAGATTTAGTTTAAACTCATGTTAAGACATTCTGAGCTAAAATTCAACTTTCTCCCCACCACACACACTTGGTTTTTTGTTTTTTTTTTTTGAGAGAGAGGATTTCTCTGTGTAGTCTTGGCTGTCGCTTTGTAGACCAGGCTAGCCTTGATTTCAGAGATCTGCCTGCCTCTAGCTCCCTAGTGCTGGGATGAAAGGCATGTGCCACCGTGCTGGGTAAATTCAGCTTTCTTTTCTCAATCCATAACTGAAAATGGATTAACATGACATTTAGATATTGCATTTAGATAGCTGCATGTCGACAAGCTCTCCACTTAAACACAATGGACATTAAGCATCTCACGAGAGTTCATTACTTACAAAAATGTCACTGTACCACTGGCCTTTCATGACATACCCTTTTAGACTCCTGCGTCTCCATTTCCCAGTGGTTCACTTACCTAGGCAGGTGTCTTCAGAGTCTTCTCTTTCCATGCAGGGATCTTGTCCTTTTTTCAGCTTGCCAATCACCCGAGGTATTGAAGCCTGAAACCCTGCTCATAACAAAGGCAATGGAGCTGGGATGAATGGCTTGAAGAGTAATCTCAGAGCCACTTCATATACTACTCACTGACCTCAAAAACAGAGAAGGGCAGACCTACAAGGTGGGACACACCAGGGGGCACTGGAGATTTAGGGCATGGGGCAAGAAGCAAGATACAATTCAAAATTAATGCATGGCCCTGGAAATCAGCTTCTCTGAGACAGGGTATTCCTGTACAGTTTTCAACAGCCAACTGTCTTATATGAATTTCAAATTCTAAACTGGGATTTAGTCACTGGCATGTGGCAACCGACTGGGAGCAGGGTTCAAGGAAGGGCAAAGGAAGGAGCACAAAGGTGTCAGAGAAAAAGACCTACTTTCAACTCCACAGAGAGCTGACTTTCACCTGCAGCATAGTGTGGTGGAAAACAGTGGACTCTGAACCCAAAGAAGCAGCTCCAAGAGACCCTTCTAGCACAGGGTTCATGAGACGAGAACCAAGAAAGGCTGACTGCAGGGAGGCCAGGCGGGGGTAGGGATCATGGGCTTCCACGGCAGCATGTTAACCTCAGGGAGCTCCTCACCCAGCGAGGCCAGGTTGCTGTAGTTCTCCAGCATCACCTCCTGGTACAGGCTTCTCTGCGCAGGGTCCAGGTGCAACCACTCATCCTGGCTGAAGAACACGGCCACATCCCGGAAGGTCACAGGCTCCTAGAACAGCAAATCCGCTCCTCTCAACCTAGAGCATCATCTTCATCATCTGGACACCAAGAAATTCTGAAACTACCTCAGAATTCAAAGTAGTTTGAATCATCTAGCTATGTAGTTTTGCAGAAATAGTTATTAACTATTTAACCAAAACAAGTATTTATTGAGAACCCGCTGGACTTACAGATATATGACACCAGCTGTGGGGACTGGGGATTAGAGGGGGTGGAGTCCCTGGCAGTAGGACATTAAAATCCGAAATCCCAATTTTAAAGTGTTTCTAAGCAAACACAGCCTTCCCTCACTCATAATCTAGGTAAAAGAAAGAAACAAAATACAAATCAGAACCCATGTAGAGCAGTGCAGGAAAGCTGAGGAGAATGCCAACCAAACAGGCAGAAAGCCCTGGGCATAAAATAATAATAACCTTAAAAGTATTAAACAAGTATGTTAGAGATGCTGGTAGGAGCTTTGCCCGTATTATCTCCTTTAGATTCTATGAAAACCAGCCGGGCACGGTGCTGCACACCTGTGATCCCAGCACTCAGGGAGGCAGAGGCAGGCGGGTTGCTGGGAGTTTGAGGCCAGCCTGGTCTACAAAGCGAGTTCAGGACAGCCAAGGCTACACAGAGAAACCCTATCCCAAATAAATAAACAAACAAACAAACAAACATACATAGATAAATGCATGAATGAATGAATGAATGAATGAATGAATGAATGAATAAATAATCGTAAGAAAACCTTTTAGGAGGAGGCTGTAGTTAAAGCACTTTACTAGTGGAAAGCCAGGTCTAGAAAGGTTGAATAACCTAGGTCAGCACGTTGACACAGTAGGTAAAGACACTTGCCGCAAGCCTTGCCAACCCGAGTTTGATCCTGAGCACCCACATGGTAGAAGACCCCCACACTTGTGTTGTGGCACATATACTCACTCAATAAATAAACAGGTTAAGTAACCTTCCCAAGAGAACAATGGGAAAAAGTGATAAAACTAAGGTCTGAGTTCATGTAAACAGTCCTCTAAGCAACTATCAGAAGGGTTTCTATTCAATATAAAAATCCAAAGAACCACAGTATCTGCAAAACTATATAGGTGCCAGAGCATTATTAAGAAATTAATTTCAGGGGGCTGGAGAGATGGCTCAGAGGTTAAGAGCACTAGTTGTTCTTCCAAAGGTCCTGAGTTCAATTCCCAGCAACTACATGGTGGCTTACAATCATCTATAAGATCTAGTGCCCTCTTCTGGCGTGCAGGTGTACATGCAGGCAGAACATTGTATGCATAATAAATAAATCTTTAATTTAAAAAAAAAAAAAGGGGGGGGTTGGGGATTTCACTTAGTGGTAGACTGTTTGCCAGGTGCAGCCTTGTCAGGCCACAGAGGAGGACAATGCAGCCAGTCCTGATGAGACCGGATAGGCTAGGGTCAGATGGAAGGGGAGAAGGACCTCCCCTATCAGTGGACTAAGGGAGGGGCATAGGGGGAGAAGGGAGAGGGAAAGTGGGATTGGGAGAAGACATGGGAGGGGGCAACAGCCAGGATACAAATTGAATAAATTGTAATAAATGATAATAATTTTAAAATGTTTAAAAAAATTCATTTCAGCCTGGTTATGGTAGAGCCTGCCTTTAATCCCAGCATCCAGGAGGAAGATGCAGGTGGATCTCAAGTGAATTCGAGATGTATATGTATATGTATGTATATGTGTATATATATATATATATGTATATGCATGTATTTCTTTTTTTAATTTTATTTATTATTATTATTATATTTTACATTATTATTACATAATTTTATTGTTACATTTTATTAACTCTGTATCCCAGCTGTATCCCCGCTCCCTCATGCATGTATTTCTATTTGCACCCATGTGCGGAGGCCAGAGACAGATTTTGCTCTATTGCTTTCTACCCTAGTTGTTGAGAAAGACTCTCTCACTGCGCCTGGAGCTCACTGACTCAGCAAAGTCAGCTGGTCAGTGAGACAAAGGGTCCTCTGTCTCTGCCTCCCCAGCATCCTAGCATGTCCAATGTTTTATGGGGGTGCTGAGGACCTGAACTCAGATCCTCATGCCTGTGTGGCAAGCACTCCAGCCACTGAGCCATCTCCTCAGACTCTGCAGATGACTAGTTCGATGGTTGCTCTTTTTTTTATTGTCACAAACAGTATATAATGATCATTGTCCTAGCAATCTCTGGGTAGGAGCATACCTATATTTGTAAGATAGAACAGTAGTTCTCAACCCATGGGTCACAACCCCTTTGGGGTCACATGTGAGATATCCTCCATATCCGGAATTTACATTACTATTCATAACAGCAAAATTACAGTTATAACGTAACAACGAAATAATTTTATGGCTGGGGTCCCCACAACATGAGGAACTGTATTAAAGAGTCGCAGCAATAGGAAGGTTTAGAACCACTGAGCTAGATTGAACTGTTGGGTCAGAGTAGCCATGCATTTTTGATTGGCAGAGGCAGCCGACTGTCCTTTTTTAAAATGGCAGTATTACCTTACCTCACATACTCTTTGTATAATGTGACTTCCCACCAAGCAGAGCTCCCTCACTTAAACCTATGAAGTCGTGCCTTAGTTTCTTCTGGCCCCCATGGGCACCTGGCACACACAGCACACACACATGCAGGCAAAACATTCATACGTATAAAATAAAAATAATAAATTTTCAAAAATTTTAAAGTGTTAATCAAGCTCGGCCTGTCAATCCTCTGGCCAGGAGTTTGCCTCTTCCCACCTTCTCCGCCCTCAAAATCTGATTCACCTGAAGACATGCTAGGGATGGGGAGGACTAATTATCTCTTAAAGAAATAATGTATTCAGCCTTCCCAGAAGCCTTTCGGTAGTGCCTTGTAGGCTTCCATCATGTAGCACTATGGAGTGTGTTCAATTTTCAGAGTTACTCAGAAAACTGTAACTTTTTCCTTTTTATCCTTTCTTTCTTTCCTTTCCTTTTCTTTTTCATTTTTCCCAAATTCCAAGCATGCTTTCCTTGGCACTCTGAGGTTCCTCACCCATTCTCTGAAGCTACCTCCTCCACCACACAACTGTTTGCCTACCGTGCAGCTTGGGGGCCTCTTTCTCTGACCCTAATTCAAAACACACGGCTTCCTTCCCTGTTTCATCTCATGCCTCCTGGCAGCTGGCAAGACTTACTCCTTGTCTGCCCTGTTATTTTTCTCAAACTATAATAACATTTTCTTCAAGCTTCCTTCTGGATTCCTTTCCAAATTCTTTTACTAATGAAACTAAGAACCCAAAAGAGGGGACCAGACTTCTCTTGCAACAGAAAACCACAAAAGGCATTTTAAATTGTATCAAGCAACCCTCATACTGCTCCCTTTGGCTAGCAAAATGGGTAGACATTCCATCTGAAGGATTCCCCATTCTTAGAAGAAAAGCATTCTGTGAGGTTTTATGGGATACCATCTGTTCTGGACCTGGCAGACTTCTGTCAGTAGGTCTACTCCTGATAGGTGTGGGGTGGGAGGCTTTTGTGCCTTTTCCCTGAAGGTCAGCTTCAAACTGGGACTTTGCACACCTCTGTTAAATGCTAGTTTTGCAAGTGAGAAAAGTGACAGAGGCAAAGAATGGAAACACATCCATGACTCTTAAGTCAGAAAGCAATTTATGCAAAGACAAGCATCACTTACTGCCCCTTGAGCAACCAGCAAATCCACAGCCATTTCCCTTCTTAGTTTTCCTGCCAAAGGAGAGCTGAGTGCTGACAAAGTATGCCTGGAAAGGAAAAAAAAAAAAAAGGTGTAGTAAGGCTTAGAGTGAGGAAGTTAAAACCACCCATAATGGGGTCTGGAGAGGTGGCTCGGTGGTTAAAAGCGCTTCGTGCTTTTGCAGAGACCTCTGATTATCATCATCCACATAGTGTTATCCACAACTCCTTTTAACTCCAGTTCCAGGGGATCCAACCTCCTCTCTGGCCTCCTCAGGTATTGTGCTCATGGGCACGTACACACAGACATAAAAATAATAAGTTAATTTTAAAAACACACCCATAATGGTCACAAGATCCCAAGTTAAGCCATCCCCCCGTAAACAACGCAAACCAAACGATAAGAATCTGACCTAGGCAACCTGTCAAAACTCTAAACCTTCTGCCTATTAATCACACTTCTAATTTCTTACACCGATCCCTCCACATCCACCTTCAGACCTGTTAGCGCCTTGTACAACTGCGGCAATGTCAAAAGGTTGTTCTCTGCAAATGCTGGGCCAGTCTACCTCAAGAACTTGGGTGTAGGCTGTTGGAGAATTCCTGGAACCAGACCTCTATGCAGCAGAGGTGGGGCTGCGCTGTCGACGTGGCTGAGGTGGACAGCCAAGGGGTTCTCAGACTGCCCAGAAGGACAAGACATAGCAAGCTGCACAGATGGGAAGGGGATTCTGCTTCCAGGCCAAGGCTCCAGCCAAACTCAGCGAATGCTCGGGCCACACTGTGCCCTGGTTTCTTCATCTGCTGCACTGTCGGCACAATGAACGGCCACGGGCCTTGTAACTTGGCATTAGATGAGCTAATTCATTAAGTTAGACAAGACTGCTGGGTATCGGCTGTTGTTTTTAAGATCTGCATCGCTAAGATGCCGCACAAGATGCACAGGGCCCCGGCCCCACAGCCTGGGCCCGGCCGCGCTCTGTGGCGGGCCGAGCCTGCCCAAGGGTCCCAGAGCCAGGCCGCGCCAGGCCCGCCGCGAAGCCCACCGCCCGCGACGCCCCGCCCGTCCCCGCCGCCCCCACTCACGAACGCCGGCGCTCGCTCTCGCCGCCCTCAACACGAGCGGTCTCGAGGATGTCGGTCCCAGACGCGCCCTCCTGGCACAGTCAGGGTCACCTCGGCCAGGAGCGCCCCTAAAACGCCGCGAGCAGCCCCGGCCACTAGGAGAAGCCGCAGAGAACTACCATTCCCAGCATGCCTCGAGTCCACCCTGACTACACTTCCCAGAAGGCACCTGGGCCAGGCGACTAACGCAAGCTGACAAGGCTGTAGCGCTGTCTCCAGCGCAGTTGGATTGATTACTCTAGAGATTGTTGCCTAAGGCTGGGTGAGCGCCCTGCACACCCGGCAAACTCTGCAAACACAGCCGGACTCTTTCAGTCAGCCCTCGGACTTGTTGGCTAGGCGGGTGAAGTGATATGATCGGAAATTAGTGTCTAGGAGCGGAGACATCCCCCCTTACCCCCATAAGTACCGGGTTAGCTTGACTGACTACGTATCGGAGGACAGCCAGGGCTACACAGCGAGACATGTTAAAAAAATAAAATAAAATAAAATAAAAATTCTCTAGGAGAATCTGTGTAGACCACACCAGTAATGATAATTTAAATTATTTTCGCGTATATAATACACAGAAAACAGTACGCATAGGTATCGATTCAGTAATTTTGCTTGTTTTGTGACAAGGGCCTTGATTATGCAGCCCAGGATGGCTTCAGAATCAGAAGGTTTAAAAATAAAAGTAATGGAATGACCTGGGCGTGGTAGTGCACGCCTTTTATCCCAGCACTCTGGGAGGCAGAGGCAGGTGGATCTCTGAGTTCCAGGCCAGCCTGGTCTACAAAGCGAGTACAGGACGTCCAAGGCTACACAGAGAAACCCTGTCTCGAGAAAAAAAATGAAAGTAATTGACTGAAAACACATAATCAGCCTTTTGATATCTTTTAATCCAGCTGGCTGCTGAATCCTGAAATTAATTACCATTTGGTTGGAATAGACCGTAGTGGACCTTCGGAGATCCTGCGCATACCTATCTTCTAGTTTTGTTTTTAAGACGTATATAATGTTAACTCTCTCGAGTATCTTTCCGATCTGGAAAATCATCTGGAAGACGTTGGGGTGATCTTTTTGTGCACTATGTGAATGTTGTCTTTGTATATTTAAATGCTGATAGTTTGGTATTGTTAAACATCGCCTGAATACTCCAACACCTTCTGATTTAATAAAGAGCTGAACGGCTGGAAAAGGAGGCAGGACTTCCGGCAGAGATAGGAACTCTGGGAAAGAAGCTGGGGCGTGGGAAAGTTTCACCACCCAGATGGAGAGGAAAAAACAGTGACAGGACTCAGGAACTAAGGAAAGGTAATAAGCCACGAGGCAGAACGAAGATTACTCTAAAGGGGTTAATTTAAGACAAGACCTAGTTAGGAACGAGCCAAAGCTAGGCCAAACATTAATGCTTAGTAAAAGGTCTCCTTTTGTCATTATTAGGATCTGTCGGTTGGAGGAAATTCCCATTAATAATTGGCATCCAAACGTTTATAGGAAGAACAACCAAAAGCCAGCACTGAAGGTGCTTAAATTGCCCCACATGGCTGAACTGAGGCGCTCTCAGAAGTCATAGGCTGTTGAGTGAAAACCCCAGTTCTAGGCATGTGTGGCCTCCCTAGGTATTACTGGGCACAGAGGCTCTTATAACCTCATAACCTACACAAGTTATTGTCTCTGCGGGTTTTGCTTGTTTGTTTTATTTTGTTTTTGCATCCCAGAACTAGGTGGAAGTCCATGCTACTGTAGATATCACATAGGTTAGTTGCAGGGCATGGAGAAATCAGGCTTGGACCAAGCTGGATTCCTTCCATGCTACCTCACTTTTATAGTGCTGGGGGGTGAGGGACCCCGCTTTGCAGGCTGCTGGGGAGAGTTGATGCCAATAGTCTTGTTCAGCTATGGACAGAGTATGTTGATGCCCATTAGCATGCCAGGAAACATAATCTCACTGTTACAACAGTGAGAGACTTAGTATGGGTGCTGCCAGGTTTTTTTTTTTTTTTTTTCATTTTCATTTAAAGCCTGCTCCACAGGACAAAACTCCTTTTTATTTTTTATTTTTTCCAGCGCAAAACCTGTGGCTGGGGAGATCCCTGTCCCCAGTGGGAAGGCTACTGTTATTAGTTTGTCCAATAGGTATTACATACATTCAAAACATTTGTGATTATGGGCACAGATTACCACTGCTGTGAACACTGTGAGAGAAAACTTTTTTTAAGTGTGTGTATATGTGTGTGAACATGTTCATACAGACGCCCATGGAAGCCAAAAGCCTTGGACCTTCTGGAGCTGAAGTTACAGGAAGTTATGAATCACCTAACATGGGTGCTGGGAACAGAACCAGGCTCTTCTGCAAGAGTAGTGCACTTTCTTAACCATGGTGTTTTAATCTCTCCTGACCTGGGAAACACCCTTTCCCAGTGTGGGTAGTTGCTGTGGTGTCACAACTGGTCACAGCGCTAAGAATAAGGACTGTTGCTATGCCATACTAATCCAATGCTGGGGCATAAATGGAAGAAAAGAATCAGACATCTGTATCACTCCAAGACACAGGGAACCTTACAGAAGAGGCAGAATGGAGGCACAGGTGGTGTTATGTGCTTTGAACTGTGAATGGAAACAGGAAAATGGAGGCTCACAAGACTCAGGAGCCCTAGAAAGCTAACAGGCTTAAGAAGCTCTCTCTAGAAGTTTATATAAGCAGAGTACAGTGGGTACAGGGAGGACTTGGAGGCAGGCATAGCCTGGGACCAAGAATTGTGCTCTCTGTGGCTGCACTGTGACATAATGTCTTGTTTCTAAGAGTGTATGTGTGTACGTAAATTAAATTTCAAAAACGTTTATCTAAAGAACTTTTACTTCACAATAAAATACAGCAAAGGAAATTACTTTCTGAGAAAAAGTAGTGGAGACACCATGCCTTTTGTGACTGAAAGTGCCTCCAGGTCTGAATCAGAGGTGGTAAATGTGAAAGGACAATACGCCTGCATAGCTCACAGAGTGGCTTTCTTCTCAGGTCACTTAGAGAAAGGAAAAAATGAACCAAATGTTGTAAACAAGAATTTGTTTACAGTGTTAAAAAACAAACCTTAGTGACCAGGAGGCAGCTAAAGTTACATATGTAGATTTCTTTTCTCATTCCTTCTAATCCAGCCATTTTGCATTAACATTTAATGGCAATGTCCAACATAGATCCTAGACTTCATTTGAAGTCTGGTGAGCTATGGCCGCACTTTTACCTAAATCAGCAGGTCCCCAGTGGTGGCACAAAAGCTGGTGGCTGTTAAGTCTGCATTACTAGAAAGCAAATGTTAATTCTTCAATCTTAGTGTCAACTCTGTCATCAGTAAAACTTCAGAACATGTGGAAAAGGTTCTAAGTTTCCCAAATATTCACATGTTTATACTCCATCACAGATGCCTGATATTTGCTGACCCCCAACTAACTACCACTCATCACTTTATCCCCAGGATGAATTCTGTTGCATTCAGTATGGGATGAATGTCTCAAGGCAGATTTACCACATGCATTTTGTTTTTTTCTCAGTAATGAGTCTTCTGGTGGTTGGCAAGAGATGAGCTTTGACTGAAAGCTTTCCCACATGCTTTGCATTTATAAGGCTTTTCTCCTGTGTGAATTCTCATATGTATCGTAAGCGATGAACTCTGTCTGAAGGCTTTCCCACATACTTTACAGTTAAATGGTTTTTCTCCAGTATGAATTCTCTGGTGCTGAATGAGGGCTGAGCTTAGGTTGAAGGCCTTTTCACAGTCATTGCATTTATAAGGTTTCTTGCCAGTATGGATTTTTCTATGGGTATTGACTGCTGAGTGGGAGCTGAAAGCTTTCCCACATTCCTTACAGTGATAAGGTTTCTCTCCTGTGTGGCTTCTGTGATGGATGTTAAGTCCTGAGATCCAGGAAAAGGCCTTTCCACATTCATCACACTTGTACGGCTTTTCTCCAGTGTGGATTCTTTGATGATGGATAAGTGCTGTGCTTTGGCTGAAGGCTTTTCCACATTCCTTGCATGCATATGGTTTCTCTCCGGTATGAATTCTCTGGTGTATAATCAAGGCCGAGTGGTAACTGAACACCTTGCCACACATATTACAAAGAAAGGGCTTCTCACCGGTATGAATACGTTGGTGTCTACTTAGCCGTGATGTTGATGTAAAGGCTTTCCCACACTGGCTACATTCATATGGTTTCTCCCCAGTGTGAATTCTGTGATGCTGAATGAGAGATGAGCACTGACTGAAGGCCCTCCCACACTCATTACACTTATAAGGCTTTTCTCCGGTGTGGATCCGTTGATGCTTCTGAAGGGATGAGCTGCCTTTGAAGGTTTTGCCACATTCCTTACATTCATAGGGTCTGTCTCCAGTGTGCATCCTCTGATGCCCAAGGAGAGAGGTGGTGAAGCTGAAAGCCTTTCCACATTCACTACACATGTACGGTTTTTCTCCAGTGTGGACTCTCAGGTGCTGCGTTAGGGAGGAGCTTTGGCTGAAAGCTTTCCAGCATTCCTTACATTTGTAGAGCTTCTCTCCAGTGTGACTCCTCTGATGTTTGCTCAGGGAAGAACTGTGGAGAAAGGCTCTCCCGCAGGTGTTGCATTTATAAAACTTGTGCATTGTGTTGGCCCCTGAGTACTGCTGTGAGTGGGGCTTTCTTCCTCTGGACACAACTCCAGGTTTCCTGGGAAATGGAGACTTTATACCAGAATTTCCCAGGAGTTTAATACCTGTAAAGCCCCTCTCTTGTATACAGTCTTTTCTAAGGGAAAGCATCATTTCGCTGAAAAGTTTGTCCTTTTTGCCTTGTTGCTCTTCCAGCTGTTCCTCATCCACATACGTTTTTCCCAATATGAGGTCAAAAAAATCATCAACTTTCTGCTTTTTCAAGACTTCCTTGTTTTCTTCTTTGGAAACTCTGGGTTCGAACAAGCTCTTCCATCCTAAATTAAACAAAATGTAAGCAACTCTTGCACTGGAAATAAAAGAAAATGAGGTTAAAATACATGAGCACAGCTAACAAGTCCAGACTCAGAATCTTAAGAAAGGTTAGGAACAGGACAAAGGAAAAGAAATATGAAGGTAGACATGCCTGAGAGGAAGGGTCTGAAGGTGTCAGCTCTTCCAGTGGGGAGAGGGGCAAGTGCCAGTCCTGACCTAGCGATAAAGCCTGTGCTATCAGGTGTTTCTGGGCACAGCTTCATCACCCATATACCTGAGTATACTGACAGGTATACTCCCAAAAGAAAACTGCAGGGAAAAAGAGGAGAAGGGAAGAAGAAAGGCAGGAGGAGGAGGAGCCTCTACCTCCAAGAGCTCTTGAAACAGTTTTAGTCTTAGCAGTGCCACTCTGGTTCTTGTCAGAGTGCTAATGTTATAATAAGCATTCCCTCAATAGACAGTGCAGAGGCCAATGTTCTGGGAATTCCAGGCAATAGCTAAGTAAGGGTCAACTTTCTATTCAATAGCCAAGTAACCAAATTGCCAAAGATGTAACTAGGGCCTTATGAATGTGTATCGGAACAAACAAAACCAAAGCAATGTGTAATGGTGGCAACTGTACTGATATTTAAACCAAGTCATAAGAAGATGAAGTTGAAGAGAAAATCCAGGGCCCAGGATGGCTGGGTGGGTAGGGGAGCATTCTGCCAAGCCCCACAACTTGAGTTCTGTCCTGGGACTTGTGTGGTAGAAGGGAAGCTCTGACTCCTGAAAGCTGTCCTCTGAGCTCCGCACTCACGCTATAGCTCACCCCCAACTACCTTCCTGCGCAAGATAAATAAATTAGTGTAAAAAGGGATAAAATTTAAATAAGAGCCAGGATACTTAGGATACACTGCAAGAAATAAATCATTGATTCAAAAGAAATAAATGTATTTTATAAGAGCTTTGATAATTTTGATCAGAAAAGAGGGTTACCTGTACAAAACATATGAGAAGTAGAATCAGACAGAGGACTTGTTACTCACTGCTTAAAGTTAGAGTGGAACCAAGTGTAGACACTGCTGATAGGGAAAAAGAAATCTAATGCTAGAATTCTACTGCAAAAACTATGTCTAAAGAAGAAAAGAAAAAAACTTAGACACATACATATACTGTACACATAAACTCTGAAAAAATATTCATGGAAAATAACCTCATCAAAGCAAAAGGAGATCTAAGGACAGTTCATGAATGATAAGCCAAAAAACAAAACTGACTCAGAATGTCCAGCTCCTGCCAGAGAAAAGTGAATTCTGGGTAAGTAGCTGAGCCCAAGAGAATCGTCCTCTGGTTGCCAGAAACAAAGACAGAATACAAAGCAGGACAGAAAGTGGGCACCTCTGATGCAGCAAGCAGAGTCTAACAAACTCAGCCATACACACCAGGGACCAAGATCTGCTATGTATGGCTTGCAAATTGTCACAGTAAAGAATGGCCTGTCACCATTTTGGCAACCTAGTTTCTCTCTCTTTCTCTCTCTCTCTCTTTCTCTCTGTCTCTGTCTCTCTCTCTCTCTCTGTGTGTGTGTGTGTGTGTGTACACATATAGTTGTTTTTCTTTAACAATAGATATTGAGTTTCTGGCGAAAAAGTCAAAACAAAAGCCCAAGATAGTATGGTGATACATTACTATGAAAATTGCTTACACTCAAAAGCCTGGAACTTTTGTTGGACCTCACAGGGCTAATAATGCACCTTGAGATCACTTAAGATTCAAGATTGCTATCCTACCTTGTACTCCACCTGTTTGTCTAACCTGCCTTTATGAGAACAATGTAACAAACATCCTTACGTGCCTTGGATTTCCCATGTACCCAGCTTTTACAACCTAAGCTAATGTATGATTATAATCCAATTCCATGCTTTTGACCCAGAGAGAAATGTATGTATGTATGTATGTATGTATGTATGTATGTATGTATGTATGTATGTATCTGTTGTATTTATGATGTGGTAGTCATTTGTGGAAAGCAACAAACAGTTTGGAAACCAACCTTATAAATGAATATCTGAAAGCCAGCTGATGGTGGTGCATGCCTTTAATTCCTGCACTCAGGAAGTAGAGGCAGATAGCTCTCTGAGTTCAAGGCCAGCCTGGTCTACAACATGAGTTCCAAGACAGCCAGGGATACAACAGAGAAACCCTGTCTCTAAAAACAAAAATAAAACAAAAAATAAAAAACAAACAAACAAAAACCAGCATTTGGATATTGTTTGACAGCACTGTTCTCTTTTTTTTTTTTTTTTCAGCATCTGTTTGTTAATCTGGGTTATCTTTGGAGTTACTATAACTCTGATAAGGATTTCTATAAAACATCCCTCATTCTTTCCCCGTATTTCTTTGATATTCAATAAACACAGAGCAAAGCCCTTTGTTAGGGACACACATAGGCAAAGACAGATTCAGAAGACAACATTCAGGCAGGCACAGATTTAAACTAATATAATTGACAAATTACAGACAGCAGAGATGGAAGACACAGGGAGAAAGCAGTAAAGAACGCAGATCTTGGCTTGTTCTTGGTAAAAGTACCCCAGGGGGAAGTGCTCTGATTTATTTACCTTAATGCAACATCAATACAGTTTGGGTACTCTGAGGTTATTACTAATACATTTAGGTGAAAGGCAGAATAGGGGATGCCCTACAGTCAGGAAAGTTATGCTCAACCCACTAAAGTAAAATGTTACTAGTGCAGTGTAAGTGAAGGAAAGGGTGGAAAAAGCAAGGATGCTAAACAGTTAAAATGCATCCCACTGTAGCATGCGCTTTCAAATGACAAGAGGTGTTTGACAAAGAGCAGCCTGTGCTTGGAGAATTTACCTCTCCCTCTGAACTTATGGACCAGGAGATCAGAAACAAAGAGGAGGCATGTCCTTCCCAGCAAATGCCATGTGATAGCACATCAAAGGAGGTCTCTGGCCAGTGTCATCTGAGCATAATCCCTTATTGTACCCAGGCAGGTAGGAAATGCCAAGTTCAAGTCTTTATCCCTCCACCACTTACCTAGGCATACACCTTGAAGCATTCCACTTTCCACAGCATGGAAGTCTTCTGCTTGCTCTAACTGAGAGATAACCTTTGGCTTGGAGAACAGAATCCCTGTTCATGAACAAGAAGACATGAGTGGCCATCCTGGCACAGAGGTCCAGGCCAGGTGGACCCCGAGGTAGGGGTAGAGCACACAGGAGGTTTAGAAACTCTGTTTAGAAAGCAGCCTAAAACCGTGCTCCTAGAGGATGGCCAGAGGCAGCATCAGGATGCAAGTCAGGGCTGTGGCTTGGCACTCTTGGTGGGATGGCTTAGGGAACCCACAGCAACAGAGCTGTGGTTGGGGAGACAGGGAAAACATGAGAAGGTGCCCTTTGTCAAGGGCTAAGTTCAGACTTCTCAGAACAGCCAAGGGAAAGAGCAGCCATGGCTGAGCCCCTCCACAGGTCAAACCTGGCCAAACCGTGCATACCAGGGTAAAGGGTAGGGATCACGGGCTTCCACAGCAGCATGTTAACCCCAGGGAGCTCCTCACCCAGCGAGGCCAGGTTGCTGTAGTTCTCCAGCATCACCTCCTGGTACAGGCTTCTCTGCACAGGGTCCAGGTGCAACCACTCATCCTGGCTGAAGAACACGGCCACATCCCGGAAGGTCACAGGCTCCTGAAACAGCAAACCCACTCCTGCTCACCCCAGACCATGCCCACAGACAGCATGCCTGAGAAGCAACCCAGTGAGAGTTTGGGGTGTTCCAAGCCAAGCAAGCACTTCTGGACAACAGTTTCACTACCCAGCATGCATTCTGTTCCCCCAGAAAGCTCAAACACAACACCCTTGTCTTATTTAGGGTCTACATTGCTGAGATGAAATGCCATGACCAAAAGGCAAGTTGGGGAGGAAAGGTCTCATTTGGCTTACATTTCCACAGCACTGTAGTTTATTGAAGGAAGACAGGACAGGAACTCAAAAACAGAACAGAAACCTAGAGGCAAGAGCTGATACAGAGGCCACGGAGGGGTGCCATCTACTGGCTTGTTCAGCCTGCTTTCTTGTAGAATCCAGGACCACCAGTCCCGGCATGGACCTACCCACCATGGGCCGGGCCCTCCCCCACCAATTACTAATTTAAAAAATTCCTTAGAGCCGGATCTTATGGAGGCATTTTCTCAACTGAGTTTCCCTCCTTTGAGATAATGCTAGTTAGTGTGTCAAGTTGACCTAAGACTTGGTCAGCACAACCTTGAAAGAGAACACTTAAAATCACAAAATCAAATGAGGAAGACAGAACACAGAACTTGGGACTAAGAAATGTACTGGTCATCGAAAGAGAGATGTTGTGGTGGCTTCCATGTTTGTAAGACTCTACAAACCACAGGCAGGGCGGCCAGGTACAACGCCTGAGGTGTCTGTGCCGTGGAAGGGCTAGGACCTTGCTTTTTCTTTACCATGCCAAAGGCACATCTCCAGAACCCCAAGTTGGTCACAAAGTGTGGCCTCCCTCCTGCTCTGAAAGAGCAAAAGGAAACTAAATATAAGTGATTTGATTTTCCTCGCTGGAAATGAAGGAAGAGACAAGTCCCTACCTCTGTTTCTTTGCAGGGCTGAGAATCAATCCTAGGAGCAGGTGCTCTATCTATGATCAACATCCCAGGCCCCACTCCTTTTATTTCAGAATCTCTCCTTTTCAGATATATGGGAATCCCTCTCTCACTCTCTCTCTCTCTCTGTGTGTGTGTGTGTATCTGTATATATATCCATGTGTGTCAAAACCAGAAGTCAACCTCAGGTCAAACCCCTCAGTATGCTACCCATCTTGTTTTTGAGACAGGGTCTCTCATTGGCCTAGATCTTGCTGACCCACTAGGCCAGCTGGCCAGTGAGTCCCAGGGATCCACCTGCCTCTGCCTCTCAAATATTGGGATGACAAACAATATTACCATCACTCCTGGATTTTTTTTACTTCAGTTCTATGCATTGCTTCAAACTTAGGTCCTAAGACTTGTGTGGCAAATATATTACTAACTGAGCCATCTTTCCAGTGAGTGTGTGAATCTTCTTAATCGCTAAGTCATGTCAGTCTCAACTCAGAAAAGCTTCCCGAAGGAACTGGTACCCATGTCTTTATTTGAATAGAATCATGACAGATGCTATTATAGCCTTAGGACGAAGGAGGCAAAACCTCCCTGGGTTTCTTACAAAATGAAACGAGCTCAGCTAATCAAGCACCAAAGGAGCATGGCTTGCACCATCAGGCACTCTGCATAGGGACAAGTCTAAGTAAACAAAACTTAAACCTATGGGTTCCTGTGCTCTGCTTCTGCATTTATGCTCTATTACCTTTTCCTTCTGTTCCTTTGGATGTAGCCCAGAATCACTTCTAGTGATTAGGAGGAAGTTAGATCTGAGTGTGAAGGTAGGGGCCGGTCCAACAAAAGTCCATTGTTTAACCTTAGCTTTATGGCAACAGGCTATCAGAGCTGGTGAGCACTGATGAGACAAGTGAGAATGAGAGCAGCCCTACAATCAGGTCACAAGACCTCAAGTAGGTTGACATACACACTGGGGAGGCAGGGCTGATAAATCTTTCCGCTGGTCAAAAGGGTTAAGTGGAAAAGGGTATTAAAAACTGTAGCTGATGGTCTGTGGGCTGCTTCCATCTCTCAGACAGCCTCTCTGCCTATGCAAGTAAGTTCCTGCTCTAAGAAAATCCTGTTTGCTGAGGCTCTTTGTGTGCCTTGTTGAAATCTTCTCCAGGAGAAGGCAAGAGCCAGGGAATTATATAACAGTCTCTTGCTTGATAAACGGTGTGGAGGGTTGGAGCAGGGCTGAGGGAAGGCAGTTAACTCTTGCTCAATGGCTACTAACTGATTAAGGAAGAAACTACTTGGAAACTGGCCTGAGGACAAAGGAAGTACTTTTCCTTCAGGGCCTCATCATTCAGCAGCTTCTGTTCTTCCTTGGGCTCTGAAGCTCAGAGAAGCTCGAGGAAAGGATTAAATAAATTTGCCCCCTTCTGCAGCCTGAAGGCAGCTCAAAAAAGAAGTGGCCTATACTCACCGGAACCTGGGCTGGCAGCAACCTCTTGGCCATTTTTCTCTCTATGTCGCTCTTCCTGAGAAGATGTCTGAGGCAGAGCAAGAAGCTGTGAGCTTTCCTCACCCTGACTGCCCTCCGGCCCTCACTGGACCAGACCATCTTAGAAACCACCTGCTGGGCATCTGCACAGTCCAGGCTCCCAAGCTCTAGGTCAAGCTGGGCACGACCAGCAAAGCCAGATGTAGGCAGCAAGCACACTAGGGTATTGGGCCTGTGGCCTTTTCACTAGATTATGAATAAGTCGAACTAAACGGAACGGTTAAAGCTATCAAGTTCATTAGCAAAATAAAAGGCAACATTGTGTGCAACTCTTGATGTAAGTTAAAAGACATAAATAGTCCATCTGCACTTGGACATTGCAAGTCCAAGAAACCACTGCAGAATGCATGCCCTTTCCAGAATCCACCAACTAGAAACTAGTCCACTTTTCCTCGTGGGCGTTTGCCTCTGGTCAAAAGAATTACTAAAGTCACCTAAATTAAGACCACCAGCCGTACCTCTCCCCACCCCACCCCCACACACTCGGGGAACAGCGTCTCTAACCAGACCCGCATTTAAATTTTAGAGAAAAGGGGCTGAAGGGCGCAGCTCATGTGGAGCGCACGATATTAACAAGTACTGGGCTACATGCCCAGCATCCTTCTGCTTCTTTCCAACAGTAAAACCTTAGAGCAAAGGAACAGAACTTCACCAAAAAAAAAAAATAATACGGACTGTGGGATTCACTGCAAGACACTATCCAACACGGAAGACTGACAGGAACGAATAAATAAAGTTTCAGTTCCGGGATGGTAGAGCTCCAGGAGCTCAGCTCAAGGCCGCCCTGACTCGCTAACCTAAAGCCCGCGGCTTCCTAGACCGCTGCTTCCCAGGGCCGCGGGACTGGAGCAACCAGGAGTCAGGGCCCTAGGATCCGCACCTGTCACCGAGGGTTCTGCGCGCTCCCGGGAGGCTGCAGCCCTATCCCGCGGGTTCCCAGCCGCGCCTGTTCCGCTAGAAAGTCCAACAAGTCCCAAAGTCCAGGACTAGGCTCTACTGCGCCTGCGCGCGAGCTAGCGCTTTTTCCATTACAGACTACATTTCCCAGAAGGCACCGCGACACCTCCTTACGGAGCCCGAGTGGGAGAAAGGGGTGTAAAGGCTGAGGGTCAGCTTTTCAGTTGCCATCACCTCTTGGGCTTTTGTGCACGCTTCATACGTAATTACAATAGTACTACTACTAAAAATGGCAAAGTGAGTGTACATTAAAAAAATAGAAGAATAAGGCGCTGGCCACTTAGAACTGTCCTTTCATTTTTTTAAATAGAAAATTATGCTTTTCATAGCCAACAAAAGATACATTTAACACACACAGTTTTTCATTGCTGGCTCATACTTCAATATAAAACAAATAAACTGCCATTATTACTGCAGCCTAGAAAAGCAGAAAGATAGAAAAAAAATATTCATTTTTTTGAGTTGAAATTTTTTAGCTCTTGTTACAAAAGTTTGTCCCTGTCTTTGTACAATGTAAATGTTTTGAAGAATGACAATTCAACATCAACTAGATACAAATTATGTTCTCTAGATAGCAATTACTACAAAGAGCTCCTTAAAGAAGTCCACAGTAATGGACCCACAAGATAAGAACAGTGCCCAGAAAAAAAATAATAAAGCCAGAAAAAGGCTGTATCACAGTGTCTCAGGAACCAACTCAAAGGGCTCTGAGGAACCAAGGTGGGAGAATTTCATCATCAGAAGACCCTGCAAAGGTCTGAAAATCACCAAATGCTGTAAGATTCTATCTGACTTCTATTCCTGCCAAAATATGAGAAAAGGAATAGAACTACCCCCATCAAAACAAAACGAAACAGCAGCCCACCAATAGACAAACAATCGGTGGACATGCTAAAACATGCCCCTTTAGTACAAGGACTATTTTGACTCCATGCGAGGTGTGGTACTTTCTGTAGGCTTTTAGTAGATCGTTTTGTCAGCCTAAAGACAATCCCCAGATGGCTAAACATTTAAACCATGAATGAACAGTAGATGTTGCCAAATGCTTCTCTGCATCCATTTAGATAATCATGTTTTTGCCTTTAATCCATTAATGCAGTGAATTACAGAAATACATTTCCTAAATCATTACATTTCTCAAATCGCTAATCCGCTAAAGTACATCTCAGGCTGGCTGTGACAGGTTTGTCTCTGGCAGTTTGTAAGTGTTGGGCTGCTTCCTTCTATGTCTCTGCTTCTTGGTCTGGCCTGAACATTTATTTCACTTTTCATTCTACCTATGTATCGATTTCATGCTGTGTGTTGCCATTTTTCTCCCACTGTGTGATATTTTGTGAACAGAGCAATTCCTTTGTAACACAGTTGAGTATTATGGGTTAGTTTGGTGTTCTGTAGAAGGTGTCACATGGGTATTTTCTCTTCTGGATGAGAGGACCTCCCATGTGGTGAGCTGACACAGCAGACAGCAAGCAATACAACCTGAAAGGGGAGAGCTGTGTGTGGCAGTCCTTTGTCTCCCTCAGCTCGCTGTGTCAGCCTGCTCGCTGAAAAGTGCTGTGGCGAATTTCCTTTCCTTTCCTTGCAGTTCTGAGATGAAACCCAAGGTCTGTGCATGCTAGGTGGGCACTGCACCACAGAGCTAGAGCCCCAGCCTGCTAGATTTTTTTTTTTTTTTTTTAATCAGGATCTTGTTTTGCATTAACGTCCTGCTGCCAAATCTGCTTATGGCTTCAGTGGTTCGTTTTAGCTTTATCCTCCTTATACTCACGGTTGTTTTTCTTCTGGAGTTTCACACACACATTTTCATCATGGACACCCTTTCTTATTTCTTAATATTACTGTTGTTGTTGTTATTTTGACATTTGTCTTCACCTGGTCTCCAGTTGCTGTGCTCTCTACTTGCCAGACATCAACATTGCTTTACCATGCACTTGTCCAGGTTTCTGCTCACACAACATCCACCATGAAGCTTCCTGTGTGTGTATCCAACTGGATATCCACATGCAAATGGTTCAGGTTGGACCCAACCACGAATTACACTGAAAAATTCCCTCAACATGGATCAAAGGTCTCAAAGTGAGAGCTAAAATTTATAAAACACTAAAAATAAAACATAGGTGGAATCTTAGGGTTTTTATTGCTGTGATTAAAAACAACAACAACAACAACAACAACACACACATACACACATGCCTATGACCAAAAAGCAACTTGGGGAGGAAAGGGTTGATCTCAGCTTAGAACTTTCCGGTCACACTCCCTCAGTGAGGGGAGTCAGAACAGGAAGTGATGGAGAGGCTGTGGAGGGATCTGTTTCCTGGCTTTCTCCTTGTGGCTTGCTCAGCCTGCTTTCTTGTGGTACCCCAGATAGTGGACTGGGCCTTCTCACTTCAATCATTAATTAAGAACACACAAAACAAGACATTATGGTGGAGACTTTCTCAACTGAGGTTCTCTCTTCCCAGAGGACTCCAGTTTCTGTCAAGTTAACAAAAAGCTAACCAGGACGGGTTTAACTCTTCGTGACCTTAGAATTGCCTGTGAGATCCTAGGTGTGCTACCCAAACACAAACAATAACAGTAAAATGTAATATGAATCTCAACAAAAATCAAAATTTTGTGCTTTATGAAGAAAGCAAACAGACAACCCACAGACCGGGACAAAAATCCTTCCACATCATATGTTTAATAACGCCAAGCCTTACAACTTAACAAGAAGACTGATACCTGCACTTACAAAGGAGCAACAGATTTGAATAGTCATCACTTCAAAGAAGCCATATAAATAGGCAAATACAGACGAAATATGTTCAATAACACCATTGGCCACTGGGAAAAGGTAAATGAAAACAGGGAACTCTAACTTAATTTACACAGTAAAGTGACAGTAGAAGAACTGAAGTTGAGAGGTCCATGGCTACAGTGGCCATAGACACACTTCCTGAGGAGGGTAGAGCTTATCCAGACTGGCTGGTGTTCTCTCTGGATTCTGCCCAAATTCAGGGTAGTGCCTTTGGACTTAGCTACTGTCACACATAGCCGTCCTTCTGGAGGCACTTTCACAGGCACACCAGCTGTGTGCTTCACAGATCTTCTAAGTCACTCCCTGTAACATGAAATTAATAAGCCAACAGTTTTCCTTAACTCCAGTAGCAACCCAAATAATTGATGCAGAGAGACTAGGATTCATTTGATAAGCCTTAAAGCCCTAGAGCGGGGCAGCCAACAAATGTCTAAGTTATTTTGCTATGTCCCAACTATGCACCCCAACTTACTTGCCAATAAGTCGTCCTGTCTGGGCTGGATCTGCTCCAACAAATCACATCCTCTTTCTCCATCTTCTTTTCTCCTGCTCCTCCTTGACTATGGTCCTTCTGTGACCCCATGCCTGGGAACCTAAGCCCCACTGTGGAGAGCCACTTGTTTGTCAGGCTGCTTTGTTATTGAGCTCTCAGCAGAAAACATGTTTTCATCCTGCCTTCACCTGGAGACAGGGATAGACAGGATGTTTTACCATGTTCACTTCCTTTTGTTTGAGACAATAGGCAGGATGTTTTGCCAAGTTCACTTCATTTTGTTTGTATGAGGATCACACAGAGGTAAACAAGTTTGACTTCTTTATGAACCCCTTCATTGTATCAAGGTGCTTTGCTCTGACTATAAAAAGGGACTGTGGCATAAACTGGTGTGACAGTTTCTACTGGCAACCCTCTGGAACAGATCCCTTGTGTAGTGTGTTGGTTTTTTAAATTTTCTTTCAATCCTCACTCCCCACTCAAGAACTGTTCGACTCTGCGGGCAGGCTCCAGCACCCCACCTACTTTTTTTTCTGCCCAGTCACAGGCTTTAGGATCTTTATTAACCAATCAACTTTGAATTGTGTAACACAAAGCTTACACAACAAAGAAGGGTGTTCATGAGAATCTTCTTATCTGGGTGGTAGCCAAATCTTGGGGGCCAGTAATTGACATTATAATACATAGCACCAGACCTACCCCCAACATCTCCCCATCAGCTCAAGATTCAGTATCTCCAGCCCTCATCTGATAGAGTTATTGTCCTATGAGAAGAGGAAGAGACAGCTGGGCATTGCTCATCCAGGGAAGACCATTTGGGCCACAAGAAGGCTATCATCTACAAGCCTGGCACAGCTCTCACAGGACCTAGCTTGTATGCCACCCTCAATCTCAGATGTCTAGCCTCCAGGACTGTGAGAGAGAAAACAAGTTTCTGTCATTTGGCCACCAGTCTGTGAGGCAGCCCAGCCCTCTGAGGCACGAGTCAACCATTCAGAATATCTTGACTTCTTCTGGGCAGGCCTTTAAAGTTTCATCCATATTTTATTAAACTCTTTGCTTCACTGAGTCCAAGCAGTTTGCTTGAACATGTCAGGGGGCCTGTGGCCTGTGATTGGGTTGTCCCCACCAGGCATCAACCCTTGCTGGAGACCTAATGTCACTGTTTTGCCAGGTATAATTGGAAGATGAAGCTGAGAGCTGGACCTGAGTCTCTCCTTTCTAATGTAGCCCCAGCCTGGGTTTTTCTCACCAACACGTTAGATCTTTATTATGTAGAGCATTCTTACCCTCCTTTCCCCACCAGGGAAATGAATGGGGCTTGGGGAATGAAGTTGTGGCAGTCAGAGCATACATAGACTTGTTAAAATAAGAGGAGTAAGTCATCACACACACACACACACACACACACACACACACACACGCCCCTTGATCAACTGCACAGAATAGTCAACGCAGCTTTGTACTTAGTACTGAAAACTTGAAAGTTTGCTGAGACAGTGGATTTAAAATGTTCTCATCCCCAGAAAGAGTTAAATATTTGAGGTAACAAACTGCTAGTTACCAGGACAGTCATTCCACGTTGCTTTAGTCTTTTAAAACCATTAACAGATATTAACAAATGGGATCCCTGTGACATTTTTGTACATGTGTGTAGCACATGCTAATCTACCTTGCCCACTCATTCTGTGTTCTGCGGCCCCTTGTTGGGTCTCTTCTACTTCCAAGTTGACTGTTTTCCATGTATGAGTCGTGTGAGTCTACTTGGCTTTTTTTTTTTTCCTTTGTGTGATGTCTTCTGGTTCCAGATGTCTGTTTTGCTGCAAATGACATTCTATTTTTCTTTGTGGTTGACTAGTACTCTGTTTTGTGCACACTACACTTAAAAACTCCATTTATATGGTGCTTCACTCTTTTTTATTTTTTAGAGACAGAGTTTCTCTGTGTAGCCTTGGCTGTCCTAGACTCACTTTGTAGATCAGGCTGGCCTCACGGGGATCTGCCTGACTCTTCCTCTCTTTGTGCTGGGATCACAGGAGTGTGACACGGAGCCCGGCTAGTGCTTCACTCTTGGTGAGCTATTTTCACTGGTTGCCACCAGGCCGCCCTGTGGTGGCAGCACCGAGTCGTGCTCAAAGCTGACAAGTCCAGTCTTTGCACAGCACATTTGTGTGGCAACTGAACTGACTAGCACTTTTCTATGGTGCAAAGCTGTACTGAAGGAAGCTTGCAGAGGGAGGTGACAATGAGTGTTGATGACAGATTGTTCTAGACGACCTGTTTTCCTGCCACAGAGAGCTCCACAGTTGCCTTGGGATTGGCAGAGGAGCCTGGCAGAAGGACAGGCTGACAAAGCAGCAGTGGGATGAGGGGTGTGGTGGTGGTTAGTCCTCCTTGTCAACGTCAAGGAATCACTGGAGAGACACATGTCTGAGGGGCTTTCCAGCGGGCTGAACGGAGGAGAGATGACCCACCCTGAAGGTAAGAGGCAGTATAACTGGATACAAATGGAAAATAAGTAAGCTGGCTGGAAGCACCAGAATTCACCTCTCTTTTCTTCCTGACTGGATATAAAGTTGTAAAATTAGGGGCTTTCTAATCCCCACCCTTGCTCCCAAATAATGACACCGAGACCTTTATGCTTATTCATAAGCTTTAGCCACTGTGGTTGGGCAGACACGGAACTATTCTAACTCATCTATTCTGGCCAGGCCTACTTCCCAGCCATGTGGCCTGTTACCTGCCATCCTAGTCTTGTCCTGGCTGCTCCAGCTCCATCTGTGTACCCATGGTGACTCCCTCATGGCCACCTTCCTCCCTGATCTCCACCTAGGACCCCCTCACTGGGCTCAGAAGTCCTGCTTTATCCTCTCTTGCCCAGCTATTGTCTGTTCAGCTCTTTATTAACCAATCAGAGAGCGATGGAGAACAGTTTTCACACAACTTTGAGACAGGGGATGCTTCATAGAAATGGCAATGCCAACGTCCAGACTGCAACCAGATCTCTGGGTATAGAAACAGCATTTGAACTCATGGTGCCTAAAACATCCTCCAGCACGATGTGACCAGCCACCTCATGCCCTTTCTAGCACACCTTCCTGTCATGATGGACTGTGCTCCCTCAAACTGTAAGCCAGAATAACCGCTTTCTTTTATTTTTGTCGCGCATCTTGTCGTAGCAATGAGAAACAACCAATATGAGATTGCTTGGCTACACGTGTTCCACACTGGTCTATGCAGGACACTGAGGCATAGGTGGGCATCCTTGGACACAGACACCATGCCTTTCAACAACCTTGTGCTAAAGATGGTGAGAGGTGTACCAACTTTCCTGCCTTTGGGCTTCAGGCAGCAGAACTATATGGCAGAATCCATAGTCACACCACAGGAGGTTTATTAAGGGAGGGGACACAGAGACTGTCTCTGGGTGAGAGAGGAGGGGAAGGGAACAGGACCTTTTACAAGGTGATGCAGCGCATACTCATGGAGAGGACAAAGCAGCTCGTGGTGAAATGTGCCGCATCTTGGCAACTGGTGATGATGTATCCTGTTGTTGCCAAGTCCCTGGAGCTGGCCATGGAGGTCCTGATCACTAACATACGTGTTCTCTAAAAATGAGAAGGTGGACAATTCACACCATTTCAAGTCTAGAGGACAGAAGCCTTGGAACCACCCATTCACTGAACCCTTTAATGTATGCTCTTAAGTCAAAAAACCACCTGGTTGTTTAATGCTTGTGTGTGTGAGTGCACACAACACAACATACAGACATACAAATGCTTAGATATTCTATTGCAGTGCTTCCCACTCTGGCAGAGCTCCACTGAGCTGGTTTCCACCACAGAAATGAGTGAACCACTCTGGATATGGTAAGAGAAATCAGAGAATCAGACCTCCTTCTGCTGCTTGCTCGCTCCACCAGCCACGCTCAGAACTCTGCTGCCACCCTAATTCACCCTCACTAATGGGAGCCCAAGCTGGCTCAGGCCCTGCTTCCATGATCCCACTAATCCCTGGAGGCTGGGGCTCAACACCTGTCTCCAAGAGGCCTTCGCCGTCCAGCATCAGAGAGCTCAATCCTGTCCTCTGTTGGCAATGAGAGGAAAGTATCTTTGGGCCAACCCCCCTCACCTTGGTCCAACCATGAGATGGGGCAGTTCAACACAAGCAGCTTCACAGTGTGAGAGAGCTCCAGAGAGGTAGGAGACTTTCAGAAATGACCAGAGGAGCAGCTCAGGGCTCGTGACCCAAAAGGGAGCTGCAGGGTCAACTGGCCCCGCCCTTCCTCCCACCAGTGGGTGGGCTGGTGCTTCACACCACTCTGAATGCAAATCTAGATTTGATCTGTCCGCATGGCCTTGGGCTGTCAATCACTCCCGGAGGTGTCTCTTTCCCTGTCTGCACAATCGAGAGATTCTCTGCAAGGCTTCAGTATGCTTGGTGACATTGATGGTCTGCTCCGCATCGATTCTTGCCTTACCAAGCCTCGTCCTGCATGTCTTTCCAATTGACTGTGCTGGCACACTCTGGCTCACCCTGCTCCTGTCATCTGCCACTCATGGGTTTACCTCAGAGAAAGTTAGGGAGACCCTTAGGCTCTGGTGAGATGGCTCAGCTGGTAAAAGTGCTTGATGCCAGCCTCAGTTCAGTCCTCCAGACCCACACGGCGGAAGGAGAGAACCAATTCCTGCATTCATGTACACATGCACCTCTCTCTCTCTCTCTCTCTTCCCCCTCCCTCTCTCTTACACACCTGATAAATAAATAAATAAATATAAAATATTATTTTAAAAGAGAAAAGGTTCTAGTGGATTAGTGATCAGGACAGAGAAGGAGAAAGATAGAAAGGGAAAGACAGAAGGAGAGGCAGAGGATTTGGGGGAGGTAGGGAGACTCTTAGAATAGAATTAAATGATGTTTGGAGAAGAACATCTAGGTAGGTAGAGAAATCAAGAACACAGTGAGACAGAGAGAAGGACAGCATCAGAATGTCCGCAAACGCTCTTGTCAGGAGCAAGTGTTTGAGGGACACCGGTGTGCTCTCCCTTCTGCTATCAGTCCCCGAAGAATTAAAATTCCCCAGGAGTCTCATGCTGGAAGAAGCCAAAGGCTGAAGCTTCCTGGGAGGCAAGAGGGAGCTTGTCTCCTAGGAGGAGATTTCATAAGTCACACCACCTTGCAGGAGAGACTGGACCCTCAATGGCCAGAGCCACTTAGCTGTGCATGTCCTTTTCCATTTAAACCCAAGTGTCTGAAGACCCGCCTGGGGGTCACTGGACCTCTTTGTTCTTCTTCTCCATGTGGCCGGACCCGTCTGTAAATCTCTTATCTCCGATTTTCGCTATTATCTGTCTCTTTAATTGGCATATTGAGGATGAGTGGCCAAGCTTTTATTGGTGTTGCCAGGATCCAGTCTTGCACCCTGAAACTCTGATAAACCAATGTGGGTCAGACACAATCTAAAGACAGTCTAGGGGAGAAACAGACCCAGGGAGCCAGAGAGGGAAAAGAGCCCTTCCTCCACTCCCAAGCTCTGGAGGGGGGTCTCTGCTCTCACCCTCATCCCTCCCCAGAATCCTTAAATCCTCTAGGCTGGAGCCCTGGTTTTACAGCTGTCACAGACTCATCCTACCTGCTGGAGGTTGGCTCAGGTAAGCACCCCTGGGGAGGCAGCCTAGAGTGGGGTGGGATGGGGTGGGTCTGGAGGAAAAGGTTCCCAGAACTGTGGGGGAAGGGGTAGGATGGGGGGGGAGGACCATCGACAGGGGGACTCGGGTGACAATTTCAGGGAGGATGAGAGCAGCCCTCTGGAAGCCTGGGAGAGCCGGCTGAGTTGCCAGCGCACGGGTCACCGAGTCTCCAACTTTTCCCGAGCTCTCGGCGTCCTAGCCGGGTGCCCGTGGACAGCAGCTGCGTCCGCCGGCTCCCAAGGCGTCCCGGTAACTTCCGTCCCCGCAGCCCGGGGGGCAGATGGCTCGGCTCCGGGTGCCGCTGCTCTGGGTAGCCTGGTGGCTGTCGCAGGCTGGCGTGGCGCGCGGTGCGGGCTCGGTGCGCCTGGCGGGCGGCCTGACGCTGGGCGGCCTGTTCCCGGTGCACGCGCGGGGCGCGGCGGGGCGCGCCTGCGGGGCGCTGAAGAAGGAGCAGGGCGTGCACCGGCTGGAGGCGATGCTCTACGCGCTGGACCGAGTCAACGCCGACCCGGAGCTGCTGCCCGGCGTGCGGCTGGGCGCGCGGCTGCTGGACACCTGCTCGCGGGACACCTACGCCCTGGAGCAGGCGCTGAGCTTCGTGCAGGCGCTCATCCGGGGCCGTGGCGACGGCGACGAGGCCAGCGTCCGCTGCCCCGGGGGCGTCCCCCCGCTGCGCGCCGCTCCCCCAGAGCGCGTGGTGGCCGTGGTGGGAGCCTCGGCTAGCTCCGTGTCCATCATGGTCGCCAACGTCTTGCGCCTGTTCGCGGTGAGGGCCGGCGTCTGCCACCCGTCCTCCCTCCTAGGTGGCCGATGCCTTTACTTCTTTCTGGAAGGGTCTGTTTTGATCTCCCCAGCTCCTCCACATTAAAGCTGCTGTCCACCGGGGCAGATCAACTTTCCCAGCCTGGCTTGTCTGTCTGCTCTGCCGACTGGCTGGGTCTGGCATTTTTGTGTGAAGGGGGTCGCTTCCTCCAGCAGTCTGTGTCCTGGAGCAGGTGGGCTAAGGGCAGATTGGACCTCAGTCGTCACTTGCCCACTCATTCGGGTTCTCCTGACACCTTTGACAGCCCTGCAAGGTGCCCCCGCCCCTGAGCACCCTTGGGTAATAAATTTAGATGTCATGAACTAAGCCTTTCTTTAGAAGCCCTTGAGGGGTGGAGTGTCACTGCTTTTTTTTTTTTTAATCACTATTTAAATTTCATTTGAAAATGCCTGCCTTTAACCCCTTCTGATGCAGGGACCTGAGCTCCATCCCCCTTGCTCAACTGCTTACCAGCAAGGCTCTGCATCTTCTTCATCGCTAGGGGGCGCCGAGGTGCAACAATTGGGGGCCATAGTTTCCAGGGACTGGAGTGCCTCTGGCATTAGAGTTTGGGGTAGGGGAGTGCTATTGTAGTCATTCTGGGGATAGGGGTTAGGGTTTACTGCGCTTGAAGAGGGCATCAGTCCTGCTGCAGCTAGTGGAACTTTCTCCGGTTTTTACTTTCTTGATCTCCTGTATCCCTGATCTTCTCCTGTTAAGCAACCTTAAGCACCTCTCCCTCCTCTCTTCTTCCTCCCTCCCTCCGTCTTTCCTTCTCTGTTTCCCACTCCGCTTTCCAGTACTGTTACGGTGCTCCTCCACCAACAGTCCTAGAACAACTGCAGCCCCTCCTCCCAAAACGTCCAGGCTTGGGCTCCCTGCTGGTCTGTCTTGAGGGCCACCTGGACTGTCTGTTCTAATGCAGATCTGTTTCCCTCCTAAGTCTCTCAGCCTCCTTTTCCTGTTTTCTCAACAGTATTCTTTTCACACCCCCAGGTACCACTGTTCTGTAGCTTGTGCGCAGCACCATAACCCCTGCTGTTAATCTATCTAATGGTCATAGATCAAACCTAGTTTCCATCAAGCCTTTCCACTAGACTTTTCCAGCCTGATGCTGCCCTCCTCTCCAGCTCCAATCTACTCTGATACTAGCAGGGGGCTGACACTGACAAAGACTCCTTTTCTCTCTCTCTCTCTCTCTCTCTCTCTCTCTGAAATGGGGTCAACAGAACACCCTTTCCCTTAGACCAGGGGCAGACTTTCCTTAAGCTCCAGGATCCTCTTCATCTTGTAGCCTGCACAGCTGTCAGGGTGACCCACTGTGCTCTAAGCCCTTCCAACCTTCTGGTCATCAGATTCATCCATAAATATTCCATTAGCCTCCAATTTCTAGCTTGAGCCCCTCCACCCAGCCTTCAGTTCTCCCCTCAAACCTTCCATGCTTCATCTGAGCCACAGGTCCCTACTGTCTCCTCCAGAGCTATTCCCAACTTGTCTGTGACCTATCCGTGTCCCGAGTCCCCGTTGCCACCCTGGCTTATGAAGCCTCCAGCCACAGTCTAGCTGTCTGTCCTTCCTGCTCCAGATACCCCAGATCAGCTATGCCTCCACAGCCCCAGAGCTCAGTGACTCCACCCGATATGACTTCTTCTCCCGAGTGGTACCCCCTGACTCCTACCAGGCCCAGGCTATGGTGGACATTGTGCGGGCACTGGGATGGAACTACGTGTCTACACTGGCCTCTGAAGGCAACTATGGCGAGAGCGGGGTTGAGGCCTTTGTGCAGATCTCCCGGGAGGCTGGTGAGTTGGGAGTTGGTAAGCAGGTCCCAGGCACCAGTCAGCTAAAAAAGGGGGAGAGCTGGGATCCATGGGATGGGACACTGATGGGGGGAGGGGCATCCCTGTGGTCAGGCAGGATGGTACTCCAGGTGGGTGAGGTCCTTCAATCCAGTTCCTCATGTTGTGGTGGCCCTCCCCCCCTAACCATAAAATTATTTTTGTTGTTACTTCATAACTGTGATTTTGCTACTGTTAAGAATAGTAATGAAAATATCTGTGTTTTCCAATGGCCTTAGGCGACCCCTGTGAAAGGGTCATTCAATCCCTAAAGGAGTTGTGACCCACAAGCTGAGAGCTGCTGCTTGAAGGGACTTGGGTCATGCTTATGGTCTGCTAGGTAGGGTCCAGGCAAGATCTCCACCCTCTTAAGCCCACGAGTAAGGCCTACACAATCACAGAAGTGGCAGGCAGGTGGGTAGGTGAGGCTAGAGTTGACTCTGGTTTCCCCGCCATCCAGGAGGTGTCTGTATTGCCCAATCAATAAAGATCCCCAGGGAGCCAAAGCCAGGTGAATTCCACAAAGTGATTCGGAGGCTCATGGAGACACCCAACGCCCGGGGCATCATCATTTTTGCCAATGAGGATGACATCAGGTGGGACTGACTGGCTTTTTGACACTCTTCCTGAGAGACCTTCCTTTTCCTCACTCCCAGCCATGAGCTGCTCTCTCTCTTCCTCTCTCTGTGCTCTTCCTGTGCCTATCCTGTGTTGAAGGAATGATTTAGATCTGGCTGGCTGAGGAAAACATGGCTATTTTTATTGTTCACTGTGGGTAAGGGACTGTGGGACAGACCCCAGAGCAGACAACAGTATCATGAGGGACATAGTCCCAGTAAACCTCGAAACCTACATTATCCGAAGCCAGCCAAGACTCTTTTCCAGCCTGGGAAGTTGGACATTCTTTGGTAGAGGAATTTGTGAATGGAATGGCTTCAGAGTGGCCTTGAGTTTCCCCCAAAGCCCTCTCTGCATTAATCCATTGCTTTACTATAATGAAATATCCAAATCTGGGTAATTTTTTTTTTTTGAAAAGAATTATTTTTAACGTACTGTTTCAGAGGTTGAAAGTCAAGACAGCATGACACCAGCTCTGCTGAGGGCCCAGCTTGTGTGGCATTTTGACAAATGTTATCATGGAAGGAGGGCATAGAAGAGGGAGAGAGTGCATGCAGAGCCAGATAGGGTCTCACTCTGGAACTTGCTCTGTAGACTAGGCTGGCCTCCTGAGTTCTGGGGTTAAAGACATTCGATGTCAGAGCCACTTAATAAGCTCCACTTCTTAAAGGTCACATCATTTCCCAGCATTTGCACTGAGACATTTCCACCAGACAGAAACACTCAAACCAAACCCAAACCTTAGCATGGTCTGAGGGCCAGTGTAGACCAAATTGGAGGAAGATCCCAGGTTGTGACTCATCTCCTGTTCCTACCAGGAGGGTCTTGGAGGCAACACACCAGGCTAACCTGACTGGCCACTTCCTGTGGGTTGGCTCAGACAGCTGGGGATCCAAGATCTCTCCCATCTTGAACCTAGAAGAGGTAGCTGTGGGGGCCATCACCATCTTGCCCAAAAGGGCTTCCATCGATGGTAAGTCCCCGACCCCACCCATCCTCCCAAATGCTTCCTCTTTGGGATGCTCATTTTCACGTTTTCATAACAGGTACCACTCTCTTCTAGGAGTCCCATATGGTGTGACTCTGAGATTCTGTAGTTACATCCCAGCAAGCAGTGTTTGAATGAGGCAGATGAGGGAAAGGACACTCTTCCCGTTAAGCGTACAGGGGAAAGCATCCTAGGCTGTGTTTTTGTTTGTTTATTTTTGTTTTTTCCTGTTGTTTTAAATTTCCATGTATACAGTTTTGGTTTTACCAAAGGTAATTTAAATGGGAAGGTTGGCGGGATAGAAACCAAGGATGTGGAATATCTCCTCATCAGCTGTATTCCTACCTTTGGGCATTTAGAGGAATCCAGCTGTGTGGGTTCACTTCGTGAGGGGACTTGCCCATTTCTCTGAACACTGACCTGAAAAAATGCAGACTTGCTGACTGGCTTCGGGAACCCAGCAGAGGATGAGCTCCGCCTCCCACAGGCCCCCCAGCTTTCACCTTCACAGGCTTTCTTTCAGCTAGAGTGCTAAAGAGATGTCAATCGAACAAACTGGTCTAGTTTGCTAGCAGTCGAGGCATTTCATGGGAAGAGGTGTGGAGGAGGGTGGTGTCAGGTGTGCATCAGTGAGCCAACGGTGTCCTCAAAGCCCTGGATTCTCTCTTCTGAAGCTTTGTGTCTCTTGTGCCTCTGGCCTCATGTTCACCAGATGGATAGTGAAACCCTGCCCACTGCATAGCCATAGCAACGCCATAACCAGGACAGAAAGAGCAGTGATAAATTCCTTAAGGATGCTAATTCTACCCAGGAGCTCCTGTGTGTCTTCTCTCTTTTTTTTTCTATTTTCCCGGGGGTTTTTGGGGGGGGGGGGGGAAGGGATGTGTGCATGTGGAAGCTGGAGGGGAGGTTGATGTCAGGAAGCATCCTCAATTATTTTCACACCTTATTCACTGAGGGTGGGTCTCTCAATCCAACCCAGAGATCACCGATATGGCTAGTCTTGCTAGCCAGCTTGCTCTGGGGTGGGGGTGGGGGAGCCCCCTGTCTCTGCCTTCAGAATCCAGCACTTGGTCACAGGGCCACTCCTGATACAAAATGGGCCGTGACTAAAGCACGCCCGGCTTCCCAGAGGGTCACCACCCTCCTACCTCTTAGGATTTGACCAGTACTTCATGACTCGTTCCCTGGAGAACAACCGCAGGAACATCTGGTTTGCCGAGTTCTGGGAAGAGAACTTTAACTGCAAACTAACCAGCTCAGGCGGCCAGTCAGATGACTCCACCCGAAAATGCACAGGTGAGCGCTACCCAGGACGGGGTAGTGGGGGGCGGGAGGGAGATCGAGGCTGGGGGTGGGGAGCACAGGTGTGGTGTCTAGGCGCCAGGCACACTTCCTCTGGGCCTCCTAGGACAGGCGAGGAACGCATCGGCCAAGACTCCACCTATGAGCAGGAGGGGAAGGTGCAGTTCGTGATAGACGCGGTCTATGCCATCGCCCACGCCCTCCACAGCATGCACCAAGCCCTCTGCCCAGGCCACACGGGTCTGTGCCCAGCCATGGAGCCTACTGATGGCCGTACCCTGCTGCAATACATCCGGGCGGTCCGCTTCAACGGTGAGTGGGTGGGCGCCTGGCCCCGCAGGGTGGGGAAGCCAGGTGGATCCACAGCATCTGGGACAACTCAGGATGGAAAAAGAGACAGGGAGGAAGAGAAGACACCAGGAAGGACTGATTCCTGGAGCTCTGAGCCAAGTGTAGGCGTCACCTTCAGAGCCAATTTACAAAGTTCAGTGTTGAGGAACTGCTGTTTGACCCATCTACCTGGGCTCCGCAAGTCCCACAGAACTCCCCGTTCACTGCACACAGCTTTTAGAAGACCCAGGCATTGTGGTGGGCCTGTGGCCCAATACAGAGCCCAGGAGGCACCCTGTTGTGGTTACACAGCCCGCTCAGAGTCACAGGCTTCCAAATGTAGCCCCGGCCAGGCTCTGAGCTGCTGGAGCAAAAGGCATTGGTCCGACATGACCCCCGCACCACCAGAAGCTGTGTAAGGTCCAGGCTCTAAGGAACGTATCTGAACAGACCCAGAGGGATTCTGAGAGTGCATGTGGCTTGCAGGAGCTGTGCTGCTCTTCAACTACTATCCTGCATAAAGATGTACACTCTCTCCCACATCTTTGGGACGCTGGCTGTTGTGGTTTTGTGAGAGCTGTGTACATGTGTGCACACACTTGGGCGCGTGTCTGTGGAGGAGCCTCAGGTGTCCTACTCTGTCATTCCCCACCTTATTTCTTTGAGGCAGTGTTTCACTAAAACTGGAGCTAGCCGGAGGGCTAGCAAGACTCAGAAATCCTCCTGTCTCTGCCCCTGAACACTTGGGAGTGGGTGCTGAGATCCAGCTCAGGCACTCTCTTACCCTCCAGGCCATGGCCAACTCTGAGAGGCATGTTTTGTCCTAAGCCCTCCTGATGACTGTGAGGCAGCATCTCCTGGTCCAAAGCTACTTTCACTGCTAATGAGTGAATGCTGATACTGAGCATCTTGCTAGGAGCCTGGCAAGCTCTTCCTTTATCCTGGCTGGTCCTTGAAGCTTCCTGGGAAAATGACTTTGGGGGTGGGGGGGGGGTATGGAAAAGCAACCGGAGCTGACTGGCCTTTTCCTGCAGGCAGCGCAGGAACCCCGGTGATGTTCAATGAGAATGGAGATGCCCCTGGGCGCTATGACATCTTCCAGTACCAGGCAACCAATGGAAGTGCCAGCAGCGGCGGGTACCAGGCTGTGGGCCAGTGGGCAGAGGCCCTTAGACTGGATGTAAGTGGCACTAATTAAGCATCCAGGTGGAGGCGAAGGGCTCTGAATTCCTGGAGGTGGAGGTCCTCAGCCTGTGTTCTGTCTGTCCCAGATGGAAGCCCTGCAGTGGTCAGGTGACCCCCATGAGGTGCCTGCTTCTCAGTGCAGCCTCCCCTGCGGGCCTGGTGAACGGAAAAAGATGGTGAAGGGTGTCCCCTGCTGCTGGCACTGTGAGGCCTGTGATGGGTACCGCTTTCAGGTGGATGAGTTCACGTGTGAGGCCTGTCCAGGGCACATGAGACCCACCCCCAACCACACCGGCTGCCGTCCCACACCTGTGGTGCGCCTGACCTGGTCCTCTCCGTGGGCCGCTCTGCCCCTTCTCCTGGCTGTCCTGGGCATCATGGCCACCACCACCATCATGGCCACGTTCATGCGCCACAATGACACTCCCATAGTCCGCGCCTCTGGCCGTGAGCTGAGCTACGTGCTGCTCACTGGCATCTTCCTGATTTATGCCATCACCTTCCTCATGGTGGCTGAGCCTTGCGCGGCCATCTGCGCCGCCCGGAGACTCTTGCTTGGCTTGGGCACCACGCTCAGCTACTCAGCCCTGCTCACCAAGACCAACCGCATCTACCGAATCTTTGAGCAAGGGAAGCGCTCTGTCACACCGCCACCCTTCATCAGCCCCACGTCGCAGCTAGTCATCACCTTTGGCCTCACCTCCCTGCAGGTGGGTGCCCAGATTCCCCAGTGACATGGTGAGGGCCCGAGGGGAGCATGAGGTCCTCCGCCTTAGAACTCAGAGAATGAGAGACTCGGGTGCAGTTCAATTGGCAGAGGACCTTCTTAGCAACCCTAGGGTTTGATTCCCCAGGGTAGCCTAAAACCTGCATGGTGACACACACTTGTTACGCCAGCACTCAGGTAGGAGTAGGGGGATCAGAAGTTCAAAGCCATCCATAGGAATTTTCAGGCCAGGTGTGGTAGCAGAAACCTTTAAATGCAGCACTTGGAAGATAGAGCTCTCTGTCTATATTTATGGTATACATAAATGTATATGGTATACATAGACCAGCCTGGTCTACACTGTGAGACCCCGTCTTTAAAAGAATTTTTTTCAGAGAAGTGGGCTTTATAGGGTCAGCTTTTCCCATTTAGGGTCCTGTGCTGGAAAATCAGAAGGATAGACCGAGTGTGGTGGCCCATGTCTCTCATCCCAGCATGTGGGAGGCTGAAGCAGGAGGATCTCTGTGAGACGGAAGCCAGCCGGGATGAGACACAGTGAGACTCTGACAAAATTAGCAGCAGAGCAGTGCACTCTTTTTGTCTTCAGGATCGAGAGCAACTTACTTGTCCACAGCCATTTCCATTGCTGAGTCCGTAGAGGAAGCTGAGCGTCCAGCTTTTTAGCCCAGGTGTCAGCTGCTTAACTAAATAAGCTCTCTCAGAGCCTGACTCACGTGTATCCCAAAGGCCACCGTCCCCGTGGAGTGCAACACTCATTCCACTGTGGCCGGTATCTTGTGATTAAAAAAAAAAAAAGAGCATCAAGGGGCTGGAGAGATGGCTCAGAGGTTAAGAACACTGGTTGTTCTTCCAAAGGTCTTGAGTTCAATTCCCAGCAACCACATGGTGGGCTCACAACCATCTATAGTGAGATCTGGTGCCCTCTTCTGGCACGCAGGTAGAACACTGTGTGAATAATAAATAAATCTTTTTTTTTTTTTTTACATGAGCATTAAAAATTAGGGTTCAAAGTTCCCGTGGGTTTCTCCTTAGGTGCTACTATTAAGTGTTGGACAGAAGCCCACAGACAGGAAGTTTTCTCTGGAGAGAGACCTCAGGGAGGAGCAGCTTTGAGGAGGGGTTGTGGTGGCTGGTGTGACAGTGTATACCCAGCCGTGTTGTCTGGGTGCTGACCCAGCCATGCCATGTTGACACGGTACACTCTCCTGGGCAGATGAGTCCTTCCTTCCTGGCTTTGTCTCCCTCGTGTTCGCTTCCACCCATGGCCTTGGTTCATGCAGTGGATTCTCTATGCTGAGAAGAGTCTGGCTCTTTCTCCAGACACCATGCCTGAAACATCCCGAGAAGGTGCTCCAAGACTCCCTCAGTCATAGGGTGGAGATGCTTACACGGCATTCAGCATTCCCCCAAGCCCCTCGGACTCATCTGTCCTGCCTCATGAATTTGGATTTCCCCACACCTTCAGCTTTTCTAGAAGTTTCTAACAGTATGATGGATATGTAGTAGCATTTGCTTTTCTTTCTTTTTTGGGGTGTGTGTGGTAGGGCAAGGTCTCTCTATGCAGCCCTGAAGGCCTGGAACTCACTCTATAGACCAGACTGGCCTGGAACCCATAGAAAGCCACCAGTTTCTGCCTCCACGTGCTGGGATTAAAGGCATGGCCACTACGCCTGGCCTCATTGCTCCTTCAGTTTGCCTGTGTGTAACAGCTGGTGAAACTGGGCCCTTAGAATCCTTTCTTTGCACTGTCTGTTTCTATCCATTGCTCAGCTCCTCTTATTTTACAGAAGCCTATCATAGTTTGGGGGGCAGATTCTGTATCAGTCACCTGGGTTGTGGCATCAGGTATGAGAATGTTGTGGTTGCTGGTCCTCCAGTGTGCGCCATCACCCTCGGGCTCTAGTTTTCCTTTCCCCTACCCAAGGAGGTTTCCAATGTTGCTGGGTGGGTTTATTTTAATAGATCCTAGTTCCTGGAGCTGCTGCCACAGTGTTCCTTCTGAATGGATAAATGACTAAAAGAGAGCCTCTTAGTCTCTCCTCTGTTGCTGTGAGAAAAAAAAGTAATTTGGGGAGGAAAGAGTTTTATCTCATATATGGCTCTGGGTAGCAGCATGTCACTGAACGAAGTTAAGGCAAGAACCATGGAGGAATGCTGCTTCCTGGCTGGCTACCAGGCTCACATTCAGCAACCTTTCCTATAGAGTCCAGGCCCACCTGCCTACAGATGGTACAGCTCACGGTGGGCTGGGCCCTCCTACATCAATCAGCAGTCAAGAAAATGTTCCTACAGACATGCTGACAGGCCAGTGTGCTGGAGACAACTCTTCAGCCGAGACCCCTTTCTCAGAAGACATGGCACTGGATAACTTGCTAGATTTCAGCCCCACCTATCTTTTCATCTGGTGCTCTTACACAGTGAACCACACAAATGGGTCATCCCTCCAGGGTCTCACCTTTATGCAGACATCTTGATTCCCACCCCTCAGTCTCTTTTCGCTCAGGATCCGCCTATTGTCATTAGGAAGTAGCTGAAACTCCATCTTCTCCCTGTTAGGATTTGGCCATTAACCTCAGCTCACATTCTCACGACTATCGACTATTTCTCTGGCCTCTGATGTGGGCCTATTTTGCCTCAGTGCACATTTACCCATAGCTTATGGCATTCTGTTTGCAGTTCTCTAGTTTGGGAGAGGGAAGGGGGTCCCTGGGGACCAACCTTGACATGTTGCTAGCCGTGTGCATGCTGGTGTTATCACGCCTGTGCAGTGGCTTGGGTGTGAGGACAGAACGTCCCTTACGGGCCTGGTCCTCATTGGTGGCATCTGCACTAGCTGTTCCCCGAAGATGGCATCACATCCTCAGAACAGATTACGTGGGTTTCGGTTCCGAGGGGAAGGAAGGCTCTCGAACCTTGAAGGTGCTCAGGTGCCTGGCATTGCTGTTAAAGTCCAGCGTGGGGTGGTCTGGTTGCTGCTTTCCCACCCAGCATTGGCACAACTGTCCTCTCCACCCACCCCATCACAGGTAGAAACACGGCCCTGGGTGACCCTTTTTCAGAGGGAGTCTTTCAAGCCTGGCTAGCCGAGAGCCCAGAGCCTCCCGGGGAAGCTAACCTGCCAGGGAGCTAAGTGAGGGGCTGGGACGGACTCATGGCTAGAAGAGAAGATGTCCCTGACACTGTGTTGGTTCCCACAGGTAGTGGGAGTGATAGCGTGGTTGGGGGCCCAGCCCCCACACAGCGTGATTGACTACGAGGAGCAGAGGACGGTGGATCCGGAGCAGGCCAGGGGTGTGCTCAAATGTGACATGTCTGATCTGTCCCTCATTGGCTGCCTGGGCTACAGTCTCCTGCTCATGGTCACGTGTACGGTGTACGCCATCAAGGCCCGAGGTGTGCCCGAGACCTTCAATGAGGCCAAGCCCATCGGCTTCACCATGTACACCACCTGTATTATCTGGCTGGCTTTTGTTCCCATCTTCTTTGGCACCGCCCAGTCAGCTGAGAAGGTAATTGGGTCCCCCAGCAGGCTTGTTCTAGCTACCCTCGCCCCTTAGTGAGGGTCCGGACTGCCCAGGAGCTGGGCCGCCTATTCCGATCCATTATTTGAATGACTGAGGTTGGCTTCATTCTTGTCTGACTTATACCCTGTGCCTGTTCGTTCAGTCATTCTTCTCTTCCTCTGTTCACTCGTTCTAGCACTCTTCCTGACTTATCTTCCATGCTTCCCCCCCACCCCCATTTTTTTTCCTTTTCATTTAATTTCTTCCTATAGTTTATGCGTCTTACCTCATTAATCTCCTGGCCAGTTGCCTGACTCTTTATCTAGTCACTTATGACTAGAGAACATTTGTTTGTTCACTGTGCCGTCTTTTTGTGTGTTATCCACTTTGTTTTTGAAGGTCTCGTCTATTCCCTCATTTCTGTATTTGAGAACATGTTCATTCATTTACTCATTAATACATGCTGGCTCTGTAGGAGTGGGGGGGGAGCTCTTCTCAAGCGCCACCCTCTTCCTTTTTTGTAATTTGAAAAAAAAATATTTATTTTGTGTGTATGTGCATGCTTGTTTGTATGTATATAGTATACATGCAGGTGCCCTTTGAGGCCAGAAAAGGGCATAGGATCTCCAAGAACTGCGTTAAGTCCGACCTTGTTCCCTCTTCCATGCTTAGATCTACATCCAAACAACCACACTGACTGTGTCCCTGAGCCTCAGTGCATCGGTGTCCCTCGGCATGCTCTACGTGCCCAAAACCTACGTCATCCTGTTCCATCCAGAGCAGAACGTGCAGAAGCGGAAGCGCAGCCTCAAGGCGACCTCCACGGTGGCAGCCCCGCCCAAGAGCGAGAACGCAGAGGACGCCAAGTAGCAAGGTCGAGCTTGGGGGCCGCAGGTTGCTCCCTGCCCTTTCTTTGCTTCTCCTGGCTTCACGGCGTGAAGCTGTGAAGGATCCACAGTGACCATCGGAGGCCAGGAATGTGTAAAGACCATGTCCGGCTTGGGTGGACATGCCTTCGGAAAGAGCTAAACCCTGGCCCTGAGCTTTCCTGGGTCAGCCAACCTCATCATTCTGCCCATTCTACCCACAGTAGAAAACACTCGCTTCCAGGATTCTTCCTGAAGACAGAGACTAAGCTGACACCTTCTGGGTGGACATTCAAAACCGAGGTGTAGCCAGGGCGTGGTCAGATTGGGGTAAGATTTATCTTGATCCAACACTTTACCTAGGGGCTGGCCAGGGTGTCAGAAAGTGAAAACCCCAACGTTAAATCCAGATTTAGAGCTGAGCGGGTATAGTTGCCACAGCAGGAAACTTTGGGGTCTGAATTTGGGGAATTAATCATTTCTCTGATACAGAGGAGCAGAGCGTGGCCCTGCAGCAGAGAGAAGGGCTTTCAGGAGGTCGCTTCCGTTTCCGGTGTGGTCTTTTTCCACAGGGTCATCCGCTAGGTTTGGCAGCTTGCCTTTGCTGTGTATGTTTCTGTAGATTGCTCCAATCTGAAAAAAAAAAAAATGCCAGCACAATTGTGTGGGGAAAACGAAGCTGGGCTTCGTTCAAGGGGGTCCAGGGACTGTCTTGTTTGTACGCTTAAGTCTTGTTTTGTTTTGAGCCAGGGTCTCACTGTGTAGCTCTGCCTGTCCTGGAACTCCCTATGTAAACCAGGCTGGCCGCAAACTCACAGATCTGCCGGCCCCTGCCTCCCAAGTGCTGGGATCAAAGTGCTGTGTGTCACTATGCCCAGCTTAATTTTAAATTATTAGGATGGCTATAAAAGTGGAGCACTCTTCTGAAAAGTAGATATGAATCCTATGGAGGAAGCTGTTGGAATGCCATGTACGGACTTTATTTTTCACCAATCTTTCTTTCTTTCTTTTTTTTTTTTTCTTTTTTCATGCAGAGCTGGTGTTTAATTAGGGAATTTTGCTTTTCTTGTTTTTTTTTTTTTATGTATTGAGTTGTATGCTTTAATTTATTGTGTGAGTTTTCCAGTATTCAGGCTACAGAACTGGTTTTTGAAAATGAGCCGCACTTCAATGGATGGATGTCCAAGGGATAGTGAGTTCTGACCCTGAGATGCAGTACTTTATCTAGCATTTTAAAAGTGACACAGCTTCTCTTTAGACTATTTCTGCTGTTTGGATTTGCCCTCCTCACTTCACGTGTTGCAGTTTCCCACAGTGCAAGGCACGGCACTGCATTTAGTGCTGAGCGCTTCCTGAAGCTCCAAGCTGAGGCGTCTGTCCTGTTTGAATCCTCAGAAGTGTGAAATGAATTCCCTTGAGAAAGCTTCATCCATGTGACCATGTTAGTAGTGTCTCCTCCTCTACGATCTCTTCCAGAGTCAGTGATCCTGAGTCTGAATAAAGGTTTTTGTTTTGTTTTTGCATTTACTGTTTTTTTTTTTTTTTTTTTTTTTTTGCGTGTGTGTGTGTGTGTTTCTCTGCTTTGCAGTGGGTTTTGACCTGCTAGTTGAAAGCTTTTGTGTGTGTGAGTTTTGTTGTTGGTTTTCATTTGTCATTTTCCCCCAAGCTTAGAGTCAATGATTTCTAGTGAGTGTTTTCCGCTGTCTGCACCTCACAGATTCCTCGTCAGCTGAAGTTACTGGCTAGAATCCTGGCCTCCTGCCAAAGCCCCCACTTCCTTGTCCAATCATCCATGTCCTCTGGTGGAAATTCCTTAATACACACTGTGTTCCACCTTCTTCCTACGGGCTTTCTCTTCTGCCTTCTGTTGCTTTTTTCCATACCATGACCCATTTTGTACAGAGCAGTGGGACTTCTGTTACTGGGAACGGTTCATATTTAATACACCCATGAGGTTTCTTTTCTTTCTGAATTCTTCAGTGTATCCAAGGGTTCCTTTGACAAGAGGCTTCTCATCTGAAATTCCTCACTTTGGTTTCTTTCTTTCCTTCTCTCTCTCTTTCTTTCCTTCCTTTCTGTGCTTTTTGAGGGACTGGCAGCTCCCCAAGAGTCTCCTTCATAGCTTTGAGTTACCAGATATCTGGCCAAGCAAATTGAACCCCGAATAAAGTTTTATGTTTTTTCTTCTTCTTCTTCTTCTTCTTCTTCTTCTTCTTCTTCTTCTTCTTCTTCTTCTTCTTCTTCTTCTTCTCCTCCTCCTCCTCCTCCTCCTCCTCCTCCTCCTCCTCCTCCTCCT
>NW_026596326.1:149226-161760 GCF_907164565.1 Psammomys obesus | reverse complement strand
CTCCTCCTCCTCCTCCTCCTCCTCCTCCTCCTCCTCCTCCTCCTCCTCGTTCTTCTTCTTCTTCTTCAAGTTTGTGAATCGTGTAAGAGGTTCTGCTAGTACAGGTTCTTTCCTGTGGAAAGAGCAAGGCTGTACCTGAAAGCTTTATATTATCCCCTGCCCTTGAGCTGATCCTCCTGGTATACATTACAAAGGTGGAGCTGGACTAGAGGCTTAGCTCACATTTATTGTCAGTTTTTCCTATCCAGTACAAATTGCTCAAATCGGGGTGAGGTTGAGTCCTGAAGCTTACTTCACTCACCTGTTTATAACCATTCTTCCCATGGAACCAGTTGAGACATGAATGGAAAAAACAAACAAACAAACAAACAAACAAAATGAGACTTTACGATATGCTTATACTTTCTCAACAGTGTGAAATTTTTGTCACACTTATTCTAGTTTTATGACATGCTTGCTTCTTGGAAACTTAACCCTAATAATCCATTCCACATTTTGCTTTTCACTTTATTGAGTAAATTATAGTTAACAAATACAATATTTCCCCAGAAGTATGACTTTAGTTTTCTATTGCTTCTTTGGTTACCAGTTTGCAGAGTTTCTTCTAAAGTGTAATAAAAATGTTCAATTGTATGTAAATATTTCTCCATTATCTGATAGTGTGAAACAGCTTCAGAAATACCCTTAATACACCATGTTTAGGATGGTGGCACATGCTGGATAGTCCGCATTTGTTAAGAGGCAGGAGAATCAGGCATATAAAGCTAGGTTCAGCCACCTACTTAATTCAAGGCCAACCTGGGCTACATGAGACCCCTACCTCAAGAAACAAAGGAAACCAACAGCAGAAATGAAATACTCTTCATTATTCTGAATGCTCTTATTTCTAACTGAAAATTTCCCAAAATAGTTTTCAGCCCTTGGGATTTGGAGGTGGGGCAGCTCTGAGTGTTAGGTGGGCAGAAATGAAACGCTAACAGCTTTCAGTAGTACCTTCAGCAATGAGGTCAGTTCACCCAGGAAAACCCAACTCCCTCTCCTGGCTTCCATCAGCATCAGGCAAGTGCAAGAGAACACATGTAAACATACAAGCAAAACACCCGGAGAGGTAATCAAGCAAGCAAAACTGGAGGTTAGGTCCAGTCTACCACTTACTAGGTGGGTGACCTTGGCTAAAGATAATTCATTTCTCACAGCTAAGAACACCGAGGTCTCTTTGGAGGCATCAGATCACCTGGGGCTGGAGTTAGAGGCAGTTTGTGGGCCATCTGATGTCGGTGCCTCGGTGCCGGGAGCAGCAAGTGCTTGTCACTTCTGAGCTAACCTTCAGCCACCAAGAGGCCATTTTGAAAGCAGTCAGGGATATGGAAGAAGGTGGTAGGCTGGGACATGCAATCTTAGATAAGCAGGCGAAAGGAGCCCAGGTATAAAACCGGGAGTTGAGGAAGTTCTCACAAAAGAGGACAGGTAGTTTCGGTGGCTGTTGGTGGGAGTCCACAAACATGAGGAAACTTTAGCCGACCCTGAGCAGAGTGACACTGGTACTTCTGGTGTGTCTGATGGGAGGTGGCTTCTCTAGTTCAGAGGAGGGACCGAGGAGACCGACACTGCAAACAAGTTCAGCTCTTCCTCTGCCACAGGCAGTCACGCCACCAGGAAAGAATGTTGGGAACCATCTCTGTGCACTGTGTGGAGCACAGAGGGTGAATGGGTTGTGTGGAGAGAGCTGCTGAAGATGTGTCAGAGCTTGCAAACCACAGTCCTGAAAGGTCCCAAGCACTGGTCTTTCTGCCATGAAATCTAGAAATGGAAGGGATGGCTCTCCCTAGGAATTGTTTTGAGATTAACCTGTCAGGGTGGAGAAAAGCTTTTCTCAGTAACGTGGGAGAAACTTTTTTTTTTGAGACAGGGCCTCTTTATATAGCCCTGGCTATTCTCAAACTTACAGAGATCTGCCTCCCTCTACCTCCCAAGAGCTGGGATTAAAGACATGCACACCACGCCTGGCTGGAGAACACACTTATCTCAAGGGTCCTGAAAATGCTCACTAGGGGTCAAAGTTGATGTTGGGGTAACCCCATCAGCCATGTAGATAGTTCATGCTACTTCAGATTAGAAAAGGACAGAATAGTACCCAAGAAGTTGACTCTCCTAGTCAAGGCACTAGTAATCATTTGGTAGAACATCATAAAGCCACCGTCCAGCCAAGCCACCACTATTAGACTTCAGGTTGGCCAAGGCGTGTTTAACTGGCTATTTACTGCATTTCTGTCTCCCAGGGATGAGTGAATAAGCATAATTTCACTAGCTGCACCTGAGGAAGATAAGCTCAGGGAAAGGGAGGTTGCAGCCACCCTCCTAGGCCGTCACCAAGATAAAGGAGAGCGTTAACCTCGACACAAGCTTCAGCCCCAGTGCAGTCCTTGCCATCTGGAGGCAGTGACTTGTGGACGGGCCTGGCTGACAGAGAGCTGGACTCAAAACAAACCACTATAAAACAAAAAGGAACTTGGAAACTCTCGGACACTCGAAAGGTAAAGGTGAGGGTTTGTGTGGCCACGGATCCGGCGGGTCATACACATCGGGTCGAGGGCAGATGTCAGTGGCGGGAAGCACAGTGCTGCAGGTTAAAATGGAATCTGCAGGTCTGGCCATAGGAAGCTGCGGGGGATATATGGGTACACACGGCGGAGGGTGCCCAGTAGCCCCGTTAAATGCCCCCCCCCCTTGACATGCCTAAGAGAGGACATGTGAGTTTTTAGTCCCCTAACCAGAGAGGCCTCCCCACACAGGTGGCCTTTATTTGCTGAAATCTGAATTCAGGTTTTGGGGGTGCCCAAAGCTTCCAGGTGGACGCAACAACTCAGAATCTGACACGATATAGAATGTCCCCTTCTTTAAGCTGCGGCAGAGTTGTACTGCTTTAGGGGACAAGGCTACCCAACTGCATAACCGGCACTTCTACAAGCTAGGAACCAGGAACTTCCCTCTTGGAATGAGCTGACTGGCTCTTCAGCCTTCATGGCTTGCATGTTCTGTTCCTTGTGATGTGGAAAAGAGTGTCCCCAGGGGTTGCATATATGATGATGAATGGTTGTGAATGTGATTTCTACAGAAGAAACACTGAGGAATTAATGATGGTGGAAGCCTAGCCTGTCACAGCCTTTCGGGGCTGAGGCTGGCCACAGCCAGAGAGTGTCCATGGTGCTACCTTTCCTCTCAGGACCCATGGAATTGTTCAGTATATTGTTCACTATTGTTAGGACAGTAGTCTTTAAGTGGTGGGATGTCCTAGTGGAGGAAAAGAAATGAACTTTCTAGCATATAAGCAGAGATTATAAGCATAGTGCTTTTATAGAGCACAGAATTAATACCCTGAGAAATCCAGACAAAGGCTGGGCAAGGACCAGGATGCACAGTTCAATAAAAAGGTTGTGGCACACCCGAATGCAGTAGCTACAGAGGACTGGCCAGGAACAGGAAACGGGTCAGAGCATTTGGTAACTGGCCTTAGAACCCTCAGGTTGAGTGAGCCCCAGACTCCTGTGGACACTGTAACTTTACTATGGTTTGGAATGGCTAGAGGGTAATGGCTATCAGGGAAAAGTTTGTCTTTAGGTATCATGCCAGGGTCATAGTTAGTGAGGGCTTGAACAACTAACTGGATGATACAGTACCTTTGAGAGCTTTTGCCTCCATAAAGAGACCTTAAATTCTGAAAGTTGGATTTGGGTGCAAAATCTAGAATCACGGTCCCTGCTGATTTTTGCAACTCTGATTTGCATTATGAATGAGGTCCAGGGTGGTGATAACAAGGAACATGGTGATAAGAGTTGGAGCTAAGTCAGAAGAGTGTCACACAATTCAAGTGAACCTTCCCTAAAGAACACAGGGAGGGAGCCAGTGGGCAGGTAGACCCAGGAGATTTGACAAAGGTGGCTGAAACACAAGTAGGATCTCGAGGAGCATAATTTAAATGACTCTTGACTCAGGTCTGGCTTGCACCTGCTTTACACTAGGAACCAGGAATGTGGATGAGGGGAGACAAAGGGTTCCATTAAAGACAACAACTTCCTTATATCAGAAAATCTAGAAGAAAATATATTTGGACCATTTTCTTCCCTTTTGGTTCCTTTGCTTCTCAATCTTAAGTGTTATAACTTTATAATTCTTTTAAAATGGTAAGTTTGATAACTGACATTTATACTTTTGATGAAGTTTCATTTCCGTTCTAATAGTTGGTAATTCATGCCAATTAAAAGTACTTTATTCAGCTGAGGCAGTGCTAGAGAGTAAGGTGCGTTCACCCTTCTTAAAATTCTCAAGACTCATGGCATTGCGAAACCTGGCTCTCAGTAAATACAACCGCCCTGACGAAGGGCTTTGTTGTGATTCTCTTATATTCCATAACTAATGGCATTGTTCCCACAGCATTTCCGTAGGAACCACATTCATATCATTTTCCTCTGGTGTGGTGCCTCTGATGCTGGATGAGGTTCGCAGTCTGGTTGAAAGCTTTCCCACACCTGTTACATTTATAAGGCTTCTCTCCCGTGTGAATCCTGAGGTGCTGAGTGAGGTGCGTGCTTCGGATAAATGCTTTCCCGCAGGCTTTACAGGTGTATGGTTTTTCTCTCGTGTGGATTCTCTTATGTTGGGTAAGGGCTGAATGGTCGCTGAAGGCTTTCTCACAGGTGTTACACGTGAAAGGCTTTTCCCCAGTGTGGACTCTCTGGTGCTGGGCGAGGGCTGACTGGTCCCTGAATGCCTTCTCGCACAAGCCACACTGGCAGGGTTTCTCGCCAGTGTGAATTTTCCGATGTCTCGCAAAGGATGAATTATCCCTGAATGCTTTGCCACACTCGTTGCATTTATATGGTTTCTCCCCGGTGTGAATTCTCTGGTGTTCAGTCAGGGAAGAGTTCACCCTGAAGGCCTTCCCACACTCATTGCATTCAAAGGGTTTCTCTCCAGTGTGTATTCTCTGATGCTGAAGAAAACTTGTACTCTGATTGAAGGCCTTCCCGCATTCATTACATTTATAGGGTTTCTTGCCACTGTGAATATTCTGGTGTTTGGTAAGATGTGCTCTGCAAACGAAAGCTTTGTCACAAATGTCACACTGGAAAGGTTTCTCTCCAGTATGTATTCTCTCATGGTGGGAAAGATGTATGTTCCGGAGAAAGGCTTTTCCACAGACGTTGCATTCAAAAGGCTTTTCTCCAGTGTGGATTTTCTGGTGGTAGGTAAGCGAAGAGCTCACTGAGAAGGCCTTGCCACAGTCTTTACATTCATACGGCTTCTCGCCGGTGTGAATTCTTTGGTGATGGATAAGGTGTGTACTCTGGTGAAAGGCTTTCCCACATTCTCTACATTCATAGCGCTTGTCTTTAAGTGGCATTTTCTGACTCGGGTTGAGTTTTTCAGCATGAGTTTTCTGATGTTTCTTAAGGGCGGAACTCTTACAGAAGGCTCTCCCACACTCACCGCATTCCAAAGCTTTTTTGCTTGCTGGAGATCTCTGGCTTTGCGCGGATAACGGACTCACTGGGCAGCCCTTCTCTGACTCCTCGACTTTCTGCTCACTGAGCTTAGATGGAGTGTTCTGTTGGGTGAGGATCACCTGCCACAAACTGACCTCCTGACCTCCCCAGCATTGGCAGTCTAACAGGTCAGCACACTCCAGGTGACTCTCTCGGGCGACTCTCTCCTTCAGTATCCACTGATCCGGTCCTTTCTTAGGGATTCCCACCTTGAGAAATTTCTTACTCACGGTCTTTGTAATCCCTCCTGAAAGATATTGAAAACAGACATGTCACTTTTACCCGTGTGGAACAGCTTGACGGAATGAAACGAACAGCCTGTGGACAGTGCTAACAAAGAAACTGCAGTGTAACACTTACAGTGGTAATATGAAGGGCAAGAGCCAGAGAAGTGAACTCAGTATTATGGAGGCTTATTGAATGCTGTACATTATTTGGGAGCTTGATTTCAAAGATCCTGCATCAGGGTTGAGATTCTGAGAACAGCACTTATTTTGTTTGTGATTAAACAGATTTGTATCTGACCTTTAAAGCTCAAAAAATATCTAATATAGCCCATGGAGGATGACTCATGCTTGTAATTCCAACATTTGAGACGTTGAGGCAGGAAGATCACTGTGGGTTTGAGGCTGACCTGGGTTAAAGAGTAAGATTTCGGGGCTGGAGATATAGCTTAGCTGCTATGAACATTGGCTGCTTTTCCACAAGATCCAGGTTCAATTCCCAGCACTCACATAATCGCTAACATCGGCCTGTTACTCCAGTTCCAGGGTATTCAATGCCCTCTTCTGATCTTTGCATGGGCCAGTCATGCACACATACACATAGGCAAACACACGCGCTCACACACACATTAATAATAAAATGTTTTTAGGAAGAGAGAGAAGATTCTGTCTCAAAAAATTCTCTAGAGAGAGATATTGAATTTTAATGGGGAGGATGTGGGAGAGAAGACAAAAGAATATGATCAAATTATATTATATAAAAATTTTAATCAAAGAATGCACATAAAAATGCAATAACTTAAAAGCAGGCATGATGGTGCATGCCTTTAACCTCGGCCTCAGGGAGGCCGAGGCAGGGGGATCTCTGTGAGTTTGAGGCCAGCCTGGTCTACAGAGAGAGCCCAGGACAGCCAAGGCTACACAGAGAAACCCTGTCTCAAAACAAAAAAAAAAAAAAAAAAAACCCAACATTAATAAAAAATTAATTAAAAAAATAAAAAGGAAAAAGAAAAACAACCTTAAAAGATCTCTAATGCAGACCATACTGTGCTAACAAATAAGAAGTGTGTGTGGCTATTGTGTCTGGTGATAGGGTCTTTATGACAACCCCAATGTTGCCAAAACAAAACTCTGAATCTAGAGGTGTAGGAAGCAACCCTCAAGGCCAACGTGCTTTCACGTTTTCCAGGCCTCTTGGAGTATTTAGATAACCAGAAGTTAACTTGCTCCCTGGGCTGTGTGAAATGCTCATGCACAGTAGTGAAAAAGGATAGTCAACTGCATGTGCAGAAGCAGCGGCCCCGGACATGACACTGTGACATTTGCATGAGGAAAACACCACAGGGACACAAGAGCCCGTCTGTGAGACAGCATCTAGTATTTCAGGAAGGGGAATCTGTGAGTCTGGGGGAAAGAGCTTAATGGTCATTCATAAATAGGAGTTTTACCTGAGAAGTAGATATGGCCCCATGGATTATCTGACCAAATAATCCCTTGAGCCAAACAACAAGTCTGTACCTACTCAACAGCTTTAAAAGGATCAAATTGCCAAACTCAAAAGAGAAAGTCAACCAGAAAGAGAAAACATCTCCAAAGAGTAAACATGAGATAGATAGTGAGTGCCCTGAAGATAAATAAGAGACAGTGCCAACAGCAGGCCTGTGCTCAAAGGAGACCACAAAAAAGAAATGCGTAGAAATACAAAATGTAAGGAAAAAGTAAATTTTGGACAATAAATACTGATTATATTATATAATAATAATACTGCCTTGGCATTTGTAGGATTAAAATGCACAGGAAACCCAGTTCTTGGGGAGGCAGAGGCAGGCAGATCTCTATGAGATTGAGGCCAGCAGGTCTACAAAGCTAGTCCAGGATAGCCAAGGCTACACAAGAAAACCTGTCTCAAAAAAACAAAACAAAAGAACCCCCCCAAAAAAACAACAACAAACAACAACAAAAAAAAAAAAAACAAACCCGCCACCACCACCACCACCAACAACAACACAAAAGAGTGTACAAGGAGACATTTTAATACTGAAAGGTGCAAGCATTCCCAGGAGTTTTCCTTTGCTTTGAGACAGCATCTTGGTGTCCCAGCCAGCCTCAAACTCACCATGTATCTAACAATGACCTTGAACTCTCAATCCTCCCAAGTGCTGGATTACCCGCAACTGCATAAACCTGGCAACACAAAGCCCGGTTGGTGCATGTTAGGCAAGTACTCAGCCTGCTGAGCTACATCCCCAGTCCTGTATGAGAACAAGTAAAGACATTATTTTGGATAATAAAAAGCTAGTTTTAAATATTACATTTACCACTAAAAAGCTAAAGAGTGTAAATCAACAAGCTAATACAGGATAAAAGCGAGGCAATAAAAACAATCCAGGAGAAGGGAAGAAAGATAAAAAAGAATTTAAAGCAGGTGAATAAACAGTCTGAATAGGAGAGCAGACTCTAAACTCCACACACTGAGTCACTAATCTAAACAGAGCCCAGCTCCAGGCCACCAGAAAAGAGACAGGAAAACACAAACACTGAAATAAGAATGGAAAGGATTTAAAATGGAAAAGAAAGACGGTGCTTATACTAGTACAAAGCAATCCCACAGCATTAGAGAAAACAGACTATTGTCAAAGGGGCATTTCACAAGGAACGTGATAGGACCATCTCCAGCTGTGTGCACACAACAGCAGACCTTCAAAATGTTCAAAGCCAAAATCAGAGAGAACAGAAGGAAAGTGATGCATTTCTATATTACTGACACATCAAAGGAGAAACCATGACCACAATTAGAAATCTTCTGAACTGATAGTACAGATATGAATGGGAGCTCACAGAACAGCAAAGCTTTCAAATGTAGGAAATACATGGATATATTGACTAACAATCTCAAAAGAATCGAAAAAGAGGAAATTAAATCCGATGAAAACAGGAAATAATAAAGAAAACAGGCTACCAAGAGATTTAAAAAGTAGGAATTAAAGAACCTGATAAGCCTTTGGCAAGACAAGTGAAGAGGGGAAAGAAGGCCACGTTACCAAAACTACCAGAACTACCTTCAGTTCTCGGTAGTGTTCATGTGAGGTGCCTGTGTGGGTTCTCTTCACCCTTCTCCACTTAGAGTGTATAGTACTTCATGTGTTAAGGCAGCATCAGGACAGATTCCACAAAGGTTTATCAGGTAAAAATATAATGAGACAATATGGCAGTAACGATTCCTAGACTCAAACTTCTCGGGCAATGTAACAACATTAATATACAAAACGAAGTCTAAATGGGCCTGTATCTAAGAAATATACAGAACCAGCAGCTTAAACTTTCTCACAGAGAAAATCTCAGGGGCAGATGGCAGCATGAGTAGATTCTTCCAGATGTTTAAGAAAGAAAAACAGCAATCACAGGGTCCTCCAAAGAAATGAAAGAACGGTTTCAAACTGGATTTATAAACCTAGTGGAGGCCACCAAGGGTGCTGTTATCGTTTTTATTTAACATTATACATATAGCATAAAGTTGAATAAAAATGATAATAGTATACGTCATAGTACAAGTAAAGAAAAAGTAAATAAAAGACTGGAAGTTGGGTCAGGGAATGAGTGCTTACCCCACAAGCACGAGGACCTGAGTTTGGATTCGCAGCACTTAGTGTGGGAAATGAACACAGGAGGATGGATGGCCTTTGCTGCCAGCCTAGCTACAGGTTTAGTGAGTGACTCTGTTAAAGGAGTAAAGATGAGAGTGATAGAGGAGGTCATGATTCTTCCTCTGGCTGCACACACACACACACACACACACACACACACACACACACACACACCATACCTCCAAAATAACAATGACAACAAAGTACATGATATCTTGAGTTAGATGGGATGGACAGTCTTTAGTCTCAGCAATCAGGAGGCAGAGGCAGGAGGATCATAAACTCAAGGCAAACCCAGGCTATATAAAGAGCTCCAGACCAGCCTGAATTACATAGCGAGACTCTACCTCAAAAACATCAAAATTGATTAAAATTTGGAAAAGAAGAAATAAAAATGTCATCATTTGATATGGCTATGTTCATATAGAATGCAAAATAAGAATTACTTAGGGAATGTAAAAACTACAGTGTATCACATATCAGCAATAATAACTAGAATGTGATCCTCTCAGAAGGCAAATATTTACATCAAAAGCAACAATGCTGGGAAGGAAATACGGCAGGGCAAAAGATACACAGGGCTGCACCCCTCAGACATGTCAGAGAAATTAACAACAGCCTAAAAGCAGTAGTAATATACCATAGCCAAAGGAATGGAATACTCTAAACTCTGGACTATACATTCGGGAAAATTCTGATCAAAACCTTAATAACACTGGCTATAACTCTGGAGTAATTGCGCGTGCTAGAATCGCATGAGATCAGACAGGGAGTGTAAAGGATGCTCCAGAAACACTCGTGGACCAGATTACAGGACCAGGAGGGCATGATGCACTTGGGGAAAGTGTAAGTGATCCTGGTCAGCTGGACACCCACAGAGAAAATGAAACAGTGGCCTAAAGACGAAAGACAAAATAACGAAGCTGCTAGAGTAAACAGATTTTCATGAGTTTAAGATACCTTCAAAAAAGACACAAGGGGCCAGGGAGATGGCTAGGTGGGTAAAAGTGCTTGTTGCTTAAGCCTAATTGCAGAACTCAGCTACAAAGGCAGATGTAGTGGTTTGGATCTGTAGTCCCTGCGCTCCTGGGGAGATGGGACTTGGTAACAGTAGTACTGCCTGGAAGCTTGCGGGCCAGCTAGCCTGGAATATGAGGTCAAGAGCAGGAACAAGAGAGACCCTGCCTCAAAAACAAGGTGAAAGAGAAAATCCAATCCTGGAAAGCTGCCTTCTGACCTCTTCCCCCATTGCCCCTCCACAATACTTTCTTAAAAAGACATAAGCATTAGCCACAGGAAGCAAAAGAACTGTCACGGATTAAACTACCTTAAAAATAAAAACTTATCAGATGGCACCACTGTGCAGAGTTGGAACTGAAATAAATCCTCACAATGCAACCCTCTAAACCAACAAGAGAAGGCCAGGCAGCTTGACACAAAGGGAAAGAAGTCTTGGATGTTTCACATAAATAAAAAAGATGACAGGCCTCCGTGTCATTGATTAAGACACTCCACACATCATCCTGAAGGGTGCCCCTTGTTCCTGACCCCTTCCTGTTTTGTGCCTTAGCTTCTAGGCTACCGTGGAGTGGAAGCTTTCCTCCCCAGTGCTCTATGGTGTTTCTGTCTTGCCACAGGCTCAAAAGCAATGGAATCAGCTCACCATGGAATACAGACCCTGAAACTGAGCCACAATGAGCCTTACTTCTGCCTGAATCATTTCTCTCAGCTATCTTGCCACAGCAACAAAATGTGACTCATAAAAGAAGCTCAGGAAATACTCAAAGAAAACAAAGATAGTGGGGTTAAAGGGATGGCTCAGCATCTGTTTTCAGTACCTGTGGTGGTGGTGGTTGTGGTAGGGTTTGTGGGTAGGAGTGATTTACAACTGCCTTTAACTCCAGCTAGAGTGGAATCTGATGCCCTCATTTGATCTCTGGGAGCATTAGACATACATGCACACCCCCCCACACAATTAAAATCATAATAAAACAAAGCAGGGCTTGGTGGCAAGTACCACTTGGGGAGGCAGAGGCAGGGGGATCTCTGAGTTCGAGGCCAGCCTCGTCTACAGAGTGAGTTCTAAGATAGTCAGGACTACACAGATTAAATCCTGTCTTGAAAAAAAAACAAAATAAAAGGAAACCAAACAACAACATTTAAAACCAAGTTAGTGGCTTTCTGGTATATTAGGAAGAAGACGTGAGAGGAACCATATTGGACCTCACAGGTGGGGCTAGATCTCATTTCTTAAGTTGGGTGGTAGGATGTGAGTTTTGCATCTTTACCACTGTTTAAACTGCTAAGAGCTGAGTGGTGGAGTGCTTACCCAGCATGCATGAGGCTCTGGGTTCAATCACCAATACTGAAAAATAGAAGTAAGACTGTTGCCAGACAAAGGAGCACATAACTTAAGCACATGAAACTTCAAAAAAATTGTGTTATTTTTATAGTTAGTGTACAATTTTCAAAATAAGTGTACTTTAAGGCCCAAAACCGCTAAGTACAGAAATAAAATTGTAACATAGAAGGCCAATATATCAGCTCTAAAAAAATTCCCAGCAAATTTGAGATGGAGAATAGGAGGACATAATACACAATTAAAATGAAAATGAAGCTGGGCGTGGTGCATGGTATTTGCTTTTAATCCCAGCACTCAGGAGGCAGAGGCTGGTAGATCCTTTCTGAGCTCAGGGCCAGTCTGGTCTACAGAGTGAGTTTCGGGACAGCCAAGGTTATACAGAGAAACCCTCAAAAAAATAAAAAATAAAAAATAAAAACAAAAACGAAAATAGAACAAGAAAAATGGGGTGGGGATGGTGGCTCAGTAGGTAAGAGTGCTTGCTGCAGATGTGTGGGAACATGAGTTTGGATTCCTAACACCTCATAAAGGCTGAGTGAGGCCACAAGCAGCTGTAACCCCAGCACTGAGGAGGAGGGCGATAAAGACAGGAAAATCACCGGGGCTTGCTGGCCACAAGCCTAGGTGAAAAACAGCAAGCTCCAGGTTCAGTGATAAAGCCTGCCTCAAGGGTAGAAGACATCCTCTGGCCTCTGCATATATGGGCACCTGTACACACACACACACACACACACACACACACACACACACACACACACACA
>NW_026596326.1:74686-149216 GCF_907164565.1 Psammomys obesus | reverse complement strand
ACACACACACACACACACACACACACACACACACACACACACACACATAAAATTATAGATGAAACTCTGAATAGTTATACACAGATCAAGAAAGAGAATTGAAAGCTAAAAGGTATAAGACATTAATAAATGAGGGAGGAAGCATGAAAATGACTAGCAGCTTCTTGAGATAAGAGGTCTGGTAGTTTCCTTGGGACCCAATTAATGTGGAAAAGGAAGCAGATGCAACAGCTTTGGGGTCAGTTGGGTTTGTGCTAATGCTAACCTTCCATCCAAGAGCAGCAGCAGTCCAAACTCATTATCTTCCCTGGGTGGGGTTAGCTGCAGGGGGCATCCATCACTCATGCTTTGAAGGACATCACCCCAGACCACCCTGTGCAATACTTAACTGTCAGTTCTCTCTGTCAGCTTGTGGCCCAGAGGATAGGAAACGTAAAAAGCAAAGCCATGTATCATAATGTTTGTCTTTCTATGATTAAAAATAAGTGCCTAAGAAGGAATGCTGGCAAGGATGTGAACAAAGAGAAAGCCTTGTTTGCTGCTGCTGGGAGTGTCAAGTACAGCCATGTGGGAACCAGTTTGGAGATTTCTCAAACAATATTAAAAATAGAATTGCCAGGGGACCCAGCTATCTCATACCTGAACAGATACCCAAAGCACTCTGTGTCCTACCACATCCCATCCATGCTTAATTCACAGCAGCAAGAACATGGAACCAGCTTGGATGTACGTCCATCAACAGGTAATGATAATGAAAATGGGGTAAATATACACAGTGAATCTCATGGAACCACAAAGAAAAATGCAAGTTTCAGGAAAATGGGAGGATAAGGAATGTATTATATTATTGGAGGTAACACAGACTCAGGAAAATTCTATAGGACAGTGGTTGCTCACACCATTAATCCCAGCACTCAGGAGGCAGAAGCAGGTGGACCTCTGAGTTCAGGGCCAGCCTGGTCTACAGAGTGAGTTCCAGGAGAGCCAGGGAAATCCTGTTTCAAACAAACAAACAAACAAACAAACAAACAAACAAACAAACTTACATGTTCTCACTCATGACATCCAGTTTGTAATAGTTCTATAGGTTGTATGTGAGTGTGGGTATAGGCTATGAAGAAACAAGAAAGGAGACCACAACAGGGCAAAGGAAATGTTGAGACAAAGTGGGCAATCGGATGTATGCAATATAAAAGTGAAAAGGAGGTGGGGGGGGGGCAGGGAGGTGTGGGGAAAGTCAGAGGGATGGGGTAGAAGAGTGTTGGGGTACACTGTGTGAAGGTGTGACTCTGTTCAATTGTTAATTCTGCACTGGCAGAAAGCTATGGCCCATCTCTGCTCTCATATTCTGTCAATATCTGTTTCTTTCTCACCTGCCTAAGGCAATCTAGAATTGTATCCGATTGGCTTAAATAAAGAACTGACAGCCAATAGCTGGGCAGGAAGATGGAGGCAGAATTTCCAGGAGAGGGAGGGACTCTGGGAGGAAGATGCCAAACATGAGATTTGCCAGGGATGCGGAAAGGAACAGACGTACTGGGGCTGAGCAGAGAGCTAAAGAACTAGCCACGTAGCAGGTCGTGGGCCAGCAGGGTCAGGATAAGTTAGACAGGAGTCTGCCCAGCAAAGGGCCTAAGCTTTAAACATTAGTAAAAAGTCTCATGTCTTATTAAAACTGTTGGTGGGTCTGAAAAGCCCGGCTATAGAAGAGGTTGAGAAATACGATAATGAAACCTAACGCCGTGTATAATAATTAAATAATAACTGTCTACGCTAAGCCAAGAGTAATGGGCATAAGAATGGAAAAGTTTTCATCCAAGACAGCTGAGGAGCCCTTGTCTGAAATAATAGGAGTGGGAAAAGGGTGTTTCGCTATCGTGTTTTCCATTTTGGAATGTCTGCATAATGATGTATCTTTGGGAGGGGACTTAAGACGAACCATGAACCCCTTACGTTTATGTTCAACTTATACCACCTAAGGCTGTGTGTGTATAGCCTAGTTTCAGTGTCTGAATTTTGACTGTGACCTGTCATCTGAGGTCAGGATCAGTACTTAAAACATCGGAAACTGACGGACCGGTAAGATGACTCGGTGAGTTAAGGCCTTTGGTTGTCAAAGAACACCAAATGCATGGACTATTCCATAGAGGTGAGTTAATTCTTCATTTCCCTGTAGTGGGGATGGAATCTAGGACCTCACGCATGCTCTCCCGCTGAGCTACATCAGTGATAAGTTATACATTTTTTTAAAAATAACTGCGATTTTGAGTTATAGTTAAATTCCATCAAACACCGGCTCCTAGATTTGCGATGGGTAGCTATTAACTATAAAATATAAACCTCTGCCTATTCCACTAGATTAGAGTGGGAAAAGAGTAATAAGAGGTCTTGAGAGTTACTTTACAGGTCAAGTGGGGTGGTGTACTCCTCTCATCCCAGCGCTCAGAAGGCAGAGGCAGGGGGATCGCTGTGAGTTCAAGGTTAGCCTGGTCTACATAGCGAGTTCCCGAACAGCCAGGGCTATGTAGAGACTCTGTCTCAAAAGAAAAAAAGAGCTATTTTACGGCCTGTAACACAGTACAAGAAAGTGCAATATTACAGCATCTCAGGTAAGGTATGAAGCTTACTCAAATACTTCAAAGTAGCAGAAAGACACATCCCCATCTCTGAGTCATGGGCCCCAGGGGACTTCTCAGGACAAGCAACAGCTACTGAGCTTCTCTCCATCCCGGGCAGCAAGTCTCACTGGCAGCCACACAGTACACTAGGTGTGGGCAATATAGCAAAGTGTACGACAACCCTGTCTCTTCTGGCACCTGTAGCCAAGCACAGAGCCTGGCACAGGATGGCAGTTAAAGGAGGTTGAATATACCTCCATCTGGTTAAAGGGAGGTGAGGGAGGTGAGGACATGAGTGGTTGCTTCATTAGAAAAAGAGGCGCTTCAGTGAACCCAAAACTGCCTCCAGAGTACCGAGAAGGCTCCTCGCTAGAGAAGCCCAGAAGGCTCCTGTACGTTGGACTTAAGACAGACCACTCTACACAGAGGGCTAATTTTTATAGATTTGCCTTCATTGATGTGTATGAATCTATGTGCAGTGTGCCTGTGGGGACCAGATAAAGATGCCCTGGAGATGAAGTTCCAGGCAATGTGAGCTTGTCCAGTGTGGGTGCTCGGAACTGCAGCTGGGTCTTCTGGAAGAAGGGCAAGCACTCTTGGGTGCTGACCACTCCTCCAGCTTCTGCTAATTTATGCAAAATGAGGAGAGAAAAAAGGGCTCAGACATATACAGACTTTCATGATGAATGTCAGTTTGGAAATGCATGCCGGGGCAATGTGGTCCAGGCCTGTCACACTTGCTGAGACCTCACGCCTACTTCCACCAACTGGGATCCTCCCCGTGTCTACCACATGTATGACTCTTACCAAGAACAAAGCCCTCTGGAGCATCCTCTGACATGCATTCTTCTGCTTTTTTCAGGTGAACAAACATATCTGGTTTGGACCCCAAGAGTCCTGTTTTTCAAGGAGGAAGAAAAAAAATTATGACTTATCTTCTTAAAATTGAGATAAAAGTCATCGTAAAGATGAGACCTGGTCCTCAGAACTTTCTGGAAATAGTGATTAGACAGGAAGGAGAGCATGTTTGCAAGGGCTAGGACAAGATGGCTTGGTGCCCGAGACGGAGTCTGTTCCCATGCCCCTCTCACTTGTAACACATCTTTAGGTAGGACTTCAACAGAGCTCGGGGGACACCAACAGGATAGACACATGATAGGAGAGAAGACAGCAGCATCAGCGAGCCCGACCCCAACCCCCGCCCAATTCACATTCTGCGAAGGTGAAGCTTTGGGGTGTCCAGCTCACCCAGCGAGACCATGTTGCTGTAGTTCTCCAGCATCACGTCCCTGTACAAGGCTCGCTGGGCAGAGCTCAGCTGCCCCCACTCCTCCTGGGTGAAGAGCACAGCCACATCCTTGAAGGTCACCAAGTCCTGGAACAGAGAACCATTTCTTATCAGCCAGGGGATACCGCAGGAAAGCCGAGAATGGCTATCCCAGCAGCTCACGGGGGACCATTAACCAGCTGGAAGCTGGTGTTCAGGGGTAAGCCAGGCATTTCCTCAGCATCGACTAGTGGCTGAGCTTTGTGCTGAGAGTATACTTCATCCCCAACTTTGACACCAACTGGAAAGAAGCAGTGAGGTTGTGCGCCAGTTCACTTTGCCCACGACATCTCCCATCTCTCTCTACAGCTCTGATATAGCTGGTGTAACACATCAGCACAACACACACTTCCGTGCTTGTGGTGATGGTGGCTTCGATAAACAAACAGCACTGGCAGTAGTATTAAAGCATTGTGCACACAGTATTGTACAGGCTAACAGTTGATAATTAAACAACATTGATACACTTATCGTACCCTTTTTAAATCACCATTTTTGAGTACCAGTAAACCCGAGGCTTTATTGTGGGACATTATGCCATATTTCACCAGCAGCAACTTCACGTGTTTCATGCACACTCGGCGGCTGGGTTGAATGGTTGACCGAGACCATCTAGGTTTGCAGAAATACCCTCTGTGTGTTCGAATAAAGAAGAAACAGCTTCATGATGCGCTCCTCAGAACCCACCATGGCTCTCAGTGGCACATGACCGTTGTTTTCAGTAAGTCTTCAACTGCTCATCTGTCCACTCCAACACATGTGTGAGTGTACACCACATGTGTATCTTTACACACACACACACACACACACACACACACACACAGAAGTAATCATTCTGTACCACGACACCATGTCTTCTCTGATTATAACTCATCCCTTCGTTGGAAATTCTGAACACAAACAAAATCTCTCTCAGGAACCTGAAATCTAGCATGGAAAACAGCACCTTGTACACTGGTCTTCTAAGCTATGAAGCCAGGGACCTAGTGTGCACCGAGGAAGAAGGGTCAAGAGGAAGCCCCGTAAACAAAGCAAAGGATCTAAGAGGAAGGACTATAGGTATATTTCCACAGCCAAGGTCTAGTTGTATTTTTGCGTTTGGATGTGGGGAGGCAGTTCAGTATCCTTCTGATAAGTGCCTGCTTTAGCTTAAGATAACTGTACCCGAAGCCTGGGTGCACAGGAAGGAGCCAAGAGGCACTGGCTCAAGTGACCCCATGAATGGATTTATCAAGAACTGTCACTCATCTCCGGTTTCTAATAAAGCTCACAGACCTGGCACATTTTATACCCCTAAGCTATTCTGCAAATTACCTGTATGCGACATAAACAGTGTTTCACTGCCATGCCTCCGATATGGTTCACCCCCCGAGGGCCATATACTTGTCAGCCAGGGTTCATGTGTGGGCAGGAGGGGAACCTTTAAGACGTGGAGCTTACACGGCACATGAGAAGGTCCTTGGAGCTCCGTTCTATTTAGGGTTCAAGGCACATCTTGTGGGAATGGGAGAAACGGGCAGGTCTCCCTGGATTGCAGTGGCTATTACGAGCAGCAGGTTGTTAGGAAGTGAATTTGAACCTTGGACACTCCCGTTTCCTCTCACCATGCAGCACTCCCCACACCCTTCTCTTTCCTGACTCCTGGTACTGTTTGCTATATATGACACCGCACAGAGCTCTTGCTACACATGGCCTCCCAGTCTTGACCTTTTACCCTCTAAATAAAGCCCTTTTGATTAAAAAACAAAAGCAAAACCCCAAACAAAACAAAACAAAGACAAAAGGAGAACGAGCAGCCCCCAAGCTAGGACTGGTTGGCGGTTCACCCAGCTTGTCACCTCCCAGAAAGCTAAAGACTTAAAAGCAAAGGGCTTAGAACTCTTGAGCTCTGAGCCCTACGGAGCCAGACTCTCCCTGCAGCCGAGGCTGGTCTTCAGTTTTCAGTCTTCCTGCTGCAGCCTGGCACATGTTGGGATTACAGATATGAGCCACCATGCCCAGCTCTGTGAGTGGGTGTGTGTGTGTGAGTGACTGTGCGTGTGAGTTTGTGTGTGTGTAAATGTGTGTGTGTGAATGTGTGTGTAGGTAGGTGTGTGTGGGTGTATGAGCATGTGTTGAGTGTTGGTTGTGTGTGTGTGTGTGAGTGTGACTGTATGATTGCATGTGAATGTATGTGTTTCTGAGTTTGAGTGTGTGTATGAGTGTGAATGTGTACCTGAGTGTGTGTGAGTGTGTGTGGGGTAGTGCTGTAGACTGAACCTAGAGCCTAATCTATGCCAACCAAGTGCTCTACCACAAAGCTATACTCCTAACCTGTAGGATTAGAGTTCTTCAAATATTTTTACTGCTATTAAATATTCACCTGAAGCAAAAGTTACATGTTATCTTCAAAATAAATAAATAAGTAAATAAGTAAGTAAGTAAATAAATAAATAAATAAATAAAAGTTGTCTAGGAAACCCCACGTTCACAGAAAAAAGTTTGAATTCCTTCTTTTGGCTCCTACGTCAGATCCCATCTTTACCATTTTGGATTCCCATCTCACTGGCTACTAGAAAGTGGAAAGGTTTTCATTCCATACTAATCCAGATCCCTGCCCAGCTGTGCCGCCCACACAACTACAGGAAGCTCCAAAGCTCACCATGATAAAGTGTGGGGTGGGAGGCAGCAGCTGGGGTCAGGTGTTTGGGGCAGACTGGGGCGAGAGGAAAGCTTCTGGTTAGAGCAAACAGTCTCACATCCTTCAAGTCAAGAACTGGGGTGCCGGGCACCACACTGGACGATTACCGCTCACAACACTCCTTCCCCACTCACCTGGACCTGGGCTGGGAGGTGGCTGACAGCCATCCCTTCTTCTCTGGTGAGCGAAGGACCACCAGGCACAGAGGAGGCGGGTGAGCAGCTTTCCAACTGGGATTTCTCAGGCTAGAAGCATGGGCTCACCTGTGATGAGACGGCAAGGTCAAAGGTCACAGGGAGTGCGCCAGAACATTCACATCCGGGTGTCCAACGAATTCTTTGGTCTGTTTGCTACCCGTTCCCTACCGCTTCTGAAGGCATTTGTCCTTCCCTAATCTGTAAAGTGACCTGCTCACCGTGCCATTTCTCCGCTGCATCTTTCTTTTAGTCAGGTCCTCCATATCTTCCCGTTCTGTGTCACTTCGCAGAAGGCTTACCCCAGCCACAGTTCTCAAATACTCCCATCCTTTGTCCTTTGCCCCAAAGCTATGCTTTGAAGTCTTAAGACATTCTTTTCCCCCCTTGGACAGCTTGATCCTGATGAGAGGAAAAGAGGAGGGAAGAGAGTCGATGTTTTCTCCTGAAAAGGGAAGGGGGCTAAGCCGGCCAGGTCTTCTTCACCTTGGAAATCTTGCAAACAAAACTCTTGTGGCCTCAGGATTCTCCCTTCTTTGGGTTCGGTGAAGTGACCTGGAGTTCTGTGTGTTGTGAGAGTAGGGGTATGAGGAGGGGTGTGTGTGTGTGTGTGTGTGTGTGTGTGTGTGTGCGTGCGTGCGTGCGTGTGTGTGTGTGTGTGTGTGTGTGTACCACCGCTCTGTCAAGTGCAGGGGCCGTGCTGCAGTTGTCCTGTTCTCAAGTTCCTCAGACAGGACTTGGAGCATCACCGGGAATATACCCATCAATTGGGTACAAATGTCTTCCTGAGTCTGCTCCAAGACATGCTAGAGGTCCGGACCCGCCCTTCTCCACATGCAGTCGGGGTTCTTATCTCTCAGCTCCACCACAGACCCATCTGCCGGTCCCTTCTGTGCGGAGACAAATCTCAGTACATTCGCTGCCAAGTTAAGGGCATGGGATCCATGTCCTCTAAAACGGACCGCAACCCACCCTTGCTCGGTCTCCCCTCCGTCTTGACTCCCAGACCTGACCGTCCCTGTCCAGCTCGGCTTTGGACGCTGCTGGTCACCGCGGGGCTGCCTTTCGAGGTGAGTCCACCGCGGCGACAGAGCAGCGCCGCCACAGAGCAGTCAGGACACAATGAGCTGGAGCCTGCAGCCTTCAGCGGAACCGCGCCTGCGCGTTGCTCCGGGATCCGAAGAGCTTGATTCCTACAGACCTCGGTGCGGCTGTACTCAGGTTTCTGGAATCCTTTCCCCAGAAAGAGACTTAAAGGTAAAAAGTGATGAAGTGCGCCTGCGCAGGGTGGATTTGTGGGCTTAAACTACAATTCCCAGAAGCCTCCGCCGGGCAGACTCACCAATCCGCTCAGCGCAGGCCACAGACGCGGTCCTGTCTTGGTGGAGACTACTTGAGACTCCGCGGTGAAATCGGGCCCGGGATGCTGTTATCCCAGGGGAGCGCAATGCTGCGACCTGCGACCAAAGCCAGGGAAAGTCCAGGAACTGCGTAGGAGGGTCGAACGGCAGGGAAAGGGCTGGAAAGACTGTCAGCATCGCGCTCTCGACAGGCGGCCCATGCTGCAGCCGGCGGGGGACGCACGGTGGTGCCTGAGTGCAGTGGAGATGGCGGTGGCAGGGGTGCGGGGAAATAGGGCGAGGCTGCCGCGGGGACGCGCGGGGATAAGAGGTGGAAGGGACAGGAGCGAAGGCCCTGGAAGTCTCAACAAGGTCAACAAGTCTCTCTGGGACCGCGGGATGGTATTTAGAGAAATTTGGATTTACTTATGATTACTGTATTTTGCTGGGGTCAGGGAGTATGGGTTGATGTACCAGAGCCTTCCCTTGGAGATATCTAGTTGCCTCTGAATGTGTAGTAAGTACTCACGAAGCAACGTTGTTGTTAGTTTAAAAAAAAAAAAGTGAAACAAATTCAATTAAATATGATCTGAAGATTGGCACTTGGGGCTTTCCTGGTCGCCCTTTAGGACGCAATGTCAGTGACTCCATCCCAAGCTTTAAAGATGTCATTCTCTCACTTAGTGAGCACACAGGTCCAGGCACTATGCAGATGGTGGAGAAACAGTGAATGAATTCTGCACCAGAGGGTTGGTGTGACTAGGGAAGGTAGTTCATCAAACAGAAAACACCAGAGTGTCAGGACAGTAAAGCTGTGTGAAGGGGTCACGGAGCACACAGGGGTGGGGAGATTTGGCTTTCCTGGGAAATTAGCTTAGTGTGTTTGATGCTCAGTGAGGCCAGCCTCACCGCCAGGGAAAAGGAATGACCGTTCAAGATGGAGTGTGACTCTGAGGTTTTGACAGCCATGGTAGGAGCAGTGGATTTGTTTTGTGTGTGATAGGAAAGCGATGGAAGGTTGAACTGGCAGATTAACATATCTGTATAGACTCACTGATCAGTTCTGGACAAGACAGATTCAAGGTGAGAGCTAGGGATGGTCATAGCACAGCGACACTAGCATCTGCTGGCTTGATTCCTAACATAAAATCAAAACAAAACAACCCTCACCCCAAAACAACAGCAAAATAAACTAAAAGCCCACATTATGGTGTGGTTGAGAATGCACACTAGCCTTGGAAGTTTCTGCAGCAGGTAGTGTGTGGCATAGCCTTCATTATATACCTTCCTCTAAGACGTTTGCTTTGGGCGCTTAGTGGTTCTCTTAGGTGCTTGTGGGTTCTGGATGGCCTGCTAGAAAATTCAGACTTCAGGTTTCCAATATATGATAATAAAATAGCATTTAGCACTAACAGGTTATTTCCCAAGATTGTGTTATTATCTAACAGAATCCAAAGAACTTAGGTTTGCACCATTAGCAAATGAGGAAACAGGCACTGATGTGTGAAATGCCCTGAGTAAGGTCCCAGTAAGTGAAGCGGGTGGAACCAGGAATGTCACTCCTGTTGCTGGTGGAAAGGCATCCACACTGGTTGCCTAGCATAGCTAGGAGGAGACATGTCTTCCAAACTTATGGAAGTAGTGAAGCTTCCATTTATCAGATTTATTTCTGCTGGGGCTAGTGAAAGCCATCAGGGAATGAATAGCTTATGGGTAGCCTTTTGCACCTGTGTGTGTGTGTGTGTGTGTGCTCGTATGTGGTGGCTGTACAACTGTAATTCACTCAGAAAGCAGAGAGAGGCAACAGACTGAGTTCAAGCCAGACTGTTTCAAAGATGAAAACAACTGTAGTGATCCTTTTGACATGAAGTCCATGATACCATATGGCTCTCCCTAGGACTCCCTTACAAGCTTTACTTACTGTTCCCAGCATTTGCACAGGAAAACCCCATTTCTCTCATGAGTTTTTTTTTTTTTTTTTCCCTCTTAGGATCCAGTCTAAGAAAGAGCTTGGGAGAAATCTAAATTGTCTCCCTGTCTGCTCCCACTATGAATTATGGACATGAAAATTAATGTTTATATGGGACCAATCTGATTTCTTCAAGAGTGGCTACTTCCTAGTGCTTATTTGCAGAGCCCAGTAACAAGTAGGGTGTAGCATCTTCCCTTAGCTTCAGTTCCTGTACAGTGACTTGCTATACACTAGTCTCCAACCTCCACGAACTTCCTAGATGTACTGAGAGACCAAAAGGTTAAAAATCAGCAGTTATTATTAATATTTAAGGCCTGAACTAGGTGGGTGGAGAAGTCCAATAATGCCCCGAGGGGAAGAACCCGCCTTATTGTATTCTTTCCCCACCCACTAGAGATACAGTTGCTAGGAAACTGGCCCACCCCCCTAGGGAGGGACACCAGATCATTAATGGTCTGGGAACCTTCCTATAGCTAATTCAAAATGTAGCATTTTGACCAATAGATGCTTGCTAGGCAGGAATTGCCCCTGCCTTGGGCATGCTGGGAGGGACCAGAATCTTTAAATCACCCAACTAACCTGAGCACAAGCCTCTCAGCTCTCACTGCAGTGTATGTGGGGGGTGGGCCCAAGGTGCAGCTTGTAATGATTTATAATAAAAAGAACTTCATGTATTTACAGCGGAGTCTATTTATTCCTGGTCTTTTGGGGTTCGTGAACTGGGCAGAACATTTTGGGGGCTTGTCAGGGATCCCAAGACTCCAGGAACCTGATCTGGAGGTTTTTATGCCGGCAGTAAGTGTCTAAATGTCTCTGTGCAATGTCTGTGTGTGCAGTACATTCTGTTCTCTCTTCTGAAAATTCCTCGGGACTTGGGGTGTCAGTATCTGGGTAGCAAGATGTGATCAAGGTGGATGCAATGGTGTTCACAGCTGCCGAAGTTCAGGGGGACGGCTCTGGATTCATCAGTATTTTGGTGGGTAATCTTTCTAGCCTGTTTTGGTTTTTTTTTTTTTGTGCCTGTTGGGAGTGAAATTGTTAGACCTTTGCCAAACACACTTCCAACATGGTGGAGCATGGAAAGCTTGGGGCCAGGCATAGTCATCCCACCACACTGTAAGCTCCGGAAGGCCTGCTCTCACAGGCCCAGACTGCCCAGTCCCAGTGAGCACCACTCAGTATCTACAAAGGCTATTTAACCAATTGCCAATTTTTTTGTCATTTTTAGCCTCTGAAGAAAAAACAACACCTTAATTTTGGTTTTCAGATTATATTTTGTAGAAGGCAAAAGGTAAGCACACAGATAAGCACTGAAGAAGCCAGGAAAAGTAAAACACGAAGCTCATCTCTCCAAAGGGAGAAGATATCTGGCTGTTCTCCTGAATGCTGAAATACAGTTTATAACCTGGTGATCCTTTGCTCCCTGCTTAGCCAGGCTCCATCTATATCCCTCAGAATATTATGTTTGTTTATCCTAGACTTCCCTCTGAGCATTGCTTCTAGGTTGTAAAACTTAGCCTTACAAATGTCATTTGCACTTTACAACAGCCTAAGTGACTTCTATGTTATCTCAGCTTCAGACCAAATCCTGACTCCCACAGACATTGTTTACCTCAGTCATTCTCCCTAGACCCTTATCTTGAACATTGCTTCTAAGTTGTTGGGAGCCTCTGTTCTAGCAGCTGCTTTGATATTTAAATCTCACTGGAAAGACTGGTTTTACCAGGCTTTCACTGAAGTCAGTAAGGAATTTCCAAGTCCATCTCCTTTTGTTTGAGATAGCAGGTGGGATAGCTTGTCAAAATCACACCTCTTGTTTCACCACCTCCTTGTGAATTTAACTCCTTGTGCTGAGCTGTTTTTACTCTGGCTTAAAAGCAGTCTAAGATAAAGCCAGGGTCTAGTCTAGTCTCCACTAGAGCCTCTTGGAAAGATCCCATGTGTTGTGTGTTAGTTTATTAATTTTAATCCTCACTCCGGACTCAAGAACTGTTCGACTCTGCTGGAGGGCTCTGGCAGACTGGCACCCAATGTGGGGCTTGAGATACAGGGGATCAATGAAGAACACCGAGGGTGCTAATGAGCTTGAATCATTAAGTAAAAAGGGCACGGTGAGTGGTGAGTAAATCCGAAAATAAAAATGGGACAAGGCAGTAGCCTAGCGTTTTTTGTATGGAACTTAACTAAAAGTAGTCTGTATATGCAGCAGGAAACTGAGAAAGTTAAACTTTCAGGCTTAGAGAGAAGGAGGTTAGAAAGATGGGAGGCTTCAAGACAAAAATGATATTAGACCATCAGCTCCTCCAGAGGAGTTATATTTCCCTCCTGAAGACAGTAATTTCTTGTCAGAAGAGGACTTTGAGGATGACTTAGATCCTGATGAGGTTGCAGAGTTGGAGGAAGAACCAGATCAGTATTATTCTGAGAGATACCCTCCGATTCAGGCTATGCATGTCAAAAAGCTTAAGCCTTGGCAAAAAGAAATTAAAAGATTGGAATGGGGCTTGGAGGAAATTAACAAAAAAAAAAATGGAGAATTAACTACTAGGGAAAATGAGGTTCAATCCCCCACTCCAATTCCATCATTGGTTGCAGGTTTGAGCCCTCCTCCTGGGACTGCTACAGTAGCAGTGGCCCAGAAGACAAGGGGACCTTTTCCTTTGTCCACTGTACGGGCAACGGTATCTCCCTTACAAGCTTCCTTACAAGAAGCTAGACAGAATGGAGAAGATATAACTGAGTTTTATGGTTTTCCAGTTCTAGAGCAGCCTAGACATGGACATGGGAATATGCCGAGTCCATGCTCCTATACCTTTTAAACAATTAAAAGAATTAAAAGCTGCATGCTCTCGATATGGTCCTACAGCACCATTTACTCAAGTTCTGTTGGAGTTCTTGTCTACTGAGGCCCTCTGCCCAGGGGACTGGAAACAATTAACAAGAGCATGCTTATTAGGAGGAGATCATTTATTATGGAAGTCAGAATTGGAAGAGCAATGTCAAGTTACAACTAAACTTAATCGAGCTCAGGGAATTCCTATAACTTATGCTTGCTGGTGAAGGAATCTACAGGGAAATAGGATAATTGGATTTTGATGTGGCCATTTATGCTCAAGTAAATACTGCTGCCCACAGGGCCTGGAATAAACTTCCACAATCATGTAGACAGATGGAGGATTTGACTAAAATCTGTCAGAGACCTGATGAGTTATTTCAAGATTTTGTGGCAAGATTAATGCAAACAGCATACAGACTTATAAGCGATGAAAAGTCTGGATTATTATTAGTAAAGCAATTGGCTTATGGGAATGCTAACAGTGCCTGCCAAGCAGCTTTGAGATCCTTTAGGAAAAAGGAGATATTTCTGATTATATTAGGTTATGTTCTGACATTGGGCTGTCTTATACTCAAGAAATAGCTATTGCTGCCAACCCTACCAACAACAACAACAACAAAACAAAACAAAACAAAAAACTATTAAAGAGGCAGCTTCTCAGTGTTTCCAGTAAGAAAGCTAATGGTTAATTCTGCTACAAAGATTCAATGGTCATAAAAAATTAAATTCAACAAATAACAAGATATTTTGTCTATTTTAAAGATATAAAACCATTCTAAACAACAAATAGACATTACTCATATCCCCAAATTAAAAAAACTAAAATGTTTTGCTACAATTGATATTTCTTCCATTATAAAGAATAATAATGGTACTACATATATTAGTCAAGCATTTCAACATTTTTAAAAATCATAAAAAGGGTATGCCATATAATCCTTAAGGCTAAAAAATTATAGAGCCTGCCCATGGATCTCTTAAAAACCAATTGCAAAAAATAAAAAAGGAGAAGTCATATCCCCAAATCTTAATCATGTTCTCTTTATTTAAAAAATTTTTAATGTGGATATACAAGGCCGTTCTGCGGCTGATCAGTTGTGGCATCCTAATACCAAAGATAATTATGCCCAAGTAAAATGGAAAGATCCAATTATTTGGAATATGGCAGGGCCCCGACCCCGTATTAATATGGGGAAGAGGGTATGTTTGTGTTTTTCCACAGGACCGCAGAAGGAGCCAGGTGTATCCCAAAAAGGCTGGTGTGATTTGCAGGAATTGTTCCCCAGGAGGATGTTCCCGCTGCAGACAATCATGAATTCTGTCCTGACTAAGAATGGAAAGCTGCATGGGACTTAAGCTCCTGACCTGCCTTCATTTCATTCTACTCCTGGGAGAAGACGTCATGCAGAGAAACCTCTTATTCAATGGACTGGACTTGATTGTTCTGTTAATGAGGACAATTCTCAACAAAATCAGGAATAAAAAAAGAGGACTGACTATGAAACTTTGGTCTGACTCTGGTTTTCAGCAGACCAAAACAAGTTTGCTTTAGAAACTCTTGGGAGGCCCTGTAACTGCCTATGTAAATTCTCCTTTTGCTTTGTTGTTTGGAAATGTTAATAAGATTTAAACTCTAAAGTTTCTTGCCATCAATGTAAACTAATGAACTGTATTTGTAAGCTTCCAAATGGTTCTGATTGTTCAACAGCCTTTTACTATGGTTCTTGTGAATGTCTCTCAGACTTGGTGTCTACACAAGTCATTTGTTAAGTCACTTTTATGGAGTATTTGGACTTGGCTTGTGAGAGGAGATGTGCTCCTATCTGTGACAATTAAAACCTTCCTGAAGGCCCTTTAGAATGTTAAAGCTGAACCGATCTGCATAAGATTAAAACCCAGAGTCTACCCTAGCAAAGGTTGGTAGTCAATGATGACTAATGTTTCTCTGGGATATATTCAACCCAAGACAGGGCATGAATGATGGAATTCATGTACAAATGATAGGTAAGAATGTATCTTATGAGAGAAACAGCCTAAGACAGGCACAATCTTCTGCTCCATAACTCTTAAGTTATGGTCAATTTTTAAAAAAATAAAAAAGGGAGACCTGTTGGGAGCTGCTGTTCTAGCAGCTGCTTTGATATTTAAATCTCACTGGAAAGACTGGTTTTACCAGGCCTTCACTGAAGTAAGTAAAGAATTTCCAAATTCATCTTCTTTTTGTTACAGCAGGTGGGATAGCTTGTCAAAGTCACAACTCTGTTTTCACCCCTTGTGAATTTAACTCCTTGTGCTGAGCTGTTTTTACTCTGGCTTAAAAGCAGTCTAAAATAAAGCCAGGGTCTAGCCTAGTTTCCACTAGAGCCTCTTGGAAAGGTCCCATGTGTTGTGTGTTAGTTTATTAATTTTAATCCTCCCTCCTGACTCAAGAACTGTTCCACTCTGCTGACAGGCTCTGACACTAAGTCAACAGAATCCATCCTATTAAAGAAGCCATATATATTTTGTAAAAAGCTTTGATATAAACACTCTGTACTCACAGGATGGAGTTAACTATTATCAGAAAACTTTTTTCCAAGATCACACTGTGCTTAAATATGGCTAAAGAACTGGCTTCAGACTCTCAAAGTTTTGTCCCAGTATTGGTGCCTAAGTCAGGTTGAACACAGTTTCATTCTTGTCTCTTTGTGGACTGTTTCCCTGCAATCCTGAAAGCCTGCAGGGATTCCCCCAGAGTATCTGCCTTATATTTAGGATTTAGTCAATATATTTAATTAAGCAAACACCATCATGATCTATAAACTATTCCTGTGGTGGTTCTCAGTATGTTTTTAGTTGCAAATGTATCATTAACTTGCTGAATTCTTATGTGTACTTTTGTTTTAGTTAGGGTTTTTATTGCTGTGATGAAACACCATGACCAAAGCTACTTGAGGAGGAAAGGGTTTATTTGGCTTCCACTTCCATATAACTGTTCCATTACTGAAGAAAGTCAGGACAGGAACCAAAAAAGGCAGGAACCTGGAGGCAGGAGCAGATGCACAGGCCGTGAGGAGTGCTGCTTGCTGGCTTGTTCAGCCTGATTTACCAACCCAGGGATGGCACCACTCACAAGGGCTGGGTACTCCCCATCAATTACTAGTTAAGAAAAAAGCTCTCTACAGGCTTGCCTACAGCCCGATCTTATTGAGGCATTTTCTTAATTGAGGTTCTCTCCTCTTAGATGACTTTAGTTTGTGTCAAGTTGATATAAAACTATCCAGGACAATTAGTGTTCTACTCACCTGTCTTTAAATTTCCATGACAGTCAAATAAGATGCAAAGATATGTATTTGATTCCAAAGTATTGAAAGATTTAAGTCACATTATCATCTAAATATAATCAACTTATTTAAGGATAGTTTAATGACAGATGAGAATTCAAAGCACCATGCTATGGAATTAAAATATGCACAATTCATCTGCAACCCAGTAGCAAGTAATCTACATTAATTAAGGAGAGAATGTAATCCAAGGCCATAAAGGACAATAAGAGTTAGAGGTAAGAGAATTTTAACCTAAAACACCTAAGAAAACCATACTACGAAATAGAAGCACCTCCATAGCACATATAACAGCAAATGACCAAAAAATTTCCCTGTGTTTTTTGGGATTTTGACTAATACAGATCTCATGGACCTGCATCCCAAATCTTTCATTTATCACATAAGGATACTGTGACCTGATGAAAATGGGTAATTTATTCAAGTTAATGGGAGGTTAGAACTGGGTTGAGCCCAATTTTGGGGCTATCCAGTTAATCACTATCACATTTTCCATCCAGTGTGAACTCTGATGCCCAAATCAAATTCCCAGTACGACACAACAGAGCTTATGTTGAGGCTATGTCTTCGTCTTTTACGTATTAGCTGCTCAAACTTGATATAAAATTTTACTATCTGAATCAAGGGTTTACTCATATGTTTACTCTGCTATGGTTTTACTATTGGTATGCTATACTCTACTTCAATTAAAAGGTTACTACATTAGTTATAGTTATTAATATCTACATTAATATGACATCTGATTATTATCAAAAGAATAATCAAGATGAAGAGGTCAATGAAAACTTTCCTCATGTATGAGTCCTCTGGTGTCTTGTAAGGTTTGTACTTCTACTGAAGGCTTTTCCACATTCGTTACACTGATAAGGTTTTTCTCCTGTATGTATCCTCTGGTGCACTATGAGGGATGAATTCTTAATGAAAGCTTTCCCACATTGATCACATTCATAGGGCTTTTCACCAGTATGAATTCTTTGATGTTCAATAAGATAGGCGCTTTGGCTAAAGGCCTTTCCACATTCAGTGCATTCATAAGGTTTTTCTCCAGTGTGTATAACCTGATGTACAGTTAGGGATGATCTCCCAGTGAAATGCTTTCCACACACCATACACTCATAAGGTTTCTCACCAGTGTGAATTCTCCGATGCTGAGTAAGAGAAGAATTCTTACTGAAAGCTTTCCCGCACTGGTTACATTCAAAAGGTTTCACTCCAGAGTGAAGTCTCTGATGTTCTATGAGATATGTGCTTTGACTAAAGGATTTACCACATTTGTTACATTTGTAGGGTTTTTCTCCAGTGTGATTTCGCTGATGTAGAGTGAGAGTTGAGCTTTTACTGAAGGCTTTTCCACACTCACTGCATTCATAGGGTTTTTCTCCAGTATGACTTCTCTGATGAACAATAAGATGCATGCTTTGACTGAAGGCTTTTCCACATTCATTACATTCATAGGGTTTTTCTCCTGTATGAGTTCTCTGATGCACTGTAAGATTCATGCTTTGTGTAAAAGCTTTCCCACAGTCATTACATTTGTAGGGCTTTTCTCCAGTATGAATCCTTTCATGTTGAATAAGGGACGAGTTCTTACGGAAAGCTTTCCCACACTCTTTGCACTGATAAGGTTTCTCTCCAGTATGAGTTCTTTGATGAACAGTAAGGTTCATACTCTGACTAAAGGCTTTCCCGCACTCATTACATTTGTAGGGTTTTTCTCCTGTGTGAGTCCTTTGATGAACAGTGAGAGAGGAGCGTTCAATGAAGTGCTTGTCACATACATTGCACTTATAAGGTTTCTCGCCAGTGTGAATCCTCTGGTGCTTAAGCAAAGATGAACTCTGACTGAAGGTTTTCCCACACTCATTACATTCATATATTTTCTTTCCTACAAACATTCTTGAAGTTTTCATTAACTTGGAATTTTGTTTAGAATCCTTTCCATGTGAATTCCAATTACGGGGTCTTCTTACCACAGAAATGCTTTGTGGTGTATCAAGCACTGAACCCTCAATGGAACATTTTTCAGTTTCATTACCTCCACATACTACGTTCTCATTAAAGGTTTCCTTTTGGGCCACTGTCACCTGACCCAGATATCTTTCTTGTTGCCCCTCTAAGCAATAGGAAGGTTCCCAGACTGCCTCTAAAACTGAATGCCAGAGATCTTCTCTTTCCATGACCCCATAGAGCAAAATTTCAATAAATTTGGACTTCAGAGTTGAGTCTTTGGTTTTAAGTCTTGTCTCCTGGCCTGAAGAAAAAAGTAAGAAATTCAAATGCATACTGATTTCTGTGCTATGTGACAAGAAACTATATAAAGGGGCTGGGGTATGAGTATAAAGATAGAATAATAGTTAAATGCACTTAAGAGGTTTTGAAAATAGTTCTACAATTCTTTAGAGAAATCAAAAGGTGAAGAACAGTGTAACAATCCACAAAAACAGAAGAAGTAAGACAAGAGCAGATGGATAAGTGGGGAGAAGGGGTTAGCTTATCTAAGGGGGATGGATCTACAATGCAGGTAGAACTAGGGGAAAATATACAGAAAAAGATGGCTAGGGAAGGCAGAGAAGAATGATGTGCTATATTATGATGATTACATAATCAAGTTGAAAGAATGCAGAGTCACCTGGGCTAGGGAATCTCAATGGAGGATTATCTAGATTGAGTTGACCTGTGGAGGATTACTGATTATATTACTGATGTGACAAGGCTCATCTGGGTCTTCTCTCGGGCAGGGGGAATCCTGTATAAGAGTGGGACAGATAGCAACCTGATCAATAACATGCATACATTCATTGTTCTTTTCTTCTGACTGTAGAGGTAAGGTGACCAGCTCCCTCAGCCACCTACCACTGTGACTTCTCTACCATGCATAGAATTCAATGGGAACCGTGAGTTAAGTTGCTTTTTTCAGAATATTGCATCACAGCAACAGAAAAGAAACTAAGACAGAAATTGTTACCCAGAAGTAGGGTCTTTAATGTGTACAACTGACTGTATCATTCTTTTCTTATCTTTGGACCCATTTGCAGCTAGAATGTGAAACAGTATGGTACACTGGGCTAGAAAAGTCACTGAATGTTGGAATCAGAGCTTAACTCATTCTGGTGGGAGCTTATAAGATTGAGATAAACATGGATCATAAGGTTTTAAAGGGAAATAATTATATCAGTGACTGGGTTAGGGGCCATCTGTGTTATACTTTGTTGAAATTTCTGGTCTTATTCTGCCCATGTCCTGGAAATATGAATAAAGCTGTATCTGAGGACAGTGGACTAGTTTGGCAAGGGAAACTGAGAACAGGAGGGCTTTTAAGCAGTGGCTGAGAAAACAGCTGAACTTGTTGAAGACGTTAGCACCACTGTAGAGATGCCTCCTGCACTGCACTGGAGTTATACGAGGCAAAAAACACCCAACAGAGGTTCCTTCACGTAAAGATCCAAATTCATTTACTAGGGCAAAATCTAGTTTGAAGTGGATCCTGTCCCTCAAAAGCAACTTCCTAATGAATGTTTTTCCAGGACAGCACACAGAAGGTAGTACAGCTGTAGTCCAAAGGGGTCATGTTGCTGGGGGCAGAACTTGCAGCATAATGTGATACTAGTTTTGATGGCATGAAAGATGCAAACAGAGGTGGGAGGTCATGGATTTTAGCTGAGGCCAGGAACTGCATAGAAGCCTCGATAGGCTGTTGTACAAAGCTGTGAAAATCAAGTCTCAGTTACAGTAGAAACCACAGGATGATGGAGATGCCAGGACCATGGGTTATTTGCCATGGGATGAAGGAATGAAGTGGAGCTGGCCTAGGAGATAGTATGTGTGTAATGCAAATGGCAAAGTTGGAAGGGTAGATATGAAGCCACAAGGAGCCCAGGACACTTCATAACAAGCCTCAGATAGCAGACACGGCACTGCAGGAACTTGGTTTGCTTTGGTGTGGTTATTTTGTGCCCTGTTTATTCTGTTATTTTATCTTGTAAGCATCTTTTTTTTAAAAATGAGTTTTCATAAGACATTGGATATTTAAAGTATTGGAATTGTTAAATACTACACAAACTTTTCTATTTGTTTTAATTTTTGTTTTCTGTTTTTGTTTTTTGAGGCAGGGTTTCTCTGTGTAACAGAGTCCTAGACCCACTGTGTAGACTAGGCTGGCCTCAAACTCATAGCAATCCACCTGCCTCTGCCTCCCAAGTGGTGTGATTAAAAGTATGTGGCACCATCCCTGACCTACAGAAGCTTTTAAAGTTGGATTAAATGCATTTTATAACATGGTAATAAGCCTATGGGAACAATGGGCAGGTAGTGGCTTAAAAGTGATTTTTTTAATGCAAATTGATAAGGGGCGGGAACTGTGTGTGTTGACATTGTTAACTTGACAGAATTTAGATTCATCTGGGAAGGAGGCCTCAATGAGGGATTGTTAGGTTAGGTTGACTTAAGGACATGGCCATGGGGGGTCATCTTGATTGTATTAATTGATGCGGGAAGACCCATACTGACTATGGGTGGGCTCATTCCCTGGGCAGGGAATCCTTGATAAGATGGAGATAGCAGGCTGGGTACCAGCAGGCATGTATTTACTATTTTTTGCCTCCTCACTATGGATTTATGTGGTCAATGATCAGTCTCCTGCTTTGTGCTTTCTTCTGCCATGATGGATTGTGACCTGGAACATGAGCTGGAATGCCTTCTTTCTACCCTAGGTTGCTTTGTTAGAGCCACCAGAAAAGAAACCTATCCATAGGCTATTCCTATTAGTAGTTTCTTAGACCTCTACACCAAATTAATCTAAAAGATGACAAAATAATCTGATAAGGAGTAAGACACTATTGTAAACTGCCCTTGGAGAATACCTTCATCTATAACACAAAGGCAGAACACATTTGAAGCGCACATCTCTGAAAGGAGGATGTTCTTAAAGGCCTTTCTTTTCCCTTATTTTTTTGGCTTGGTTTGGTTGTGTTTTTTTGAGGCAGGGTTTCTCTGTGTAGCCTTGGCTGTGCTAGAGCTCCCTTCCTAGACCAGGCTGGCCTCAAACTCAGAGATTCACCTGCCTCTGCCACTGGAGTGCTGGTACTAGAGACACATGCCACCCCTGCTTGGAAAGGCCATTCTTCTTAACCTTTAAGCAGACAGTTCTACTCACTGATGTAACAGGCCTTAACAGCCCTACTCTTTGCTAAATTTCCTCTTTGTGAAGTTGAGAACTTGTGGTGAGCAAAGCAAGATGAAGAGAATATGTTGAACTGCTAGAGGAAAGGGAGCAGAAGACAGGACTCTGGAGCCTTTCGAAAAAATAAAAAAGGGAGACCTGTTGGGAGCCGCTGTCCTACCAGCTGCTTTGATATTTAAATCTCAGCGGAAAGACTGCCTTCACTGGAGTCAGGGAAGAATTTCCAAGTCAATCTCCTGTTGGTATAATGTTCTTTTAAAATGTATACACCTTACCCTTGTTCATTCAAATGCTGATTTCTCCACACCACTCTCTGGTTTCAATCCAGATATTGCATTGTGATACTTATTCTGAGCATCCAGTCTCAACTGTGTGTAAACAGGGCAAAATAAAACAACTAGCCACAATGTTGTGCAAATGGAGGAGCCAGAGGACAGGAAATGAGTGGGAGGGGAAAGGGCAAAGAGAACTAGGAGAGAGAGCTGGAGGACAGATCTTGGAATAGCATGGAGAGATGGACTGGACCTAAGATATCACTAAAAGCAAGTATAATGTAGGAAATCTAAATGTTAGGAAACTATGAGGGCTTGGAGGTTTAGGAGGGAGTAACTATTGCCCAGCATTGTGTTCTAGGTTAACTAAATAAACCCAGTCTCTGCATGGTGGTTTGGTTATACAGCTGTTTAGGACTAACAGCAGGATTACCAGAGGATATATCAATAGTAAATATTAATTATCTTTTACAACAGTCTCCTTTTGTTTGAGATAGCAGGTGGGATAGCTTGTCAAAAATCACACCTCTTGTTTCACCTCCTTGTGAATGGAACTCATTGTGCTGAGCTGCTTTTACTCTGGCTTAAAAGCAGTCTGAAATAAAGCCAGGTGTCTAGTCTCTACTAGAGCATCTTGGAAAGGTCCCATGTGTTGTGTGTTAGTTTATTAATTTTAATCCTCATTCCTGACTCAAGAACTGTTCGACTCTGCTGGCGGGCTCCAGCTCATAAGACCTGATTTCTTATCCCAGAAAAAATAGCCAGGAGGCAGTGAGAAGAGAGGATAGAAACTGCAATCTGAGAATCAGCTTTAGGACTGTCAATCAAAGTTAACATAGCAGCGATCAATGTGAGAAACAGTAAGCCAAAGGCTTTGAAGCAAGAATACACCTAACAGGGTTTCCCCTTCCAAGCTGACCTGCTTTAACAAAAAGAAAAATCAGAAGTCAAATAGGAATTGCCACCAAATACAATGTCCCTAAGTAATTCTGGAGAGAGTATTTATCAGCTGTTATCAGCAAGCAATATATGAGCTGGTAGCTGTCTCTTGCCCCAGCTCACTCTGGCAGCATCCAGTTATCCAATTCAAGTTCTTTGAGAATATATGAATTGCTACCCAGAATCCTACAAAAGGTGCAGGGGAGAATCCATTAGCACAGACAGATGGCAACACTGTAAAGAAGAGCCAGACAAGGAAGTGGTGATGGCTAATCATGGTTGTCAACTTGACTATTTTGAGGCCACTTTCTTCATGGAAAGTGCAACACTTTGTCCTTACTGGAATAGATACTTATTCTGATTTTGGGTTTGACTTTCCTGCATAGAATGCTGCCAACACTACCATCTGCAGACTAACAGAATGCATTCTTTACTGTCATGTTTTTATTCCATATGGCACTGCTTCTAACCAAAGAACTGATAGAACTTCTCGCCAAAGAAGTGCAACAGTAGGTCTATGCTCATGGAATCCTGATAGAATGATGGGATGGCCCTTTGAAGACATAGTTATAATGTCAATTAGGTGGCAGCATCCTGGATGGCTGGGACAGGGTTCTCCAGAAGATGGTATATGCTTTGAATCTTCATCCAATATATGATATAGTTTCTCCCACAGACAGGATCCAAGGGTCTAGGAATCAAGGAGGTGGAAATGGGAATAGTTCTACTCATTGTCAAGCCTAGTGATCCATTTGGAAAATATCTGCTTCCTGTTTCCATGGCCCTAACTTCTGCTGTCCTAGAAGTTTTGGTTCCAGATGGGGCAGTGTTCCTGCCAGGAGACACAACAGAACTCCACTGAATGGGGCTCACACTTCCCCTGGCCACTGTGGATTTCTGATTCTCTTAAGCCAACAGGCTAAGAAAGGAATAACACTGCTAGGAGAGGTGACTGATCCAGGTTACTAGGAAGAAATTGGATTGCTTCTCCATCATGGAGGTAAGGAAGATTATATCTACAGTGCAGGAGAGCCTGCGTGCAGGAGATCCTTCAGGGCACCTCTTGGTGCTACCATGATTAGTCAGTGAGAGACTATAACAGCCTAATCCAGGCAGGATAACGAAGGGTCCAGACCCTCAGGAATGAAGTATGGGTCATTTCCCCTCCAGGGAAAGAACCAAGACTCTCTGAGGTGCTTGCTGAGGGTAGCAGGAAGTACAGAATAGGTTGTAGAGGAAGGTAATTACAAACATCAGCTAAGGTCTCATGACAGAAAAATAAATTGCAATTAAATGACTGTTTCTGTCCTATTTTGTTAAGAATGAGTTTGTGTACACATACATATATAATAAGTGCTATATGTATTCCTCTATTTATCATGTGATGTAATATCAACTAATATTAATGGTTATCATATTTGTTATGAGACTAAAATACTAACCATTCCTCAGGGGACATTGCCACCTATAATACATTTATGGTTGTATATGGGATAGTTACATCATGTTAGGTGGAATTATGACCTGGTTATTATTTTCATTTTGAAATTGGTCATGTATTCAGGGTTGGTCTGATGCTTGTATTTTGATGCTAGTTATTGGCCCTCAAGATCTGGTTACTGCCCTATTCTTTTTTTTTTTTTATTATTTTATTTTTCTTTTTAGTTTGCCCTATTCTTGTTGTGTAAACCTGCCTAGGACATTATTCCTGATTGGTTGGTTAAAAGGCCTAAAACCTGGGCAGGAAGAATGGGGTAAGCATGGCTAAGGTTCCTGGGCTTTGGGTCCAGGAGAATCATGGGAAAACACAGACAGGAAGATAAGATAGGAGGAAGAAGGATGCCAGGATGGGTTAGTGTGGAGAAGGAACTATGTGGGCTGGGAGGACGGACTCCAATAATGGTATGGAAAATCCCAGATAAAAAATACAAGCAAGTATTTATAAGATTATGGATGGAAAGTAGCCCAGATAGGAATAGTTAAGGTGGATGCTTTGGATGGGGGTTGGAAGGTGGATGGGTGCAGTTATTGAGACAACATAGGTGAAATATCAGCCCAGCCCAAGGTAAATAAGGCAATTATAAATCTAACAGGTGTCTGTGTTCTATTGATTATTATAGCAGGTTAAATAATACCGCCATAACAATTATTGGGCTAATAATAAAAATATTTAACCCAACACCATTTTATTTCCAACAGCCATGACATGACTGTGTATCAGCATGACAAGGACTGGATTTGTGATGGCTAATCTTGGTTGTCAACTTGACTACATATATAATAACTGAAATTCAAACAGGTGGGCATGTCTGGGGGGATTTACTTGATTGCATCATTGAGGTAGGAGGACTCATGCTAAATTTGGGTCATCTGAAGTAGGAAGACCCACCCTAAACATGGGCTCCACTTGGTGGCAGCCCACATAAAAGGACATGCAGTAAGAAAGCTTTTGTTTTTTTCCTACTTGCCCTCACTCTCACTAATAGCTCATCTAGCCAGATGCTAAGACATTCCTTTGCTGGTATCAGAACCTACTTCTTTGGGATTCCAATATAGTTTGAAGAGCAGCTGACACATTCAGACTCATGTACTGGAGGTTGGTCAAATGCTAATTACTGGCTCTCAAGATCTGCTTACTGCCTTTCGGATAGACCCATCCTTGTCTGTGTAAACCTACCTAAAACATTATGCCTGATTGGTTTGTTAAATGGCCTAATACCTGGGCAGGGCAGAATGGGGTAGGCGTGGCTAAGGTTGCTGGGCTTTTGAGGATGAGAAAATCCTGAGAATCACAGGACAGACAGATGGGAAGAGAGGAGGAAGGAGGACAACAATGGGTAAGTGTGGAGAAAAAAACATGTGGTCGAGGAGTCAAGACCAGAAGAAGAATAAAAGCAAATACCATGGGATTATATATGGAAGGAAGACCAGATGAGGAGGATTAAGGCAGATGGCATTGGATGGGGGTTGGGAGATGGATGATGAGGATATTGAGACAGTGTAGCTAAAATATCTACCCAGCCCAATGTAAAGAAGGCAATTATAAATCTAACAGGTGTCTGTGTCTTATTACTTATTATTATTATTATTATTTTGGTTAAATAATACTGCTGTGATAATCTTAGGGTTAATAATAAATATAATATAGTCAAACACCTTTAAGTTACTACAACTCACGGATTGAATAATGTGAAGACTTTTCCTTAAAGAGACAGCTATTGCTGGACTAGCTAGTTGGACCACAGCCTGTAAGCCACTCTTATACATCCCCTTCTATTTCTTTAGAGAACCATAACTAATACAGAAATTCTCACAAATCAGAATAGTAGTCAGCGTTGGGCAGAGGTAACAGAGTACATGGGATATTGGTTCTTGATTTAGGGTCTGGACCCTGGGTGTCTGCTCTCTTTATTCTTCACTAATTTTCATCATCACCAACTACATAGACAAGCAGGAGGACATAGTGGCTAGGTAATAACTCTGGAACCAGATTATCTATGCTGCTCAAATTTGATTTTAATCACTATTAGCTCTGTGACTTTGTGTAGGTTTCTTAACCTTTCTGTGTTCCAATCTCCTCATCTGTTAAGTGGTATTTACAGTATTTGTATAAGAAAAATTAGTTAAGCATTAATTTATTAAGGCTGTAACAGAATATGCACTGGTTCAATTAGTATATATGCTTTATAAATCCTTCTGTTTATATATACAAGTGTTTATATAAACCAAGTGAGAAAAAGAATAAAGCATTTGCTATTCTGTAAAAATGCTAACAGTTTTTAAAACTCAAACATCTTCACAGTATACAGAACTTAGTGAGGTTCAATATATTCTTTATTAAATTTAGATGCCTAACTTACATATAAATTCTGAAGACTTAATTCTTAATAAAAAGAAAAACAAAAAGATTACCTACAAATTTTTAAAAACTGGCCTAGGAGATCCTCCCAGGAACACAGGATGCCAAAAGACAATGCGCCAGGCCTGCAAAGGTGAGGAAAGACGCGGGTGACTTGAGAAGTGAACTCGGTCATGACTATGCATGTACAGAAAACCAAGCACAGCCCTGTGCAGTCACATTTACCTGCTAACATGACACCACTGGACAGCTAACCTGTGAGTGACAGGTAAGACAATTTGGAAAGAGCATGCTCTGCACCGCACACCACGGTGTTCCCTGGGCTTCACCGTGCTTGCCAAGTTCCTTGCTCGCCAGGTTCTCCTTTTCCAGAGGATGACTTGGACCTATCAGCCTGAAGAACACAGAAATGCTCTTCTCTTTTTCCTTCTCTTCAGCTGACCTTGAGGACATGCCAGGCTGTACTTTTTTCTGTACTCTTGCACACAGGACAGCACAGCTCCTAAGCACTAAACAGGCTCTTCCCTGGGTCACGGGTGGCTTCCTGATCACTCAGCCCACGGGTGTTCATCCTTTCTTACTCACCACTGCTGTCTATTTTCTGATTTTCTCTTTCCCTTGACCCAGCTCCCTCCTCATCCCCATGCATACTTCTGTAACCTGTGTGGGAGCATCTTTGGCCTTTGGTTCTATCCTGATAATTCTCCAGTTTCCACTGGTATGAATTCCACAGATACAGTTAAAATTTACAAACCTATATTTGGCCCTGATTTCTAAAAGTTCTACTTAATGTTATCCAATATTCATTCAACAAATATTACCAAACACTTGCTCTGGCAGGCAGGGAGCAGGCATATAATGAAAGCTCAATAATGACAAGTTACTGAGTCTACACACCAGCAGGCAGACAGACACCCAGGAAGACAAGTAAATACTGTATACACTCCAATCACTAGCAGCTGAAGAAGCTTTTGGATCCTTCCTGATGGAAAAGCTTGAAAGAAGATAAAGGAATGGGGTAGGAAATCGTTAGTGGTAAAGCCCTTGCTTAGCGAAAGGTGAGTGAGAAGCAAGATGTGGGGCTTAATCTCTAGCACCACACACATGTCCATCGGATGCCTCAAGAAACCTAACCACATGGCAATGGAGTAACCAAAGAACCCTAAACAAATGTACTAAATCTAGGGAGTGTAGAAACACATGTGTATGCCACAAACTCCAGAACTACTGAAAAGTGAAAGTATCTATAAAGCAGGGGAAGTTAATGTATTGCCGACATGAAGGGACAGGAGCCGCAGAGAGGGGGCAGTGGGATGAGTGCTTGCTCTGCAAGAATGGGGACTGACTTCCAACCCCAGCACCTACACAGAAAGCTGCGCATGGACACACGTGCCTACAATCCCAGTGCCACACAGAGTCACACAGAGACCCGCTGTGGCTTGCTGGCTGCCAGACTAATTCTAGGCTCAGAGAGACCCTATCTAAAGAGAATAAGGCAGAATCATAAAGCAGGACACCTGATACCTTCTGGCTTTGAGTGAGTACAACAGCACACACATGTGCATATACACTATGCACAATGCATACAGCACACACACACAGAGGAATATAACACACATAAGTGCATACACCATAAAGGGGAGGCAGAGGAAGGGAAGAGGAGGGAAAGGGGGAGCGAGAGAGAGGGAATGAATAAAAGTAGAATTTGATTTTTTTTCCCCTCAAGAGTGAAAGAACTACATTTCAAGGACTGGTCTCACCTGAGGCTTTCTTCCCTTTGGAAGGGCAATTTTCCATATCCGGGCCTTGGCATTTGCTGCTCCCTAAGCTCAGAATACTATCCTAGACCTATGGCTTCATTTGAGAATCTGCTCAAAGTCACAACCCTACAGCACAGAAGTAACCTCCCCTTAGGCTGCTTTCTCTTTCCACCCACTCAGACTGTTCTGTTCCCCCCATCCTCTGCTGCTTTCTTCTCTTTTCCTCTGCCCTGCCTCTCCCTTCTCAATTGATGTATTATCTCCCTAGACAGAACATGAGCTCAACGAAACTCTGCCTATGTTGCTTTCTTGCTATAATCCCATTGCCAGAAAGAGGGCAATATCAATGAGTATTTGTGAAATGAATAAATTATTTACAAAACAGTAAACACAAGTTAACAACAGTAACCAACACCTCAGAAATCTATAATAGAAGAAAATAAGCTCCCTAGGGGTTGTGACTTTGAGCAGATTCTCAAATGAAGCCATAGGTCTAAATCGCTGGACCTCTTCTTAGCTCACTGATGTGACATGCTAGCCCTGAGCACCCCAGCATCTACTCCTAAGAACATTTTCCAACAAATCACACGATAGTGACAATGGCAAGACATCACCAATAATGCAAAAATATATTCTTCTGATTTTGAGACAGGGCTATCAGGTATCTCCATCACTCTCCCTTTATTTTCTGAGACAGGGTCTCTGACTAAATCTGGAGCACAACAATTTGTCTACAGTGGATGACTAGGGAGCCCCAGAGATCTCCCAGTCTCTGCCTCCTTCGTGTGTGTAGCCTCTAATCTACAGGCATGGCTTCTGTGTGGGCACTGGAGGTTGAACTCGGGTTCTCATACTTGCACACCAAACATGTTACACAACTGAAGCTCACTCCTTAGCTTCAAAAAATACATTTGAAAACAGTGGGGCTAGAAACATGGAAGAGGCAAGATGTAAAATATATTTTCTGTAGATAAGAGTCAACTTATCTACAGAGTCAACTGTCTCAAAGAGAAGTTTCAGCTGTGGCAGGGACTGACCAGGGCACTAAGTATTAAGATCTGCATGGCAGGAAATAAGTAGATGGTGGACACAGATGGGACATTTTGGAATAATAAATGAAATATGTAAGATGTGAGGCTACTGGAAATGTAAACAAAACTAGTCATTTCTCAGCTTTAAAATAGTGAGACTATTCATATTTCCTATCCAGGCAGGAAGAAAAGAAAGCTCCCAAATGTTACACACAAGGAAAAGGAAGCCAAGGCTATAGGTTCGGTCTGGGAACAAAGACGGTAAAAGGAGGTGTCTCAGTCAGTGACAGACTTAGCACAACAAAAATGAAGACAGAAAGGAAACAGTCACTGCTACCATTTCCAAATGCTCAGTGGCTCTAGGCAAGGTACAAACACTACAGGTGTAGTTACTCAAGCCTCACATCGTGTCCATCCCCTCCTCCAAGACCAGGACAAAAGCTTGAGCAAAAAAGGACAAATCTCCAGCATGATGGCACTGTCTTTATGAAAAACACATCTGTGGGAGCCGGTCTCTCCAGAGACCCCAAGACCCCTGTCATGCTTCCTCTTGTTAAGACACCATGTTACAAGTCCTAGCATCTTGACACTTACCCAGAGAGATGCAACCTGGGAGTTCTCTTTTCCTCAGGCCCAGTTCTTGTCCCAGAGCAGAGATCACATTTGGTTTGGAAGGTTGATGTCCTGCTTGGGAGGAAAGAGGTGAGTCTGAGTTTGGGTTCTGAACTAGTCAGCACCCATGCCCATCACAGTTCTAATTTCCTCCCTTTCCATGTTTTCAATTCTTTTCAGACTTTTCACCCTGAAAGAGGGTCATTAGGCACTGTCCTAAACAATGCCCCATGAGAGCCAGGGTTTCAAGTCAAACCCATGAACTCCGTATGGCAGAAGGCTGAAGGGGGAGGTGGCAACAGTAGGTCTTGAGTTGCAAGTGTGCAGGTCCTCACCCAGGCAGGCCAGGTTCCTGTAGTTCTCCAGCATCACTCTGCCATACAGACTCCTCTGTGCAGAATCTAGCTGCATCCACTCCTCCCAAGTGAAGTCCACAGACACATCTTTGAGTGTCACTGACTCCTGAAAATACAAATTCCCTCCTTAACATGGGATTTTGCCAAAACAACAACAACAACAACAAAAACAAAAAACAAAGACCAAAAACCAAAAAAACCTCCAGAAAAGACCAAGCAGCACCGAAGGAACAGGGAATAGGTTTGTGTGAGGAAAGACATGCTATATTCTGACAAAGACAAAATATGTACAACAAACCACAGACCCAGAATCATTATGAGACAGAGGAAAAACTAACAGAGACTGGCTTGGGAACTGTGGTAGTTTCCTTTCTTGTTTCTGTAATAAAATATTCTGACAAAAGCAACTTAAAGGAGAAACAGTTTGTTGGCTCACAGTTCAGAGGTGCAGACCATTACGCTGCAGCAGGCAAGACAGCAGGGGCAAGGGGCATTTGGTCACGTGACATCCACTTTTGGGAAGCAGAGAGGTATGAGTGTCTACTACTCAGCTCTCTTTCTCCATGTACACAGCTCAAGGTCCTGGTTAGGAAATGGAGCCACCCACCACGGGAGGGTCTTGATTTAACGCAGTTAGGATGCCATGCCCAAAAGCTCATCTCCCAGGTGATTCCCGATTCTGTTAAGGTGACAACTAACCCTGACCATCTCAGGAGGCAAGGGTAGGAAAAGAAGGTACACAGGAGTGCTATGGCCTATCCTGGGGTGGTTTAACCTCAAGTACTCAAGTGCTAGAAGCCTGGTCCCCACGTCCTGGTCCCCATGTCCTGGTCCCCATGTCCTGGTCCCCATGTGGTGACGTTTAGGAGTTGAGGAAGGGCTGGGGAGATGGAGCAGTGGCTAAGAGTGAGCAAAGCAGACAAGCAGACCTGAGTTCAGATCCTGAGGATGCACACAAAAGGTGGTATGCTATAAGCCCCACACTGATAGATACAGACAGTGGATCCTGGTAGTTTACCGGCCAGCTAACATAGCTTAAATGAGGGGCTTATGGTTCAGTGAGAGACCTTGTCTAAACACAAAAATGTCATGAAGTGATAAGACACCTGTGTCCTCTTCTGGCCTTAGTAAATATAAACATAGGCACACACACACACACACACACACACACACACACAGAATTAGTGGGTCCTTTAAGGACTAGGGCCTAGTGGGGGATTGCTGCTGGACTTCCTAGTTGGTCTCACCCTCTCGCCTACATTCCTGATACTGAGGCACCATCCACTATGCAGTCTTCACCACAGCTAAACAGAAGCCAGTGCTAGGAGACTTAACCATGCCATGTGTATGGCAGACACTCAGGAAATGGCTGTGATTTCTCTCAGCACATGGGAGTGTGACATGCGACATAACTAGCAAGACCAACTCCAGGTTGAAACTTGTACCTCCATTACAGCAAAATTTTCTGTGGCATCCTTCCCCAGACACTGAGATGAGTGGGCACACCCTCCTCCTCCTCATACCTCTGCCCTCCTCCTCCCTAGACTTTTCTGAGTCCCAAGAATCTGTAAGCCCTAGAAGCACCAATCAATCTCTCCTGTGAGTCTGGTTCCTTCTCTAGCCTTTGAGGACCATCAAGAACTCCAGTGACAGGTGATGGGACCCAGATGAATGCTCCAATTCATCTGAGTAGCCTGTATTTGTTATTTTGTAGGTTCCTTTTCCTCTCTTCCACCCTTCTCCACCTTATTAACCCCCTAACAGTAAATAGGAAAGAAAAAAGGATAGAGCATAAAGAGATCAGCATTATCGTCAGACTACTTCCTCCGAGTTCCCTGGGATCTTCGTCTTCAGGATATCTAATTTCTTCTTTCTTCTTTGTGCATGACTACTTAAAAAACAGCAACCAACAGCATCCAACTACCAAGCAGCCACCAACCAACAACCCTGCCTCCCGGGGCCCTTGCATTTATATACCCTCTACAGAGTCCCCAGAATCCCAAATGCCACATATTGGCAGAAACTATCTGCAGCTGGCAAAACCACGCCCCTGCGAGAGCATGAGGCAAACCATACTCAGCTGCTACAAAGCAGCTCCATATCCCCACACATGGGATTAAAACAAAAACATAGTCCCATAAATATTTCTGTCTTTTTCAAAGAAACCGAATTATAAAATTCTCACTACACGTCTGTCCTCCACGGTGAGGCCCATTCACATTATGGGAGTAAAGGATGTCTGACAATGATATCTCACCTGAGCTTCCAAGGGCACAGGCCCAACAGCCATTGCCTTCCTCCTTTCTGTGGGGCCTTCCTAGAGAATGTGCAGTCTCTAGAGGTGGAGCTGAGGGAAGGAAAGGAAGCCATGAGAGAGACTCCTGCTGCAACGAAAAACAGAACACCTACAAACAAATTAAATAAGAAGTGTAAGGCATTGACATAAATACAGTTAAATATTTTCCTATGAACCTTGCTTTATTAAGCTTACTTAGGTATATAAGCAGAAAAGAATGCAGAGGCATGCTGTATTCCTGGGATGGCTCAGGATTCTAGGTGATTATTCCTCGACCTGAATTTAACACGTTCAGTTTATATACCTCAATGACAGCATTTTAAAGTTAATTATGGAAAAATTATTAATCATGTTGTATAATATTTTTTAGATTTATTTATTTTCTGTGTATGAGTGTTCTGACTGCATGTATGTGTGTGTACCATGTTTGTGTCTGGTGTTGGAGGAAGTGGGAAGAGGGCTTTGGATCCCTTGGAATTGAAGTTAGTGGGTGCTGGGAACCAAACCTGGGTCCTCTGTAAGAGCAGCAAGGGCTCTTAACTGCTAAGCCACATCTTTGGCCTTAGGAGGAAAAAACATAAAAGAATCCTAGTGAAGTCAAACGCCAGATGTTCTCACTCCTATGTGGAAGCTGAGGGTGTTGATTTCATTGAAGCAGAGAGTATATTGTAGAGGCTACCAGACACAGAGAAGGGGAGACAGGCACAGAGGGGGTTAGTTACCAGACACAGGAATAAAGGGAAGCAAGAGACTTATTTTTTAACCTTGTACAGCACAGAAGTTTAGCTGTAATTAACCCACATTAGCTTATTTTTAAATTAGCAGGAATTGCCACTTTTTTGGTTGTTTATGCATACGTGTGTGTTTTGTTCAAACACGTGTGGTATGTGCATATGTAGCTGCAGGAGGAGGACATTTGGTGTCCTACTTTATTACTCTCTGCCTTATTCCTCTGAGACAGTGTCTGAAGCTGGAGTTTGGCTGATGGAAAGCTAACTCCAGCAATCCTCCTGCCTCTGTGCCTTACCTCCCAGCACTGGGGTTACACATTCGCCTAAAGCCCCCCACCCCAGATTCTTACATGGGTGTTGCCTCTGAACTCAAGTCCTCATGCACACACAGAAGGCACCCAGCCATCTCTTTAGCCCCCTTTTCATTTTTTTTGGGACAGGGTCTCACACAGCCCAGGCTGGCCATGAACTGGTTGTGTAATGAAGAATGACCTTCCACTCCTGCCTCTGGCCTCCAGGTGGTGGGATTACACTCAGCTGAAGAAAGCATCTTCAGTGCTCCCAACACAAAGAAATGAGAAAGATGCAAGTTTATGGATTGTGCTAATTACTCTCATTTGAGTATAATCAAATTATAATCAAATTATAACTACAACACACAAATATGTACCTTCTTCCAATCTAAAGTAATAGTCATAAAAGGGAACTTGCCCACCAGAATTTTAAACGATATTAACTAGAACACAGCTGTCTTAGAGTTACTGTTGCTGTAACACCATGATCAAAGCTTGGGGAAGAAAGGGTTTATTAGGCTTACACTTCCGTATCACTGTTCATCATCAAAGGAAGTCAGGACAAACCAAGCAGGGGCCTGGGGGCAGGAGACACTACGGGGGAGTGCTGCTTATCAGCTTGGTCCCCATGGCTTGCTCAGCCTGCTTTCTTACAGAACCCAGGACCACCAGCCCAAGGACGGCACCACCCACAGTGGGCTACTCTGCGGCCCCTCTTGTCAATCACTAATTAAGAAATGCCCTACAGCCAGATGTTATGGAGGCATTATCTCAGTTGAAGCTCACTCTTTTTGGCTAACTCTAACCTGTGTCAAGTTGACACAAAAACAGCAGCATTACTGAAGAATCTCTGACACATTAAATATCTCGTCAACACCTACAGTGAGAAGATCAGCATGCCAAGCAATGGGGAAAACATCTGTAAACACAGCAGGCAAAGTTTCCACCCTCGGGATGTTACAGACCAACAGGGAACACCAATGGGAAAAATTCATATTCTAGCAGTTGAAATAATTCAGAAAAAAAAAATATGAGTATCCAGGGGCTTAGTTATTATAGCTCTGCAGAGACCCTGGATTTGGTCCCTACCACAGTGAAGGCAGAGGAGTGGGGTGGGTGGACTGAGGATGTGAGATAGTTGACATCTCTTGTCAGTAAAGAAAAGATATATGTTACATATGTTATACAAGAACATATAACAAGGGTTGCCATTTGGAAAAGAATACAGATACAGAAATGGAATGAGAGTTCTACAAGAAACGATAAATGAGCATCTTTGTGATGTGATGAAACAGAAGGACTCTCTAATTACGGTAAACACAGTGGAGGAGCAGGGAGCTGGCCCTGGTTAAAGCATTCGCTGTCTGACTATGAGGACCAGGATGCAAGCAAGAGGATGGAATGCCTGGGGCTCAGAGGAAGATCAAGGATGATTGTCACCATTCACCTCAGGTGACCATGTGTATGTGGACATATGTGTACCTGTCCCCATACACACATGCAGACATACACCCACACATGAAATGGGAAAAGGAAACACAGAGGGAAGGGTTATGTGACTATAGGAATATGTAACATTTCTGTATATTCATGAGACCTGTTTGTACAACAGATGTAAAAGTTAGGAATAAAATGAGCTGGGGTTTAGCACAAGGATATTTTTTTGAGACAGGGTCTCACTAAGTTGCCTTGGCTGGCCCAGAACTCTCTGTGTAGACCAACGTAGCCTCAAACCCATCCCCCTACCTCTGTGGGATAAAAGGCATACACTACCACACCTAGCCTGCACCTCTCCAAGGCTTAAGAGACTAACACTTGAAATTGGTGTGGGGCCATCAACCACTCTTATCTTGAAACTATTTTTATAAACTGTTACTTTTCTGGAAAGAATAAGAAAGGCAATGTCCAAAGGTCTAACTGTAACATTGACTAGAAATTTCACTTGAAGATTTGTGGAAAGAGGCAATGCAAAGAATGACATAAACAGATGGGCTGTACCATTTACAATAGTAAAATAGAAAATACCCCCCCCCCCCACAAAAACCCAAAGGTCCAAAGGGAGCATTAGCTTTGGCAGTCATACTTTCCCTCCCACACATGAAAATGACAGCGTTAACTGTCCTTAAAAATTAGTGTTGTTTATTCTCTATCTTCATCGGGTGGTGGCACAATGGTTTACAAACACTATCAAGCACCTTACAAAATGCATTTCGTAACTCCATTTTTAAAGGTGAATGGAAAAACGACACTAACATTCCTATTTTTTTTTTTTAAGCAAAATGTTTCTATTTATACACATATACACAATACACGGATTTCTGGACAGATTTCGAATGATGTTACCCGTGTATTTTCTAGCTGACCAATGGTGAACTTAAGGAGAGGATATTCGGCGGGCACGGTCACGCTCAGCCTGGACCCACTCCGCATGACCCTCTTTGGCTCCCGCAGGCAGAGGGCGGATCCCGAGCAGGGATGCTCACAAAGGCCCGGACCCCGACGGCGGCCCCGTGTCCTCCCAGGCTTCCGAGAGCGGGTCCCCCACGCCTTCGCAGCGCGGACCGAGCCAGGGCTGCCCGGCCAGGTAGAGCTGGAGAGCAGCCGGGCGCGACTGACTCCGGGGTCCAGGAGGGGCCGAGCCGGGGTCTCGGCCAGGGTGCCCCGCGGCCTGGCGCCCGCGTGAGCAGCGCACCTGCAACTCCGCGCTGCTCGTGGAAGACCGAGCACCAGACTGTCCGGCCGGCCCCGCCCTCGGGCCGCAGAGCCCGGCGCTCCCAGTGGAAACGCCTCCGCCTCCCTGCCCGCGGACCACCCGCCCGAGGCGCCGCACTCACCCGAGTCACCGGAGACGCCAGAGGCTGGCGGCACACGCAGACCCGCCGGGCGCGCTGGACTACATTTCCCACAAGGCTTTGATAGAGCTTCCAACTGCGCAGGCGCGGCCGGAGGGCTGCCGGCGAAGGGGTTGCTCCCACGCTGCACGTGCACGGTGTGCCACCTTAATCCTGTTGCTTTAAAGAAACGGGTCCTAGAACCATCTCCTTCCCTAAAGTAAGAGGACCCTAGACACTCCCTTGCATGAAGGAGGGTGAGGGCTAAACTAGCAATGTCGTGACTTCGCGGCGCTCCGTGAGCAGGGAGGGAGCTAGTGAATCACACGCACTGGGCTCAGTGTTGGAGGCTCTTCCGAAGGCTGCAGAACTGTCGCTGTGGAAAGCCAACCACCTCTGGGTGAATCTCGCTGAAGCTAAGGTAATTTCGGCTGCATCCACCGCTTTGGAACTTGGATAAGAGTATGATATCTCCGCATAGGAAGATAGATTAGAGACGGTCATATTTGCTTATCTTAAAAAAAAAAAAAAAGTGACGGTCGCTTTTATCTTTTTAAGTTTTTCTTTAAAATCCGACTTCATGACACGTGCATACAGTGCCCTGTGCTCACATTCACCCCCAGCTACCCTCGTCTATCTGCCTTATACTGACTTCCTTCCTAGCTAGTACCTCTCCTACACTTTGGCTCCTCTTCCCTCCTCTCTCCCTACCTTTCAGGATGCAAATCTTCTGTTTCCTGAGACAAAGACTGTGTCCTGAACCAAATGTTGGCGAGGTATCTGGCGGCCACTTTTTGTGTGAGACTCAAAAATCCTGCAAAGTCTCCCACCCTATAAATGTGACCAAATCCCCTTAACCCCACACCTTATGGCTTGTGTCTTTGACATACCTGTAGCAGGAAACTGCCCCTTAATGTCCACTACGCTCTCTCCTTGTCGGCTATAAATCTCTAGCTGGCTTTTTTTTTTTTTTTCAGAGTTACGCTCTTGTTTAATGCAAGTGACTGTCCCTATTGCCAACATACTAAATAAAAATCTCTTTATTGCCCTTCACGGGTAGTGTCTGGCTCTTTTTCATAGTTGTCTGGACTCTTTAAAAAGAAAAGATAATGGAAAGCATCACAGTTGAGGGCTTGGGAGAAGGCTCAGTAGTTAAGAGCAGTTACTGTTGCTGCAGAGGACCCAAGCTCTGTTCTGAACACCTATTTCAGGCAGTTCTAACCAGATGTAACTCCCTTCTCAAGGGCATCCAATCCAATACCTCTGGCCTCCGTGAACACCTGCACACAAGCGCACAAGCCCACACACAGACACTATTAGAGAGATATTTGGAACTAGCATCTCGGCCACTAACTTGATACCTATTTATTGCCCCCATCATGATTTTCCTGGTCCTTATGTGTTTTTTTTTTTTTATTAGAAACAACCAATTTAGTATTATTTTATAAAACTATAAATTTATTTGCTTCCCCCCCTTTATCTGCTTGCTTTGACACTGTTCCATCACAACCAGCTGAGTTGCCCCTCCCCCAACATAGCCAACATTTTACCCAAGTGTACTAACGTTGTTACTAACAATACCAGGGCAACTATGTCTTTGTAGTTTTTGTTTTTCTCTCAACCGTATTGCTTCTAAACAAAATGCATATAATAGACATTGAAATTTTTGAGCTGATGCATACTTTTAAGAACCCTACAGTAGTAAAGCAATAGTTCAGTGCAATAGCCCTTGTCTGTGATCCCAGCACTCAAAAGAGGCTGATGCAGGAGGATCATGCATTGGAACTAGGGTGGACAGTGAGGTCCAGACTCAGGAAAAAGCAGGACAGGAGGGAGGGAGGAAAAGAGAACAACAACAACAAACCCTCAGAGAGCAGGGTATCAATGACAGTGGTCAAACAAGATGGTGGGCTCAGTGGCACACACCTATAATCCTGGCACTTGGGGAGGCAGAGGAAGGTGCATCTCTGTGAGTGTGAGGCCAGCCTGGTCTACAAAGTGAATTCAGGACAGGACAGCGAGGTCTACACAGAGAAACCCTTTCTAAAAAAAAAAAAAAAAAAAAAAAGGCCAAAGACTGTAATTTAGAACAGTAGAGGGGCTGGAAATACACATTTTTCATGATTCTTTATTCAGAACTGTCATGGGAAGTTTTATTTCAAAATGAGATTTTTTTTTTAATAGGAAATGACAGATACTGCTGACATAACTTGATAACCCAAGAAAGACAGATGTATTATCCTGTTGTATCTTCAGACTTTGAATGACTGACTACAGCTTGACTTTGAAAAATATGTTAGCTTTAGTAAGACTTTTACTATTTGTAGTATTTGGCAAACCAAGTGGACAATTGTCCAGCTCTAAGAACAGAACTCGGTTTCTATGCTCACTAAGAACCTTTTTTCCCATGTCAGACTCCCAAACTTCTACCTGTAAGTTTCTCAAGCCAGAAATAAATCATCTTTGCAAATCAGCTATTCTGTCTTCATGATCATGTCCAAATTCTTACAGCCTAAGACTACAGATGCTTCTCAAGATCTCTAATGGCCTCACTCAGCTGGCATTTCAAGTGGTAGTTTCCTTTAGCAGGCGCCCTCTTCACAAGGAAGGCTGTCTCCCACCGTTCCGCCAGGTGCTAGAACCACACTTCCTCTGGGCCTTTTTTTTTGGCCTCTACTTTTACGTGTATGAGTGTTTGCCTAAATGTGTGCTATGTCTACCCCATGCATGCCTGATGCCTGCAGAGGCTATAAAAAAGGGGGCCTGATGCCCTGGAACTGGAGTTACAGTTGTGAGCTTTGGCAGTCTCTTAACTTTGCCTTCCCCTCCCTGTCCAGGTGTTGTTACTGTTCCAGCTGTTGTACAGATGCGGATGATAAAAATTTTCAGGGCTAGAGAAATGGTTCAGCAATGAGGAGCCCTGGCTACTCTTGCAGAGGACCTGGATTTGGTTCTCAGCACCCGCTCACAAATTGTTACTCCAGTTCTGTGTCTTCTGATCTCCTCAGACACTGCACATATGTGTACACAGGCACAACACATATAAACACAAAATAAATGCAATTTCCTGCTCTAAACTCCTAGAAAATAATCCTGGCCACTTCAGTTGGGTTTGTGATTGTGGAAAAAACTTGACTTACAAACACACACGTTATATAGCATGGTGAATAAGAATTTATTTCATCCATGAACCATCAAAATTAGGACAATTGCTGGGTACAATGGTGCACGCCTGTAATCTACCATTTAGGAGGCTAAGACAGGAAGATTGCTGCATAGTTGACATCTAGGCCAACCTGGTCTAATAAGACCCTGTGGTGGTGGAAATGAGAACAATGTTACTCTTAACACAGTGAAGAGGAATCAATGTTATTCTTAAAACAGTGAAGAGAAAACTATCATTTTTTTAGTCAAAGCAGAAAGTGGATACAACAAAATGCTGCTCCCTTTTTGTTTCAGTTTCAGAACAAGCATCCACATACTGAAGCTAGTATGTTAAATGTTAAAGTATTATCATTTATATTCACTGTATGGTGCCATGTTATGCAGAAAAATAAATGAAAGACACTGTGACCAGATGAGAAAAACTAAAATTGTAAGAAAAATATGATTACATGAGAAAAAATGGTATTTCTAGATAACATGATTGTGAATGCAAAGAATTTACAAATATAGTATTAAAAGGAAATATATTTGTATGCAGATATGTGTCATGCATACATAAAATAACCAGCTTACTTATATAAAGCAAATATGTAAAACTCAGTTATGCCCACATACTAGCATTGGAGAATGGAATTTTGCCCTATATATTTCTGTGTGGCATGCGTGTTTGGGGGTTCATGTGTATGATGTGAAGGGGGGTAGTTGATGTCAGGTATCTTCCTTAATTGCTGTCACAGCTCATTTTGGCAAGTTTAGCTAGCTGTCTTGCTCTAAGGTAACTAAGACAAGTATTTAACATTACAGGACATAGCTTCATAATTAATGATTGAAGGCAATGAAGGAAAATAATTCACAGCACAAAATTAAAATATGTGTATTAAATGTTTGTAGAGAAGTTTGAAAATTCGAAGAACAAATATTTAAGAGAACAGTTTTTTTTTTTAAATAAAAACCATGCAATTTGACAACAGCTTAGGAAAAGACAGTGTGAGGTAGTTTTGTCTTTGCGTTTGGTTCGCTGCTTTAAAAATGCATATATTTTATTTACTATTAAAATATAAGCCACAGTCAATACACTAATAGCTGCTATTCCTTTTGCTACTGAACCCAGCACTCCTGAACTCAGAATTTTCTAGCATTTATATATTGCATATATTATATAATGTGGACAAAAGAAAAGTGTTCCTTTTACCTTACAAACGGCCAATGTCAGTGTCTACAACAGTGTAGTAGCTGACCTTAAAAAGTGACTGACAGATTTGAAAATTTTCTGTTAATTATTATATGACCAAGTTTTCTTCCAATTTTAATATCTTATAGGACTAAATTAAAAGGGTTCCTCACATTCACTATACTTATTAAGTCAATGTGAAGAATGTATTCTGTGAGGAACTTTGGTTAATTTTTTACTGATGCAAATCTGTGTTCAAGGAGTCCTCTTCAATATGAATTCTGTAATGATTGGTAAGGGAGGACCTCTGGCTGAAGAGCTTCCCACATGCACTACATTCATAGGGTTTCTCCCCGGTATGAATTCGCTGATGTGCAATAAGCGACGAGCTTTGTCTAAAGCTCTTCCCACAGGTGTTACATTTAAAGGGTTTCTCTCCTGTGTGAATCCTCTGGTGCTGAATAAGAGCTGCACTTTGGCCAAATGACATCCCACATTCCTGACATCGATATGGTTTCTCTCCAGTATGAATCCGCTGATGGTTACTTAGGGATGAGTTACACCTGAAAGTTTTCCCACACTCGTTACATTTATAGGGTCTTTCTCCAGTATGCATTCTCTGATGCTGGATCAGAGCTGAGCTCTGTCTGAAGGCTTTCCCACAAACTTTACATTTGCATGGTTTCTCTCCAGTGTGAATTCTTTCGTGAATAATAAGGGTTGAATGGGAACTTAAGGCTTTGCCACATTCACTACAGTTATACAATTTCTCTCCTGTATGAATTATTCGGTGTCTGTTGAGTCTTGAGATGGAAGTGAAGCCTTTTCCGCATTCATTACATCTGTAGGGCTTTTCTCCAGTGTGAATTCTCTCATGTTGAATAAGCGAGGCACTCTGACTGAAGGCTCTGCCACACTCGCTACATTTGAAAGGTTTCTCTCCAGTGTGGATCCTCTGATGGTAACGAAGGGATGAGCTAGACTTAAAGGTATTGCCACACTCATTACACAAGTAGGTCTTCTTTCTGGAATGAGTTCTCTGACATCCTGGAAGGGAGGTGGATGCCTTCCTACCTGGGTTGTATTTATGAGGATTTTCTCGGGCATGGATTTTTTGATGCAAGAAAAGGCCAGACCTTCTGCTAAATGATTTTCCACATTCTTTGCATGTATAGGATTTCTCTAAAGTATGAGTTCTTAGGTGTTTACAAAGGGATGCACTATGGCTGAAGGCTTTCCCACACTCTTTACATATGTATGGTTTCTCTCCAGTATGAGTTCTTTGATGTTGAATAAGAGCAGAACTTTGGCTGAAAGCTTTCAAACATTCTTTACATTGAAATAATCTCTCTCCAGTATGGTTTTTCAGATGTTTTCGAAGGGATGAGTTGTGCATGAAAGCTTTTTCACAGGTGCTACATTTATAGCGTTTTTCTGCTGTCTTGATTTTTGGTTGACTGAGTGAATCTGAATTTTCCTTGAGGCTATTTCTTTGTGTTTTTTCTCTAGCAATCTTTTGCTTACCAATAGACTTCAGGCTGACGTTTGGGCCAACTCAAAATTCTTATGGCTTTTATCTACATTAAGAATTTTTGTATGGGTGATTGAAATTATTTGCAAGCTCTCATTCTTGTACTGTTTTTTAAAACTGTCCCAGGACTCATCCCTTTTGTGTTGTTCCCTCTTTAATCCCTGAAATGAAGACTCTTTAGTTTGAGTTGATTTTGTCGTTTGAAGACTGCTCTTACATCCTGGAAGAAAAAAAATTGCCAGTGATAGGTGTGATTAACTCAGATGAAATCCGTAGGAGGAATGTTAGTGAAACCTAAGTAAATACTACATGCCTAAAGACACTAGCAAGAAGGAAAAACAGAAAATGAACACCACAAAACAGTGGATGAGAGCTGATCAACTGAGTAAACAAAGGATAAAGTAAGCTCATGTAAGGGGAGAGTTAAGAGAAAGGGGTTAGAAGAGTGTCAATCAGGAGACGAGGAAATAGCCCCCTACGTTAAGGTACTCCAGCCAGCCTTTTTCATTTTGAACTTAACTTCCCCTTTCCTACGTGTCGGAATCCTCAGCAGCTTTCCAGTACAATGCAAGTAACTCCTCTGTTGCATCTTTTCCTGACTGAGTCTAACAGTCCACACCCCTCCTCTCATTACAGCACTTATTACAAGACATAACAAAGCATTACTAAATGATGGGGGGATGTACGCTGAGAAGTGTGATGGTAGGTGAGGCCGTCTTCAGGTAAGCTCACAGAGGGTGCGTAACACAGACCTAGATGGTGTAGGCCCACCACTCGCTGTGCTATGTGTCTTGATGCAATCAGAAGGTACGGTAAGCCTGAGATGTATGAGACACCCGGTATAACATAGCCTCCCTAACACTTCTTCCAACGGTGCAGGCATACTTTAATACAAGCTATTAAAGTACAAAACACAAAGCCCAGTGCTCATGAGCCAGCAGTAATGCTGTGATTATCAAATACTATGTTCTGTACATAATTCTAGTACTGTACTTTTATACTTCTAGCAGTACAGGTTAGTTTACCTCAGCATTGCTCTAAACACATGAATAATTCATTCTGTTAGGTTTTATTTATTCTCATTATATAGCCCTGTCTGGCCCAGATCTCAGTGTGGAGGACAGGCTGGCCTTAAACTCACAGGGATCCACATGCTTCTGCTCCTGAGTGCTGGGGTTAAAGGAGTACATCACCACTTTGACTAGCTTGCATTGTACTGTTTTAAATTTTAAAATTAGATTTACTTGTTTTAATTTATGTATGTTTTACCTGTATGTATGTTTGTACAACAAATGCATGATAATTGCCTGCAGAGGTCAGAAGAGGTCATCGGAACCTCTTTTAGGGATGACTGTGAACCACATGGGCATGCTAGGAAACATAGCCAAGTTCTCTGCAAGTGCAACAAGTACTCTTACCTGCTCCAGGCCCCTCTAGTGACTTCTTATAGCTGTAATATCACAAGGTAGCAATTCATTTTCATCTTCACTATACTTAGGATGCCGCCATTGTATATGCAGCTCACAGTTTACTAAAATATTACTATATGGTACACAAGTACAGTATATGTATTTAATAGGAAAATATGTATCTAGAGATGCCAAGAAAATGTTCAATAAAAATCTGTGTCACACTGATAATAAGCACAAACAGGACCTGAGGAATACCTCTACAACATGGTAAAATCCAAATATTTTAGCAATATTTTATTTAATGAAGAGACTCTGGGTGTATTTCCACTACAATCAGGAACAAGCTACTGGTTGTGGTGGTGCATGCCCGTAATCCCTGCACTCAGGGAGGCAGAGGCAGGTGGATCTCTGAGTTCAAGGCCAGCCTAGTCTACAAAGTGAGTCTCGAACAGCCAAAGCTATACAGAGAAACCCTGTCTTGAAAAACAAGCAAGAAAAAAAAAAGACAAAAAAAGAATGAGCTAAGTAACCATTTTCCCTACTACTCATCTTTAAAGAGATATTAATTATTGTAATCAGACAAATAAATTAGAAGTTAAAAAACTGCCTGTATTAAAACCCATTCAGTGAAGCATACATAGAACTGACACACAGACGTATTCTGAAAAACCTATACAAGAAATCCTCTGCCACTCTTGGATATAACAAACCAATGTTGTGAAAATGTCAGTTAATAAAGTCAGGATATTTTCAGAATTCTTAGTAGCAGGTGATGGTTGGAGGATTTTTGTATTGTATATTCAGATGCTGATTTCTGTGCCCCAAGATCTGGTTATAGGCCAAACATGGGCATTGTCGTGATCACTGAAGAATCTCCTGGTATCAATGTTGTATAAACATTGCTCCCTAATTATCTCTGATACGTTAATAAAGAAGTTTATGAGCCAGTGACTCGTGTGTGGATAGAGAATACAATGTGGAGTGAATATCATAATATCTCACAATTTCTTCCCCAAACAGAGGAATCACTTCATGCGAGACCTCATCCTCGACATCATGTGAAGGCAGAGAATGCCAAAACTGTAAAACAAATGTGAGGTGGAAGAGAAAATGTGGATGTCATGAATATGGCACAAGTAATGGTGTGAAGTGCCAGGATTCTGTTTCCCTACCTAGACAACTAATATGCCTGCGAAATCTGTCCATTAGAAGTATTCTGAAACTGGAGTCTAGGCAGCTTCCACAGGAACTGAAGAACATTTCATTCAGCAGCAGCTAGTCATTGTTCAGCAGCCAGCTCCAAGGAGCAACCTCCTAGCATTCCTGCAGCAGCCCTGAGAACCATGGGGCAAGGACCAGCTACAAAGGCAGGAACCCACTGGCAGAAGTGGATACCCAACGACTTAAGGACAGTGTTCTTCCACCCTTTACTTGCTCCTTCCCCATTTCTCAGAGCCAGACACTTAAGGCTCAAAACACTCAAAAAACAACCTCCCTAGCATGGGAGTCGAAGGAGATTTAGAATGTCATGACGTGCTAAAGGAGAGACACTTCTTTAGCTGAGAAAAGAGATGAGGCGGTCTTCAGTTTATGCCTCAGTTGGATTACTGGCACGGAATAACCCGTAACTCCAACGGACTCTGGGAAGAGGAAGATTCAGATGCTTACATTTTAATAATAATAATAATAATAATAAAAAAGACAAGTCAGGGGTCTGGAGAGATGACTCAGGGGTTAGGAGCACTGGCTAACCTCTTCCAGAGGTTCTGGATTCAATACCCACACAGAGGACTTACAGCAACTGTAACCCCAATCCTGGGGACCTAACATTCCACTCTGGCCTTTGTGAACACTGCACCCATGTGCCACACAGACATCTTTGCAGGCAGAACTTCCACACACATAAAAATGAAAATAATTAAAAAACATCAAAACGCAGAAGACAACAGGAAAATAGGAAGGGCTGTGGCTGGAAGGGCAGCTCAGCGCTAGAGCACCTGCGTAGCAAGTGCAAGGCCTGACTCTTCAGCACTACAAAAAGCTAAACAAAACATGATATCAAAAGAACAAGATAAGTTAAACATCTTTCCTCTAAGACCAGTGGCATGGCAAACTGACTTTAAAATAACTGTCATAAAAAATTCAAAGAGCATCTGGGTACAGTGGTGCACGCCTGTAATCCCAACACTCAGGTAAGCAGAGGCAGGTGAACTGTGTGAGTTCAAAGCCAGCCTGGTCTACAAAGTGAGTCTAGGACAGCCAAAGCTACACAGAGAAACCCTGTCTCAAACAAACAAACAAACAAACAAACAAACAAGCAAAAGTTCAAAGAGCTAAAGGAAACTACGGACAATGACATGACAATGATGAGCATATCATAGCAATGGAAATTGTACAGCCTCCCAGGGGCCAGCACCACCTATCATAGCCCTTCAACCCCACCTCCTTCATCTTCCGTGACCTGATGCTCTTCAAATCTCCCACAAAGCTCTGGGATAAATCCCTCCTGCATCTATGTAACTACAGGGAGCCTACCTCGGCCAGCCAGTTTCAGGCCTTAGGAAAACAGTTATGACTTACAATCAACTGCCACACAGGGAGCTTGCAAGACAGAGGAAGAGGTAGATCTTAAATAAAAACCTACCATCATGCAGTGATTATAGACTGACAGGAGGATGTTCCCAGGCATAGTGACACAGACCTGTAACCCCAGCTCTTGGGAAGTAGTGGCAGGAGGCAAAGGAGTTCAAAGCCAGCCAGGCTACGCGAGACTCTAACTCGAAACAAACAACTTCCACCACTGCCCCTCAAGAAAAAAGTAGAAAAAAGTCTAGCAGGCAGTTAAGATTGGCTGAGGCTACTTAATGAAGAAGCTTATCCAACACAGGCGTGCAAGCCATGCAGGTACATGACCATCTGAAGAAGGAAGAAGCAAGTGGAGAAAACCTGGGGGTGTGACTAGGACTCTTAAAGTGAAAAACAGGAGGTGAACAGGAAGCTGGTGGCTACTGGGGGAGTGAGAGAGCCTGGCCAACTCCATGGCGGCCTTCATTTTCTTGCTAGACAAAACAGGCCTAAGAGTTACAGGAAAGAAACACAGAAAAAGGGCAACCAATCAGAAAGAGCTAAGACATCTGGCCTGGAGAAGATAGGGTTGCTTTACTACCGATTTGAGAAGCCCCTAAGTTCCGACCAGTCACGTAGACTCCATGGGCATAGCCAATCCCAATTTAGATTACGCAGCCATAGTAGGAATTCCCCTTCTGGCTTTAAAAGGGACCTTTGAGCTCCGCTTGGGGCTGCTGCCATGTGGTGAGCCCAGCATGCTGGACTTCTGCAGGAATAAACGCCCTCTGTTGCTTGCATGCGACTTAAGTGTGGGATCATTCTTTCAGTGTATCTGGACCCTGACAGGAGGATTAGGAGGTGTGCATTTGAGGCGTGTCACTGGCTGGCTGTGAGGCTTCAGGAGCCGCCTTCCACTCCCAGTGCTCTCCTTAAACAGGTCAGAGCTCTCAGCTGTTGCTCCAGGTGCCTGCCTTCTGTTTACCATCAAGGACCTACCCTAACCCTCTGAAACTGTAAGCCCCAAATAAACTATTTCCTCTGTAAATTGCCTTGGTAGTGTCCACAGAATTACTGTATTTCTCCCAACAGATGCGAAAGAAGAAACACTGCCAGGACTGAGACAGGTAAAGAGCCATGTGGTGGATCCTAGATTATTAAAAAGAGGTCAATTTAGGGTATAAGAGCTGGTTGGGAATAAGCCTAAGGTAAGGCCAAGCTTTCATAATTAATAAAAAGCCTCCACGTCATTACCTGGGAGCTGGCATTCTTAAGAAAGTCCTGTTATAGGCTAGGGCTTTGGCAGAGCTTAGTCTTCAGATCCTGAGAAGCCAACTCTTCTGACCCCACGGGGCTCTGGCTATCAGTCCCAAGGCTGCTCTGCACTCCAGCTGTGACACTCTTGATATGTCCTGTGTTCCCCTTGTGCAGCACTGCTTGATTAGCTCCCTGCTGACGCCGTGCCACTGTATGATAGCTTTCCACTGGCTCTGCCCCCTCCCCCCTCCCGCAAAGAGTATAGAAGACGCTGTTCTTCTTAACAAACTTGCTTGGCATAAGCCATTTCCTGAGCCCAACTTTCCTAGCTTCTTTATCCTCTCATTCCCTGGGCCCCCACTTAGGACCCCTGTCACTGAAGAACGGCCTGTTGGTCCAGGTCAGTCCCTAGTCACTGAGGCTACCCTCGTTCTTATTTTGCAGAGGTATCCGGGGTGTCTCAGGTCCACCCACTCACCAAGGGAGGGGCATCCATGACTTTTCTCTACTTTCCAGGGTTCTTCTCCTTGCTGCAACACGGAGATCATCTTTGGTTTGGCAAATGGAAATCCTGATCACAAACAAAATTAACAAAAAAACAGTAAAAAAAAAAAAAAAAAAAAAAAAACTTAGTTTTGTTTCAACATGCACACACATTGCATATCTGTGTGGGAGACTCAGAGGAGGGGCCGGAACACTTCTACTGGATACTTGAACTGTTCCCTGTCATGTGACAGGACGCGTTAAGCAGAGGCTCAGTGGCTCACAGGACATGACTGGTCAAACTGATTGTACATTATGGAAATAGGATAAACAGGCAGCCTTAGCATCGTAGAAAAGGACTGTTGAGTGACAGAATAAAATCTTACAAGCAGGTATTTGTGAAAAAGATTAGGTGTCAAGCAACCTATTTAAAGCAGGAACATATTATTTGATTTATTTTAGAGGAAACAGTATACAGCATTTACCTGAGTGCAAAAGAGAAGTGGCAAAGGCAAGAAATGGATAGGAGGGTTGAGGGAGGTCTTTGTCACAGGCAACACAGACAAATATAACATGAAAATGCAGCTTCAACGCTGAAGGCATTTTTACTGCCAAGTTACAGATGGAGCATCTGTGTTCTGTCTATCAAAGGACCCTCTGTTCTTCTGTTTGGGGGACTTAAACACCCAGAAGTGGAAAACGGTTTCAATATTTATAGAGATCTTATCTGTACAGTCCTACAGCCAAACCCAGCTAGGGTTTTTTGGCGACCACAGCTTCCCTTTAGGGAAGGAGGTGCTGAGGTCTTGTTTCTGAATCTGCCCACAGGGCGTCTCCTCACCCAGCGAGGCCAGGTTGTTGTAGTTCTCCAGCATCACCTCTCGGTACAGGCTCCTCTGAGAGGGATCCAGCTTCTTCCACTCATCCCGAGTAAAGAGCACAGCCACGTCTTCAAATGTCACTGATACCTGCGAGGAAAAGCCATTTCATCTCACCCAGGACCAGCATCATATGGCATGAGGGAGGTGATAGTGTGGAAGGTAGACAGGGAATCACAAATGAAGTTACTGCAGGTTCTAAAGAGGCTAGGCTGTCCATTTAATGACCAACCCTTGACAGATACACAAAGAGCAGCAGTGGGTAGGGCCTGGCTTTGTGTACAGGGATATCGGCCAATGATGCGCATCTTGGTAACTGGAAATCTTTCTGGTAAAGGTTCTTTGTTTTTGAGATAGTCTATGTAGCCTGGACTACATGGCCTGGAACTTGATATGGTGGACGAGGCTAGCCCCAAGCTCAAAGAGATCTCTGCCTGCCTCTGCCTCCCTAGTACTGGAATTAAATGCGTGCACCACCATGCCCAGCAAGGTTCTTTACTCTTAATTTTCACATGTATGCAATGCCTATACAGGAAAAATGATTTACTAAGGAGAGAATACAAAAGATAATCTTGCTTTTAAAGAATTTCTGATCTGTTTGGTACACAGGAACATGCATAAAATCATTTCAACAATGCAAAAAAAAAAAAGCTGTGTGGCTAGACTGGTAGGCTAGAATGTGAGGTCAGGAGCTGCTGACACCCAGTGTCACAAGCTTTACCACTGACAGCAGCACCAAAACTGAAGATTTCCACTGTGAGCCCCGAACCTCCTGGGTTCTTTCCTTAGTCTTAAACTCCTGGACACTGAGGCTTTTTTTTCTTTTAAACTATGGTATTGACAATTGGAGAGTAGATAAGGGAGATAAAGGAGAGGGTTCACACACACACACACACACACACACACACACACACACACAAGGTTGAAGGTTCAGGGCATGAACACAACTTGACTCTCTTGGATGGAATGTAAGGGTCTAAGGAAATGGAGCTGTCCAAGCCCCAGCCCCTTATGGGTCCAAAGACAACCTGTATCCTTAATATAGTGTTATCTGGGCCATGGTAACCACAGGCTGAGCCATCACTATGTGCCTGGTTAGCTCTAAACACTTTCACGAACCGTGTCCTCCTCTGACCTATCTTACAAGGGGACAGGGTTGTCATTTTTAATTTTACTGCTGAGGAAACGAAGCCACAGAAAGTTAGATTTGTACAGGGCCCGCGAATGGTAACAGAGGGGATGGGTTAGAATTTGGCTGTCTTGATTATCCCATTTCCTGGCCACCGTGCCTACTGATTTTCTGCCAAAGATCCCATGAAACCATCTTCATGGCTTCTGGAGAGGTTGTCTGTGTTTTCAGAGTCAACTGTGTCCCCTTCGGTGTGGCTTTCCTTTGTCCATGTGGCATCCCACCTAGATGGGGGCATCTCTATACTCCTGCACCTTGAAATGGCAGGTTGAGATTAGCTTTTCACAAGGATGGTACAATCAAAACCCAGGATCCACAGAGTAAAGGGAGAAAAACTGAAGGCTGGGGTGGGGGGAAGCGGGGGGGGGGGGGGGGCGCACTGCATCACAACATTCTCAGTGGCAAAAAGAAAGAGATGAGAAATCTTGGTGAGGAGTGAGAGAAGCATACATGAAGGAAGGAAGCAGGCCAGAAAGGACTTTTTCCAGGTGCGTCCCTAAGTGATAAAAGGGCACCTGCTTGGCACTATCAATTTAGTAAGCACAACAGCCTGGGGGCAGCAAACAGCAACGCTAGGCACTGGGAGAATGGCCTGTGCTTCCTACACAACCGCTCAGGAGGAAGGACCATCTTCTGTGGGCACCAAATCCTGGTAAAGGAGAACTTCGGTCATGAAGGAAAAACAAAACCAAGCAAAACCCACTTTCTACTAAGAACTGAGATGGCAATGCGCTCACCTGAGACTCCCCTTCCCTTTGCTCTGGAGCCATGTTCTTTTTCTGGGATTTTCTCAAGGATGGGTACAGTCTCCAAAAATGTGATCTGAGAGAAGAAAAAAAGCAGGATTGCTTTGCACCCCTCAGAAGCTCTGTCTCTGAAAGCGTCCCTTCAGCTGAGCCCGCTCTTCTGCCTCCAGAGGGGGAAGCGGGAGCTGGGCACAGGCATCTGAGAATCAAGTCACCATTCCTCTTGTCTCTGGTTTTCCAGAAACAAGACTCAGGCGACACTAGACTCCATCACAGAGGGGACTCACTGAGCCCCCGTGTTCCAGGCATCACCCTATGCTGTTCACCATAGCTCAGCTGGCACTGCCAGCTTCAGCTCAGGAAACTGAGGCTGGAGTGCGGCCACAGCGGGGACGCGCGCGTTTCCAACCGCTGGGATCTGACAACGGGCCCAGGACGCTGTTACTCCACTCCTCGTGCCGCCCACCCAAATCTCTGCTGCTGTCAAGGGGTCAATTTCCAGATCCCCAGAGAAAACTCCAAAAGGACGAACCAGTGGCTCAGGGCGGCCCACGCTGGGATCGCCACAGGCCTCCGCGTCCTCCAGCCTGGCCGGGCCGCTCACCTCCCCCCAGCTCCCGACACGCCTCATGAAGGCTCAGAGCAACCGCGCGTGGAGATTCAGCCCGGGCAGCTAACCCGGAGTAGCAAAACCGGCCACAGACGCCCCGGGGCCCGCTGTAAGCTCAAGGGGGCCGCGGGGTAAGGGGGCGGGGTTGGGAGGGCTGGGGTTTGCCTTAGGACGGCTGACGCAGAGGGCTATGGGAGATGTAGTTCACTCCGGGACCCAGGGATTCTGGGATTTGAAGTTGACCGGATTTGCCCCTTTGGCGCGCAGCTGCAGTAGAGATACTCCTCTCCACTCCCCCGCAATACCCGCAAAAGGCTCCGGGTTCACCAGCTCCGTGGAGTCTCAGATGTGGAATGCATTGTAATTGCATTTGTGTGAATGGGGTGAGGTCAGCCGACAGCTACCGGAAACAGATCCATTTCTCCCATTTCACAACTAACTCCTTGAACAAATGGTATTTCGTTGTAAGGCTTTTGAAATAAATCACAGATCAAAAGGGAACATCACTTAGAATGCAGTGCTTTTTAGTGGGATAAAGAGTAGACAGTGAGCTGTGAAAATAATTATATATTGATTTAGACTCAGAGTGTTACGGGAAAAAGTAGATAGATAGATAGATAGATAGATAGATAGATAGATAGATAGATAGATAGATAGATAGATGGAAAATGATAGAGTAAGATACCTGTACTGACCTCTGCTCTGAGCACCCCCCCCCACACATACACAGAGTCTGATATACAAGAACTTGTGTTGGCCTCACCTGGCTATCAAGGAAACTTGGATTTCTTGGCAAGTGGCTGCCAATAAAACTGCTGTCTCTTGCAAGTGTATTGTTACTCAATAAATTCGGACACAAACGTGTTCGTCTCTGTTTCTTATATAGTGTGCTCAGAGCAAGATAAGGACCGAATACAGTCATGCTTTGCATAACGACAGGCATACATTTCTGAGAAATGTGTTATTTCCTTATCTAAACAGAACATGGTGTGATTGTACATGCTATACATTTGTATGACTAGAAACACAAAGGTTTGCTTGTCACAGAAATATGAATACTGTGCTAAAATTTTATAAAGGCTACATAATTAAGTGGTAGAAAATCTTTCCGTAATAATCTCATGAGACCAACATCATATATAGCAACAGAAAACAGAGTAATACAGAGCATGTCTGTATGTGTGTGCATATGAAACTACACACAGACACACACACACACACACACACACCTGAGATTCTCTGAGATTCTCGAGGCAAAAAAACTAAGTCCACAATTGTCCAATTAAAGCAACTTATATTTTGGGGTGCACCTGACAATGGCCAGTCAGCTACCTCCCCCTAAATTGGGATTTGAGAGTGAGGTCCTAAATGGAGTCTTGAAGACCCTCTTATAGGAGAGAGATAAGGTGTTCGCAGGGGCAAGAGAGTTAGTTGTTACACATCGTTAAGTGCATACAATGAAAAGAGAAAGAACAGAGACAAGGATACACAGCAAGTGAATGGGATTGCAGTTTACATCATACCTAAAAACCAGAAACCTACTCTTAATTCCAAATAGAAACCTCATTTAGCAAGGACTTAACATGGGACAAACAAGAACTTAGTCTTTAACTAGGATTTAACACAGGACAAACAGGAACTTCTTAATTGCAGTTAGAAGTTTTAACATGCCAGGACTTCACACAGGACAGGAGCTTCTTTTTAACTGTCTTCACTGCAAACAGAACTCTTAACCTGCAAGTTTTTTGCTTCAGGTACCTACCTGCTGCAGGGCTTGGCAGCCATACCTTTTCCTCTACCCTGAATTCCCTAGCCCAGGGGCAGGGCTTCCCCTCTCCCAGAGGCCTTTCACTATATAACCCAGATCATTTGGTTTTTCTCTCTCTCTCCCTTTCTCTTTCTCTCTCTCCCTAACTGCCTTCTTTTTTCCCTCCTTCTCCCTCCACCCTCTCTCCTTTTCTCCTTCCCTCCCTCTCTCCCTCTTTCTCCTCTGTTCTCCTCTCTCTCTCCCTTTATCTCTCCTCCTCTTCTTCTCCTTCTTTCTCTCTCTTCTCCTCTTTTTGTCCCTCCCCCTGCATGGCAGCCGAGAGCTGCTTCCACTAAGCCTGCACTTATTTATATATAATTTCCGTCTTGCCATTAGCTCATCCCACATTCTGCTATTTCAATTAGTAAGGTCTATGTGGAGGTATTAATAGGAATGACCCCATAGAATCATGTGTTTGAATGCTCGGCCATAGTGACTGCCACTATTAGGAGGTGTGGCCTTGGTGGAGGAAGTGTGTCACTGTGGGGCAGGCTTTGAGGTTGCATATGCTCAAGCTATGCCCAGTGTGAGCCACGGTCCCCTTCTCCTGCCTGTGGATCTAGTTGTAGAATTCTCAGCTCCTTCTCCAGCACCAAGCCTGTCTGCCTGCATGTTTCCATGTTTTCCGCCATGATGATAATGGACTAAACCTCTGAAACTGTAAGTCAGACCCAATTAAACGTTTTGTTTTATAAGAGTTCCCGTGGTCATGGTGTTTCTTCACAGCAATGGAAACCCTAACTAAGACAGTATATCTTCCTCTTTTTGTCTCCCACTAACTTGTATTTGCTCCTGTTTTGGTCTCACAGAACTAGTGTAAGGGAATATTCTTAATTCTTACTCGGTGTCCCTACTGCTAAGAATCTACTGTATGCATTAACTACAGTGACAGGCATTTCCTAATCCTGCAGCGGAACTGTCTCTCTTTCCCTTTCCCTGCTCATGAAATGCTAGTGTTACTTAAGACTAAATCCTGGGATCTTTCTTCTCATTACTGCTTTTTGTGTTCTCCTTCCCTCAACTATTATTTTAATTGCTTTCAATTCTCCCATATTCCCCAAATTTCCTTCTCAACTCTAGTAGTCCTCCGGATGTGCCCTGTGAACTCTTCCATTACCCTCTTTTAATAGGGCGTGAGCTGAGCGAGGCTCTCATGTAGCTAGTCTTAGATGTGTAATGCAGATAGGAACTGGCCTTGAACTCATGGTGCTTCTGCCTCTACCTCAGAGGTGTTGACATCGTAAATGTGCATCACCTGGCTTGCACAGGGGCATTCTAAAGGTTGCTGTTGTTTTAAATAGGGGCTTCTCTATGTGCAATCAAGCAGTGTTTCACTGTCACAGTGCCCCGGAACAAATAGATTTGGGGTTATTGTAGTCAGCAACAATCTGACCTTGAGGCAGTGGTCTCACTCTGAGTCAGAGATGGCTCATCATGACCACTCATTCGTAGTCCCCTACTAATAGATTAACAATGTCAAGTCTTTGACATGGGATGTGTGCTCTTCCTTTGGTAGCAACCTAAATCTGTGTGAAGGCAATTGCTGCAGCCCACCGGCAGAGTCGAACAGTTCTTGAGTTGGGAGTGAGGCTTGAAAGAAAATTAATAAACCAACACACTACCCATGGGATCTGTCTGAGAGGGCTTCCAAAAGAAACTAGTCTCACCGGTTTATTCCAATAATCCCTTTTCATAGTCAGAGCAAAGCACTTCAGTCCAATGAAGGAGTTCATGGAGAAGTCAGACTTGTTTACCTCGACCACCTGTCTGTGTCATCCTCACACAAACAAAAGGAGGTGAATTTGGCAAAACATCCTGCTTATCCCTGACTCCAGGTGAAGGCCAAGGTGAAAACATGCTTTTCCACTGAGAGCTCAATAACAAAGCAGCCTGACAAACCAGCAGCTCTCCACAGGCAATGTTCAGGACATGGCTATTATTCTTGATGTTACAGAGGGACTAAAATAAAGACCTGTGAAGAGGGAAGTGGGATTCCCTGTCAGAGCTTCTTCTCTAAATAGGGCTCTTGTAGTTCGGCCCAATATCCTTATCAATGTTGGTTGGGTGACTGGGGTTGCTAAGGAGAACAGGAGCCTTTTACTAAAAGAAACAACTGATTTTGAGGGAATGGAAGGTCCCACTGAAATTTTATTTCATTTGATTATATGTAGATCATAATATATCTTAGAATTTAGTCCAGGAGATATGGGCCACTATCTTTGTTATCTAACCAGTTGAAGTTGAGTCTGTTCAATTTTGAACTAAACAAACCTGGTTGCACATTAAAGGAAGTAGAAACCCAAGCTGCAAAGCAAAATAAAACAACAAAAGCAACTTCATAGCAGGGTTATTTGGGGCTTACGGTTCCAGAGGGATAAAATTCCATCACCATCTCAGCAGGAAAGTGTGGCAACAAGTAAGCATGATGGCTGGGGCAGAAGCTGAGGCACAAGCAGGAGGCAGAGAGCGCAAGCTTAGAAGGGCACTAGTCTTTTGAAACTTCAACGCCACTTCTGGTAACAGTTTCCCCAGCAAAGCCACATTTCCTTAGCTTCTTCAAGTAGCCACCAACTGGTAACTAAGTGTTCAAAGGCTTGGACTAGGGGAGACATTTCATCCAAACCACCACATTTTACTCCATCATCTTGTGGCCATATCATAATGCAAAATGCATTTATTCCAACTTCAAAAGTTCCTATAATCTTTTATAGTCTCAATGTTATTTTAAAGTGTAAAGTCTACCAGTGTCCTTGGTTATATCACAACAATGATAATTTTATCATGATGTAGATTTTTTTTCCCCGCTGCTATAGGTACATGTCTGCCACTTGGCTTTTTACGTGGTCCTTAGTAAATTTCTCAATAAATGTCCGAGAAGCCCTGGTGCAGTTCTGCACAGTGACCACCAGAGGGCAGTGGCGTCTTACTCCTTTCTGTAGGTCAGGCTCTTTGATTCCTGAGATCTTGGCTAGTTGGCATACCCTCCCCTTGCTCCTGGACCGGAAAGGAGGGCTCTGAGTGTTAGTGGCAAATACCCTGACTTATCGGGTTAGAACACTATGCCCTCTTCACTCCAGATATCCCTGTGCCAGCCTCAGGCTGACTTGAGGTTGTGGCCTCTATATCCCTATCACTTGCTCTCTGGCCCACTCAACCGGCTCATGCTCACCTCGCCTTCTTAAACAGCCTCAGCTTATCTGCCTAACGTTGGTGCAGCCAACAGTGGGCTGGGCCATCCCACATCTATCGCCAAGCAAGGCCATCTCGCACGTATATGGCCACGGGTGTGTCTGATCTGGGCAATCCATCAATGGAAACTCCCTTGGATGACTCTAGGCTAGCTCGAGTTGACAGCTGAAGTGAATGACTAGGATTCTGTCATCTCCTGGTTTGGAAGCGAGCCTCTCAGATTCTGCGGAGGGCCCCCTGAAACCTCGGAGATCAAGGGAGCTGATGGCTCCCTGAAGGCCTGTTACATACCCTTGAGGGATCTGTGTGTAGCCCATCATTGGGCAATAGGAGACCATTTGCCCTAATTTGGTTTTTTATTGCTGTTAATGAAAACACTGGCCAGAAACAACATTTGGGAGGAAAGGCTTTATGTTTACAGAGTACATTTAATAATGGAGGAAAGCAAAGGCAAAAACTTAAAGCAGGGGGAGCTCCCCTCAACCCAGTTCTTCTCAGCCTTCTACAGCTCAAGACCATCTGCCTAGATCATCTTGTCAGGGATGCCACCCACAAAGGCTGGGCCCTTCTCTGTCAACAGTGAGGAGAATGCCTCACAGCCACAGGCATGGGCTAGACTGAGGCAACTCTTCAGTTAGGGTTCCCTTTTCCTACATGAATCTGTTGTGTCAAGTGTGACGTCTTCCTGTGCCTTAGAGAGGCCAATTTTCAACATTTGAGTAAGAAAATCTGACCATGGCCGTTATTTCCAAGATATCCAATTTCATTGGCTGGCTAGGGTTGGGTGGGAAAAGTTCTACTATTTGGTGTCTGGTTCTTTGGGGCAGGGTCCACACAGCCATTATAAATCCTATGGCAAGGCCTGGGGTACGTAGTTCAGCTAGTAGCAGGCACAGGGCCCGGGGTTCAGTTCCCCAGCCCTGTGTAAGCTGGGTGTGGTGGCACAGCCTGTAATGTCAGCACTTGGGAGGAGAAGGCAGGGGGCTCATTCTCAGCTAGTCTGAGGCTAGACATAAACCCCTCTCTCCAAATGGGGAGGGGGGGGAATGGAGCTGAAGAGATGGCTCAGTGGCAAAGAACAGTCACTGAGAGTCACAGGGCTAGATTTTTGATCCCAGCACCCGCCTCAGAAGCTGTGTACCCCTGCAGGTCTGAAACCCCATCTCTGAGTGTGTCAGAAGGGTTAACATAAGCTGCTTGGTCCTAGAGGAATGGAAAAGTGATGGCAGTTACTCAATGCCCTCTTCTCATCTGCACGCAACTGCAACACACCTGCGCACAGCCGCCCACAGGCAGGTGTGTATACACACACACACACACACACACACACAAATCTTCAAAGAACAAGCTTCGTGACAGAGGCATCCCCAAACCTCTTGAGTTAAGCACTGCCTATCTGCCAGTCTCAATGAACTTGAGAGACAGGGCATCCTCCGTCATGCTGGGGAGTGGTGCCTACCAGAGGCCACTCGCCCAGTGAGGAGGAAATAGCTCACTGGCTTTGGGCTGGAGAACCCTGATTCTAGGCTCCTGCTGGGAAGGAAGATTGGGAGGTAATGAAGCATAGACCGTTGCCACGGACCCTCTCTGTAAACCAGAGGACAGATGAGGCTGACTTCCCGTGAGCCTGGGCGGCCTCACGTTGGTGTAGCAGGGAATGAGAGCGCCACTCTGGGTGTACTGACTTTCCTCATGACACCGCCGCCGAGGAGGGCCTGGAAGAGGCTGAAGAATGATGAAGGTTCTGCAGGTAGGCCTCAGCGCAGCCGTCCGAATACGAAGCAACGAGAGGCGGGGGTGGGGTGGGGTAGGGGTGGGGGGTGGGCAGCACCTGCTGCTTGCGAGCCTGAGGGAAGGAGGAAGAAATCAGAAAGAAAAAGGGAACGGGCCCGAGGGTCTGTGCTTTGGTTTTCTTGTCTTAATGGTATTGCCCTGTGAGCTGCAACTGTGGGTTCTCCAAGCGGGCTCCATTTCTGTCGCTTGAAGACTCCTGTCCCGGATCGCCTGCTCCTCCCCGCTTCTGCCTCCAAGGCCTTCGGCTGCGTTAGCAGCAGCGCCTTGCCTTGGTTCGTGGGCCCGCGAAGTTCCGGCCTGAGTCTGGGTATCGGCCTGGCATAGAGGGAGTCCGGTGGCGTTCCAGACTCTCGCGGGCGATTCTGGAGACAAAGTGTGTCTCCCCACGCGTGCAGGGGGCATCAGTCGGCCTGGGGCCCCTCTGGGATCACAGCACCTTCACATTCCTCTCCTCATTAGTTCCGGTCCAAAGGGGGGGGGGGGGGCAAGAGAGTCTGGGTTCACTGCCAAGCATCCAACTGATAGGCGAGACGCTGCCCCTCTGCCCGCCTCCACATCTCTGTAACGTGGGAGAGGACGGGGAGTCCCGGGAGACTGAAAGACTGAGGAGGCACATTCCCAGCCTGCCCTCCTCACTCCCGTTAGGTGAGAACAGGGTTCTTCCTCCCCTGTCCCGCAGCTTTCCACAAGGTCGAGCGGTCCTTAAAAACGAGCCTGGCCCTGCACTCTCTTCTCTATTCTGCAGTTAGGCTTTGTGGACCATTTCTATGTTTGTTTGTTTGTTTTAATGAAGACCGATTCGTCTCAGAACATCGATCAATGTCCAGGAAACTCCACAGGATAACGGGCACGCAGGGCGGTCAGCGTGGCGTCGCTGGAGGACCCTCCGGGCTGCCAGCACTCCCCAGGCTCTCGGAGTCTAGTCCCGGAGCTGTGGGGCCGCTCCCTCCCTCCGGCACCAGGCGCCCTCTTTTATCAAAGCCCGCGAGCAAGCGTCCTCCCATGTCTCTGAGGCCCTGACCGGCAAGAGAACCCCGGCTTCTTCTGGAAACTGACCTCGGAGCATCTGCAATCCTCAAGAGAAGTTGAAAGGAGTTGAAAAAAAAAGAAGTTGAAAGAAGTTGAATCAGACTATCAAAAACAAAAGACCCGTCTGTGTCAGGGGACTGAGGGGTTGGGGGTTCGAGACTTCGTGTGTCCTCTTGTTCCTTCAGACACTACCTCTCCCTGAAGCTTTCCAAGCCTCAGAGGTCGGTCTTCCAAGAAAAGCCACTTTGCATGATCCGGCCCGGTGACAGCCACTGCTGTTACTTTTTTTCCCTCGCTTCTTTTTATGATTTTTTTTTTCCAAAATTAACCACTTCTGGAGAAAAACCAAACAAACCTCAGATGTATGCTGGAAACTTGGGAAACTTGAGAAATTCCAGGAAAATGAAGGTCTGGCAGACGCAGGGTGGCGTTAGAACCGTTGGCGGCGGGTCGGCCAGCGGAAGCTCCCGCCACACCCCTCCTTAAGGCCTGGGGCTGCTGGGCGAAGCCTCCAATGCGGCTCTTAGGCCCAGCGCCTCCAGGGCCTCCAGGGCTCGCTGGAGAGGGAGCCGTTAACTGACTCCCCTCGAGAACAGCTGCGGGAGGCCCCCCCCGCGAGGTTGTTTTGTTTTTTGTTTTTTTTTTTTTTCCCCCTGTCCCTTTAAACCCAGGTCTAGCATCCCTATCTTCCTCTTAGAATGGAGTGTGGAGCTGAGCCTGTATAGCCCCAGCCCAGCAGCAGGTAGTTTTTGTCAACATTAGAGCCGAGTAGTACAAGTGCAGATTTAATTCAGGGTATTTTATGCTAGAAGAAAAGGGGGACCTCCGTGTGGATGGAACTGAGCTCACAGGATGAAAGGTGGGGATTTATAACAAAAGAGCAAAGCGATGATGAGGGGAAAGAGGAGGGGCAGGAGGGGAATCTGGCTAGAGTGATCTTTTCGCATCGCATCGTTGTCGCCAGGGGCGCCAGCTATCGGAGGGTGGGGAGGAGTGGGCGATGATTAGGAGGATCACATATGAAGACCTCGGATCCTGGATAAACCACCTTGGCAGGATTTTTGCAGAATCGGACAGCTGAGGTTATCTCCGGCTTATCGCAGAGAGCTGGAGAGACCCAGTTTTTTTGTGGGTTTAGCGTATGCAAGGAAACCCTACAATCGCCTCTTCTTCACCCTCCTCTGTTCTGGGAAACTCATAGAAAAGTCTTAAGAAAAGAGTCTAAAGAATCTTTAAACTTCGAGCAAAGATAAGCTCACTAAACTAACATAATTTTTGTTCCTTCATCCGTGCAGTGAGATTAGCCTGAACTGCCTCTTTGGGTTTTCCTGAAGGGTGCTGTGTCTCGAGGGAATGCAGGGCCCTAGACCTTGGGTGGAACGCTTGCCCCCAGACTTCTGGGCTTGCCTCCCTACTTCCAGACGGGCCCCTTGTTTCCAGGCACCCTCCGGGTTCACGCTGACTAAAGTCTTCTTGGATCACGTCTACCTGTCCATTCCTATGGCACATTTCAAAATTCGTTCCTCTCGTAATCAAAGCAGTGAGTTTGTTTTCACAATAGCTGCTTAAAGCTGTACATTTACCTACGCGTGTGCGTGCTGCCTGAGGAGGCCAGGGGAGGGTGTGTTCCCAACAGCTTGAGCTGCTGTGCAGCCTGGGTGCTGGGAACCACTCGCAGGTCCTCTTCAAGGGAAGCCAAGGTGTTCTTAACCACTGAACCATCTCCCAACCCCCAGACTGTTTTTTAATAGTCCTTTAAAAAACAAAAAACAAAAAACAAAAAAACAACTTGCATTTGAAAGTTTTAGTGACATAAAAACCCAGTATTTTATTTTAACATTTTCATACACAGATATGATTGTGCTTTGCTCTTTTTGGCCCCTCCCCCCACTATTTAGTCCTTATTCCTGTCTCCTTCTGGTTCTTTTCTTGGCTCCCAATAGAGCAGAATTCTCCGAAGAAATACAAGTGATTCATAAATATGTTTAGGTCTTCAGCATCATTAGCCATCGAGGAAATACAAATTAAAACTCCATGCCCACCGCCTCCAGAGGGGTTGGTGTTTCTCCCTCTTAGGGGTCAGGCAGATTCTGATGCTGAGTCCTGGCCTCTTTTCGGAGAGACGATGGCAGCTCTGTCTCTGCTCATTACAGATCCATTTGTTTAGATGGTAGGTTGTCTGTGTCTAAGGATTTACCCATCCCATCTAGATTTTCCAGAATTTTGCAATAGGTTTTCAAATATTTCCTAATGATTCAATGGATTTTATTGGTATGTGTTGTAGTAACCCTTATTTATCTCCAGTTTTATTAATTTGAACCTTATTTCCATTTCCTTTGGTTAGTTTGTCTAAGGGTTTGGAGTTTTTGTTTTGGTTTTTGTTTGTTTGTTTTTTTCCCAATGACTGTCTCATTGGTTTTGCTTTTTCACTCATCACCTGATTGATTTCTACCCTGACCTACTATTTTGGGTTTGGCTTACTATTTTTTTATGACCTTGAAGTGCATCATAAGTTTAAACATATGTGAAAAATTGGTTCCGGTTTCATTTTAACATTTTTGTTTGTTGTTGAAGCTGAAGCTACCATAAGCTACACTCTTGGTGAATGGGTCATGTATGTAGTATTACAATTTACATCATCTTTCTTCCTCTGCTGACTTACAGTTTTAATTGCCCATAGCACTTTGCACAGTGATCCTGCCATGGGACAGCCACGGCATGGACATAAAAGTCCCCGCACCAGGAGGAATGCAGGGGAAAATGCTCTGATGCAAAAATGTGCCTCTAGACTTTTCTGGGTTGTTTGATTTTGATTCCATGGAGTCTCTGAAGCCTTTAGCTTTCGGGCTGCTTTATAACTCTGTGAGCAGTGATGCAAAAATAACATGTAAATAGTATGTCAACATGTAAACAGCATCCCTGGAACTTCAATAGACGACTCTTCCCAACTTATAAAGGTTATCACTGCTTCAGTTTACATAATGGTTTCACTCCTCCTAACCTATAAATGGGTCTTTTTTTTTTTTATTGACCCAGAATTTACTTCAACATTTTAATCGCTGCCACCTTAATCCCGAGTTCAAGAAAATCTATGTTGTTTATTTTCTGAAAGAGCCATTTTACTTTTTATCAAAAGTTATTCAACAACAAACCGCAGCGGCATTGTGCTGCTCAAACAATAAAACAAGACAACAAGACAACTCTACCTCTTGTGTGTTTCAAAGGAGGGCTGAGCCCCCCCCCCCCCATAGCAACAGAAAGAACAGGGAGGACATACGCCACACAAAAGTTGTCCCTGAGTTGTCAATTTTGAAAAGACAGGAAGGAGTCAACATATATGGTTCCTCATCTTTATTTTTTATTTTTCGTGTGCATACCCATAGTTTTGATGACCATAAATAAATTAAACACAGTTACCTATGACGACTGGTGTTGTTAAAGGGCAAGATTATTAAGTTACCCAATGTTTATTGTTCCCATATTTAGGACGTCTCAGGACCAATTCACAAACCGATGTACCCCACATAGGGCAGGGTTCCTCTGCCTGCATGTCCTGGATCTCTTTCCTGATTCTGGGGCTTGCTCTTCCTGTGTGTGGCCTTAATATTTTTCTTTATGTGTGTGTACTATAACATATGATGCACAGTCATTGGTTAACTTTAAAATAAAATTTTGCATATCTTAAAGCTCTATAATGACATGAGAGATTGAAGATTTTTGTTTTGTTTTGTTTTGTTTTTGGTTCTTTTTAAGACAGGGTTTCTCTGTGTGGCCCTGGTTGTCCTGCAACTCTCTTTGGAGACCAGGCTAGCCTTGAACTCAGAGATACACCTGCCTCTGCCTCCTGAGTGCTGGGATTGAAGGTGTGCATCACCATGCCCAGCTAAAAGAAACATCTCATTAGGAGCTTTTGTAATTTAGGCACATACACACACACACACACACACACACACACACACACACACACACACATTAGGAATACATAAAATCCCCATTTGAGTTACAAAGAACAGATATAGCTGTATAACATATAAAGTACCTTTAAGCTGTCTTTCTTAAGCAGAGAACTTTCTTGGTTGGACATAGGGTGCATATTTGTAACCCCTGTCCTTGGGAGCCTCAGAAGGAGGGTGAGAGTTCAAGGCCTGTCTGGGCTGCATAGCAAGTTCAAGGCTAGCCTGTGGCACATAGTGAGTCCTTGTCTCAATAAAGTAAAACAGAACCAAACAACAAACTTTGTGGAGAGACACAGAAGTCTGAAAGAAATGACAGGACACATCTTGTGTTGGGTTAAGAAGCCCTTTAAAGTTACCCAGAATTCTCACAGTTGAGTTGTTGATCACCATGGCTCTGGTGCCAGAGCAGAGAAAGGACTCAGAGGTCCACAGCTGTCCCTATACCCACAAGAACTTGGGTGCATGAAAACATACAACCTTACAAAGCTGAGGGTGAATTTACACCATCAAAGAGATGATACAGGAATGACTCAGTGGCTGATTGGGGTGGGGGAGGGTGAAGCATACACAGGACTATTTCACTGCACAGAGTAAGTTAAGTTCAGATGATTCAAAGTATAATGTGTTATCCAAATGATGAAGAAAACATTGGAGAAGCCATCAAAAGCAAACAGTTCATCAGCTGCGTTCTTCTGTAAAACAGAACACAGAAATGAGCCAAAGGACTCTTTTCTAAATTCTACCAGTTCTACAAAATGGGCACAATATGAAGATATGAAGAAAGCAAGTTAAGTCTTTACATACAATAGGTGCCTAGGGAATTGGGGTTTAGCTCTCCTCATTGAAAAAGGCAGGAAACAAGTAACAGTCAAAAGAGTTTCCATACACACAAGCAGGAGCCTCAGGGTTTTTTTTCAAGGAGGGATGGCTTCGTCAACCCACAGACACACCTAACTCAGATACTGCAGAGAAGAAAAAAAAATGTAAAATTTCAGTTAACTCAAAAGCAAAAGTGACATCACTCCCAATTACCAAAGCCCACCAAGCATGTGCTAAAACTAATGTTTTTGGTGGACTCAGGACCAGTGGCGCTATCTCTTAGCATCTGTGTGGGATTGGTTCTAGACCCTTGCTCAGAGATCCAGACGCAAGAATGTTCAAGTATTTGCATGCTATTTGCATAATCTATGCCAGTTCCCTGGTGTACATTTTTGTCATATCCAGCCTGCAGCCCCAAGGGCTTCAAGAGTCCCTGGACAGCCATGAATGCCTCCCAATACAATTGTAGATATGTCATTTCACAATAACAAATGCTGGACACCCCTGCACCGTCTCCGTATTATTTTTAAGACCTAATACAAGACTGAACTGCTACACATGCTCAGAACACCTTTGGAATATTTTGGAATAACCGTATCTGGCTTAGAGTAATTCTGATTTGCAGCTGGCTGAAGGTGCAGCTGTGCATCTTGGGCATCTAGGATCTGACTTCATAATCTTTCCCAAACTTTGGATTATGAGATAATTATCTAGAGGTGTCCTCCAGGAATTTTGACTGCAGGCATTACTGATCTATAAGAAACTATACAAGCATCATGAATAGCCACTGGTGGAGACCTTTCCCTAAAGATCCTTCCATGATCCCGCTGTGAGTGAGTTACAAATACAACAAGCATATGATAAGCAACACAAAACAGAATGGAATCATCAGCTCGGCTTTGTGTTTCTCTGGGGAGGGCCTGAGTCCAAGACACTTTAGAGAAAATCCGTTCCTGGGAATTGTGAATCTGGGATGGTGTGTCTGGGGACAAGTTTGCCTCAGGTCAGGAAGGTTTTTGTTTGTTTGGTTGTTGTTTGTTTGTTTGTTTTTGTCACAGCAAAGTATGTTTAAGCCTGCAGCTAATTTTAAAGTTAGGTTAAGGCACATGCAGCCCAAGCTAGTCACATCTCCTGCACTCTGCATCAGGCATTCGTTGATGTCCAAAGGTGTTTTGGAGGTGAGAAAGACTGAAAGGAAGGACACGGTGAGGGCGATAAATCACACACACATAAAAATGGGGCCAACGTCTGCTGAAACGGAAGGGGAAGTCACGTGATTCCGGAGGGCCTGGAGTAGGTTCAGCCCCAGCTCAGGTTCTCCCGCTGGGATCTCTGTGAAGAAAGTGTCCTGTTCTCTTTTGATCATCGCTCACCAACATCATTCATCAGCCCCATCAGCACCCTCATGTCATCATGTTGGATGGAGTTTGTTAGCCTGCGTCTCCTACCAGCTAACCCCTGCATAGTCCTCACCCTGTGGGCAGCTCATCAAGATCTCTCTCTCTCTCTTTGTCCATTTCCAATCTTGAGCTGACCCTCATTACGTTCCTAACCCCACCCTTAGAAGGAAAAGAGAGTCCCCGATTCTCTTGGGTTTCATGAGGGTTATGGAGAGAGGGTGACTCATCACCGCTTAGTTCCAGGACTTTGGCGTCTCCAGGCTGAGGGGAAACACGGGTGGGGGTGGGGGACAGGGCAGATGGCCAGCAGGGGTTGGGTGCAGGGCCGGGTACCAGTCCTCAGGCTGGGGAGGAAGAGTGAAGGAAGCACCCGTGGAAGGCTGGGAGGGGAGAGCGTGGTTGTAGGGGTGAGGAAAGCAGGGTCCCGGGGGAGGTGGGGTTGGATAGGGGTAGGGATAAGGAGGGGACTCAGGCAAGAAGCCAGAGAAGGCGGCAGGAGACAGACGGGCTAGCGGCTGGAGCAGTGACCGTTCTTGCTTCCGCTGCTTAGCTCTGCGGTTCTGGAACCAGACCTGAGAGGAGGGAAGAGAAGCCGCATCAGCACGCCTGTCCTGAAAGGGTGCGACGTCTCATTCCTCCAAGGACAGGGAGTAAAGCACCCGCCGCATCACCAGAGAAAGGACATCCCTTCCAGAGGCTCTTCTGAGTCAGGGCTGCTGCTGAAGCAGACTCCTCTCCCTTACTCCCAACCTGCATCCAACTCTCCCAGCTCTTACAACTTTGAGTAGGAAATAGCAACTTCCATCAAGATAGATGTATCTGACGTCATGACAGTGTCTCCTCCCCAGAGAGTGGAAAAGTGTCCTTAGACAGAGGCTGGAGAGATAAAGCCTGGGAAATGCTTTACTGCTGTGCGTGGGCTGGGTTTAAGAAAGGGTTTGTGGTTCGGCTATCTAACTCCAGGCTGGAGACATCAGGAGTACGAGGCTTAGGGAAGTGTAAGACAATGGTCAGAGGCAAAATCACACAGATGTGAACAGTTAGGGCTGCCTGCCTGTTGGGGCTTGTGTCAACATTCAAGGCTGGCAGTGGGTCTTGACTTTATTTTTGTTTGTGTGGTGCTGGAAGGTCAGACCCAAGGCTTTGTATACACTAGGCAAGGGCTCTCCCCTGAGCTCCACATCTCCAGCCCTACATCTGATACCCAGCAGGTTAGATGAGCTCAGAGCTGGGGTCAGGTGTACAGGAGGTCACATGACTGGTAAATGAAGCCTATATTCTGGTGAATATTTAAGTTAGGGTTAAAAGCCCCATGATTATGCCCAGATAGTCCCCCAAGAGGCTGGAAAGTATTTGTCTCTTCCCTGAATACCTTAGGGCATCATCACCTGGATTCTGGCTTCGCTGAGGCCAATGTCTTGGGCTAGCCCCTCTCGAGCCCAGATGTCAGGATACTGGTTCCTCCCAAAGGCTGACTCCAGCTGTTCCAACTGTGCGGGGTTGAAGGTGGTGCGATGGCGGCGCCGGGAGTGGGGGCGGCCCCTCTGTGGGCAGAGCTTAGGTCTCCCCAGCCCTGTACCAGAGAGTCATTTATAAGCCTCAGGGCTCATGTCTATGGAGGGAGGGAAACGGAAGGAGACCCACCCAGCCATCCTTGGACCGCTGTTGCCGGTCCCCACAGTCTGCTTAGCTCCTGAGATGTTGCTTCCCTGTTCCCACCAGAGCTCTCTCAGCTTTCAAAACCACGGCTTCTCCTCCAGCTTCTACCGTTGCTCTGGCTACCCGCCCCCAGGAATGTGCTTCACCTCTGGGCACACATATGACCCAAGAGGGCACACCTTGAGGGTCCTCGCTTTGCTGTCCGCCAAAGGCTCCTTGCTTGCCATTCAAGCAAGTTTTCATTTCCCACGCACCCCCTTCGCGCATGTCTCTGCCTCCTCACTCCCACCCTGTCCCGCTCAGGAGGATAAAGTGTTCCCCCTCCCTTCTACGCATCCACATTCTCCCCTCCGTGATGAACTCGAAGTGTCTCTTACCTCTGCCCTGGCCCTGCCACCAGCCTGCAGGAACTTGAGCTCGGTGGGAAAGGCTTGCCTCTCAAACCCAAAAGCTCCTTAAGCCCTCATATTAATTAGTCTAAGAGCCACTGGGGAAGAGAGAGCAGGGAGGGAAGAGGAGACACCTGGGAAGCTAGGTGCTGAGGAAAGGAGGGGTCTTGAGTACAGACACCCATCCTCAGGGGAAGCCATGATATGGTTCCCCCTCTGCAGTCAGTGTCTTCAGGCAGGTACTGAACTGCCCTCCCCGGAGGAAAACCCTGATCCCTCCAGCTTCCTCTCTCCAACGAGAAGCACCTTGAGCAAGCTCAAGGCTTCAGCTTTGTCTCTGTCCTAGCACTGAGCCGGTGCCCTTCCACTGTTCCCTCAGGTAGGGCCTAACATCCTAAGCTGTGAAGCAAAGGATTTCTGTTGTTTCACTTCCTAAGGTCCCCAAAGCTTTATTTTCCCAAAGCTCTAATTCAGTTTCCCACCTCTGAGCTTTCAGAGAGACAAACCATTGCCCCAAGGCCCATCAGGCTTTGAGACCCAGGTCTGCTGCCCCCTCAGAAACCCAAGCCCAAGAGGAGAATTCGCTCACCTGCTGTGGAGATCAGAGTCCCAGAGGGAACATGCGGCTCAGGCAGGGATGGACTGCGGGCCTGGCCCTTCCTTTGCTTTTCTTGCTGGTTCCTTCTTTGAGCTTCCATGGCTAGCCCCCCAGTCCAAAGATGGGCTAGCCTGCTGTCTTCCAGTGACTCCCTATAGTCTTTCTCTTCTGTCCACCTTGTCTTGTCTTTTCACCTCTCTTCTGCCTGTTTCTACCTCCTAGCTTTTTCCAAGTCTCTCCCTTGCCGTGTGTGTGTGTATGTGTGTATGTGTGTGTGTGTGTGTGTGTGTGTGTGTGTGTGTGGTGTAGCTGGATGCCTGTCTATTCACTGTTTTCCCCGTTTTTCTAATTCTCCATGCTTCCTCTGCATTGACATCCTCTCTTTCTTGACTTTGCCCAGTTTTCTGTCTGTCTCTGACTTTGCCCAGTTTTTTCTCTCTAATGCTGCTCTGCTCTCTCTTAATCATCTACTTTCTCACGCTACCTTCCTCTTTCCCTTAGTCTTGGAGAAGCGACCTCCTCCTGGCCCCATGTGCCTGTCCAATCACTTCTTGGTCACAGGAGCCCCCTGGCTCGGGGTGGGGGATGGAGGTGAGAATCACAAGCCGGATGAGGGAAGGTGCTCTGTCAGAGGGTCCAGGGGCTGAGGCCAAGAGCTCATATTCCCAGGGACCAGATTCTTTTGTCATATTAAATCCCCCTCCGGGGAGCAGGCAGGGGACAGAGGGGAAAGGACATTCCTGCTAAGGCACCCCTCCTCTGAACCCCACTGTAGGGAGGGGAAAATAGAGAGAAGAACACACGGGGCCAGTGTGTGAGCGATACTCAAAAGACCTGTTTCCAGGAAACTCTGCGGATGAAAAATCACGGACAAATCACAAGTGCACACTGGTCCTCTTGGATACCTTGACACCCTAGGACCTTGACACTCTAGTGGGAACTTCTGGGACACACTGAAGCCCAAGGACCTTCAAGTACCACTAGGGGATTCCCACACACACCCTCCATAAAGTCCTGGCAGTGGATCTCACACCTGCAGGCCCCTCCCTGGGCCAAGCCCACCCCTGGATTCACTTAGCCATGGATGAGTGGCTTCACCTATCACTAAGTCTCTGGACATCAGAGTTCTCAAGCATTCTCTTCTTTCTTCATTCAACTTTCACCTCCTCATTCAGAACCCTCAGGGTATCATGACCTATCCAGATGACCTAGCTCTCCGGAGCATCTCAGTTCCAAGTTTATCGTGCACAACCCAGACCTTGGGTCTCATCTCAAAAGAAATTCAGGTTCCCAGATACTGCCATTATGATTCTTCAAGGAAACCCTGACACTTAGACTCTCTGAAAGGTCAGGACAAGATGGTGTCCTAATCACTGTCTCTTGAGATGATTTTGGCTGTGAAAGTCTGTTCTGGTATCTCTAGGATATTCCGATCTCTTAAGGGCAAGCCGATATCTTAGGACAGACGTTAGGGCCCTTCAGGACACATTGAGACTGAGGGACTCTTAGGTGACCAGGACTTTTCATTTCCATTGTTTGATTCCCACCCCGTCCATACAGTCCCGGCCTCCCAGGACACACACTGAAGATGCATGAGTCCCTTCAGAACTTACTGTCACTATGGACAAAATGATTCCCAAGGTAAGACTAACTCTTCAAACACATCGATGAAAACCATCATGACTATTCAAAACAGGATGACCATCAAGGTCATTTTAAAAGATTAATTAACTTGTTATCCTTATTACTTAGATGTGTATGTGGCCATGTGCAGATGCTATGGTGTGTGTGTGAGGTCAGAGGGCAATTTGGGGGGAATGAATTCTTTTCAACATACAGCTCTCGGGGATCAAATTCAGACCTTCAGGTTCAGCAACAAGTGCCTTGACCCACTGAGCCATGTCACAGGTCCCCGTTCTCAGGGTTTTGACACTCACAATATGATCCACAGGGCAGCAGCAGCACACAGGAACTTGTTAGGGTCGAAAACTTGGGCATCACCTCTCCACTACATCACAACCCATGACCTAAGAAGGTCCCACAGCAGAACTGAGTGGACCCAGTGGGAGCCCTTGGTCCCCACTGCTCGTGGTTCCCTGGTTTGAATCCTCCTATAGGAGGATTCCACCCTCCTCCACCCTCCTCAGTTACTGGAAGGAAATCTGTGGATTTTAATGACGACTGGCCTCAGAGTTGAGGACATGAATCTTCACTCTCCTTGTCTCTCAAACGCTTTGCAGAGAGGGAGGCTAAATTCCCATTGTCGTTAAGCTTTTTCAAAATTACTTTCAAAAATAGTTTGGCCACATGAAGACTCTAATCAGAAAGGAATACAAGATAGATCATAAGGCCATAAAGAAGGCTTTAAAAAAAAAAAAACCCTCACGCCAACTCCAAGGGAAGGATATGCTTTATAGGGGTTGGAGGGATGGCTCAGCAGTTAACACTGGCTGCTCTTGCCAAGGACCACACTGTAGCACATAGTCATTTACAACTCTAGCTCCAGGGGATCTGATGCCTTCTTCTGGCCCCTAGGGGCATCAGGGATGAACATGGTACACACATACATACAGGTAGGCAAAACACCCCCCCACACACAGAATAAAATAAATCTTAAAAATATATTTTATAGTTTTTAAAAGGTATTTACAATGAAATTACTAACTCAGACTTTCTTGTTTCCTTGGAAAACCCCCAATGAAAAGCAAAAATCTTCTTCACTTTTCCTCTAGAAGCCTCTGGTTTTCTGTGTCAGGCAGAGATTAACTGTTACAGAGATTAAAACACAGAACTGACTTTCTGTTTTCAGTCATTATTTTCTCAGTATAAATTAGTAAATCGAACCTTAATCCCGAAGGCTTAAAGGCTATTCAGAAGAAAGTCAAATCATCAGAGTGGACAGAACAAAGCTGCTGCGAAGTTCTGTGATGTCCAATTTCATCAGCTTTATAAGGGACACGGGGCGGGGACCGGGTATACTGTGTGTGCGAGACAGGCCTGAGAGGACCCAAGCTGGAAACAGTCTCTCATGGTAGCTTTGCCATGGGAGACTGAGCAGAGTTGGCCATATGTCCGAGGTCTGGAAGGGAAGTCAGGCCGGTTGTCTTGCTTCATGCTCAGCAGCTGAGTTTTCAGCAGGAGGTTTGTGAGAGGAGTGGGGCCTGGCAGGGAGGACTCAAGGACAGGCGTTAGGAAGACGGGCTTTCCCTTCTGTGGAAGGAGCTGACTTTCACCAAAGCAGCAGAGGCCAAGCTAGGGTCCCACCCACCAGAGAGAAGAATGCTTGCTCATCGGGAGCCCCACCTTTGCCAGGAGCCCCTTTGAATATTGCAGAGAAGACCTAGACTAACCTGACCCTGAATCTGTGAAACTTTCCTTAATTTCAGTGTGGCTGTTGTATGACAGCATGACTGCGTCCTTCAGAGAACCCAATTCAAGAATATACTTTGGTAAACAGATATTCATGTGACATTGAATTGGTTTCACAAATATGTACCTGATAAAAATAATCAAATACTGGATATATTACAGAATCATGGATGTATGCGATAACAAAAACACACAGGGCTGAGAGTATGGCTCAGCTGGAAGAGCTCTTGCCTTGTCTCATGAGGTCCTGGGTTCCAGTCCCAGCACCACATAAACCATCTGTGTGAGATCCTGCCTAAAAAAGGTAAAAGAGAAAAAGCTTTGCTATCATGAACTTGAACTTTGTTCACTTTCTACATCTTATTTCTCAGATGGAAAAACAAACCCAGAAAAACAAAGTTGCATGTCCAGGTCCAAGCAGCCAGTCTGAACACCAAACTGTTCTTTTCGTTCCGGTATAGTCTGTGCCCAGGATGCACGTGTGTCTCTAATGAGGAGCTATGGGGAGCCGGCCCTGGTGGCCCTCAAGGTTGGCAGCTTGAATCCCAGCTCCCCATCCTCAGGGAACTCACAGTCCCCAGGGAGAGAGGGTCAGTTTATTGCCTCCCATTCTTCTGACTGACCGGAGAAAGCCCCAGTGTCTTACCAAAGTGTTCTCCGGGGAGAAAAAGGCCCCTCGGCTCTCAGGTTCAGCTGTGAATTTTCAGAATCCAGGCTTAAGCAGGGAGTTGACAGAGATGAGGATTCCATGAAGACGCAGGACAGCAGCAGAGAGCAGCAGGTGAGAGGGCCTGAGGAAGTTAAGCTATCTCCCCCTCAACAGCACACGGGCTCACACAAGCACGTGGAACAACAGTGGGGAGAACAGCCTTCTCAGTCCCTCTGCATCTAATCAAGCATAAGGCATGCCATGTACCAGCGCTGCCCCTCTCTCTGCAGATTGGTGGGAGCCTACTTCCATGATGGAAAGAGAAAGAAAGTACCGAGAAGGGACTAGACAGCAGATGTGGGATTCTAAAAGGCTTGGCCAGAAGCTCAGATCCAAGAACCACCCTTCCTTCCACCCCAGAAGACAATCTGCCAGATGTACATCTTTGGGGCACAGCATGGCATCAAAGTAGCCTCCCTCAAGGTAGATAGTCATAGAGCACAGTGGGTAGAAATGTGTAGAGATAAGGGCAGGGTTGGATTAAGAAGCCTTAGTTTTAATGTCTAAAGACCCAAACGCTCTTTGGTGTAGCTGTGACAGACACAGTTTCATGTTTAGTGCATAGAAGCAGCCACCAACATATTTAAGCTTTGTAAACCAAATGTGATCGTGACGAGCGCTGGCTGGAGCGCTCACTCCCTAGAAGAAAGCCGCAAGAGAAAACCAAAAGTCAGAGAATGTCTAGAGTAAGAGGAACTCGGTACAGTATGGCCTTCTTAATAGGATATCACAATTCGTTGGGATTGAAGCCATGAAATGACTAACTGATCTGTCAGCAAATTTGGTGAAGCATGCTGGCCAGGTTCCATCTTTATTAGCCATAGTATGTTACATAAAACATTCTCAGCTCAAGCATCCTGAAATTTCCACCTGTCCTTGGCTTGGGATTGGGCAGTGGGGGTTAGGAGGAGTCTTGGGTCAGTATTATTCTTTCTAAGAAGGTGAGGTAAGGAAGCAGGAAGAAAGCCCAGCTGTCAGTTCTTCTGGGATGCTGGGGGGAGCTGTCTCTCCTTTATTGCTGCTTACAGATTTCTGGGGTGTCATGGTCTTACTGGAGCCATGACAGAATACAAAGGGCGACTCCCTCTAGGACATATATTTTTGGGTTCCTACCAGGTGATTCTCAAGGGCCCACCTCACTGAAAGTTTCAGTGAGGGAGCCCCAGCATCCCTCAGCCTCTAACCTCTTTGAACCATTCACTTGCAGTGTATGCTGTACTGCCTTATGGGTAGTCTCCTTTCTGCATGCAGCAGCCATTGCTTCTCTGTTAGGTGTCGTGCAGATGCCACAAGTGAGCCACAGGACCATTCGGGACACAGGAAACTCACACACCCTTGTGATGGCTAACAGCCAACATCTGATGGCTTCTCTGCCATTCAGCTCCAAGTTCACTGTTTTCCATGCTCAGAGAAATCACAGGTTGACCGAGAAGCCTCCAAACTCAGCAGGTTTCTTTCAAGTCAGAAAACCATGGGATGCCATGCCCGCCATGCAAAAATCTTTGCACTGATGTTCTGGGAGCATTTCTCTTGCAGATTTGGGGATCAAGAAGCCCTCTGTGCTTCCGTGGGACATGCTGAGCAGGCTTAGGCTAACATTAGAGTCAGCTCACTTGTTACCTAATCTTACAAACATATGATTCTTAATGGGAGTGCTATTGATTTTGGTTCCAATAAAATTATCTCATCAAACATTTAAAGGGAAAGTCCAGGCAGATGTGTGTATTTCTGTAGTCCTAGAACTGCAGAGACAGAGGAAGGAGATTGAAGCTTGAAGCCAGCTTAGGTTCATAACAAGACTCTGTCTCAAAAAAGAGAGAAAGAAAGAAAAGAAAGAATAAAAGGAAGAAAGAAGGAAGGAATTTAGGGAGAAAGGAAGGTAGGATGGGAGAAGAGAAGGAACAGAGGAAAGGAGGGAGGAAGGAAGGACAGGACTATCTTAGCACACCTCTTTAAACATAGCATCTGGGGTGTTTACAGCTGATTTGATCTTACCCACCATTTGCAGACAATAGGAAAACCCACTGGCCTCCTGCTTCTTTCAGCCTTGACCACCATTTCCATGATAGGGAACACACTGTTATAAAGAACACACAAGCTGGGAGAGGCGGCAGACATCTGCAATCCCAGTACCCTGGGATGCAGAGACAGGTGGATCTCTGTGAGTTTGAGGCCAGACTGCTCTAGAAAGCGAGTCCAGGACAGACAAGGCTACACAGAGAAACCCTGTCTCGAAAAACCAAAACCAAAACCAAATAAAAAACAAAACAAAAAAGCCAACAACAAAAAACAAAGCAAAACCAAAACCAACACACACACACACACACACACACACACACACACACACACACACACA
>NW_026596326.1:63020-74676 GCF_907164565.1 Psammomys obesus | reverse complement strand
CACACACACACACACACACACACACACACACACACACACACACACACTACTCAGAGACCACAGTGACAAAGACTGCACAGGCATTACACACCTATGTACTTCTTGGTCAACATCTTGTTGACATCTGCTATTCCTCAGTCACCATCCCTGATAGTGCTGGCGAACCACATGCTGGGCAGCAAGTCCATCTCTTACGTGGAGTGTATGACCAAGATCTGTTTGTTTGTTGTATTCATCAACATGGATGGCTTGCTCCTGAGCATGGTGGCCTATGACCGCTATGTGGCCATCTGTCACCCTCTCCACGATACCATGATGATGAGGCGCAGGCTCTGTGTCCTCCTGGTGGCCATGTCATAGGTCATCACACACCTGCATGCTCTCTTGCACACTCTCCTCATGATCCGACTCACCTTCTGTTCCCGAAATGCAGTACACCACTTCTTCTGCAACCCTTACCCTATCATCAAGCTCCCTTTTTCTGATATCTTATCAATGACATCACAGCCTTCACATGGGTGGGCTGACCTCTGTCACATGATCCACATGTAGCAAGCACTGTTTCATACACTTCTATCCTCTCCAATGTACTGAAGTTCCTCTCCACTCAGGGAATAAGGAAGGCCCTAGTCTCACCTCACTGTGGTTTCCTTCATCTACTGGATGATCCTGATCATCTAATAGATACCTTTCATGTCACTCAAAGACATGGTGGCCACTGTCATCATAACAGTGGTGACACTGCTGGTCAATCCCTTTGTCTACAGCCCTAGGAATCCAGACATGAAATAAACCATAAGAAAACCAATTATTAGAAGGCTGGTTTTTGTCAAGATTCCAGAACTATAAAATTTTAGAACTAAAAGCAGAACTAAAAGCCCAGTTGCTCTAAGACCCATGTACTGCTGTTCTGTTCTTTTTATTAGTGTTATGTCACCCCAAGTGTCCTTCAGAATAGGAAACTGATACCTACTCACAATCCTTAAGTGTATTATTGACTTATTTCTTATGTTGGGGGTCAACTTTAATAACCATATAATTTGTATCTGTCTGTCTGTCTATCTGTCTATCTTAATGAGACTGAGGCCCAGAAGAGTTACTTTACAGATCCAATGTGATGCCCACATGTATCTTTAAGGGTGAGTCTCACAGCCAATACTGTGATTTTGGACAGTATATCATGTGTGAAAACTTATTGTATAGGCCAGATGTTCATCATCATTTACTGAAGTACGAATTCAGCTGTATCTGATTAAATATAATTAAATATTATGAAAACTAACTTAGCTATTTATTTTGACAAAATGAATGCCATAGGATTGATTAAAGTGAGTTGATTTTCAAACAACAGCAAAAGAAATTACCATAAAAATTTTGCTTGAGGGCCGTTTATAATAACTGAAGTTTCTACATATTAAAACATATTACAATATGGTTGCAATCAAACTACAGAATGGTCGAAGGTTCTGTAGATTAGAATTGAAAGTCTAGCTCTAGCCACAGGGGCAGAATGGTGTAGCAGGAATTTCCGGAGGTTCATCTCTTGCTTAAGGCAGCAGCACAGAAAGCAATGATCACAATTATTTCAGAATTTGAGTCTAGCTTGGCCAGTTATAACAACCAGGAAGCGCTTCATGAGGGGAGAGTCCACAGCCTTGTGAACCACCAGCCTTCCACAGCTCCACTGTGTTTGTGAGGAGGGCTGCCTCCATTTCAGAGGGTTCTGCAGAGTGTCTATTTCTAACACAATTTGTGTCTGAGTGCTTTGGTTGATGTAGCAGAACTCCAAGGGAATAGCAGAGATGCATTTTGATGACAGCCATCTAGGCTGCAGTTTTCACCAATGGCCTTTGTAGGAGATTTCAGGGCACTTCTGTAAGAAGTAAATCATTATGGCTCGTTTTGAGAGATGTGGAACTGGCCTGGATGGCCGTGCTCTTGGAGATAGCACAGACTGAGCAATTTGGCCCCTCTCCCCTAGTGTCGGTCTATCAGTCCAGGACAGAACTGAAACCCAAGACCAGCAAGTACAAGACTGAAGCCTATAAGGCTGGCTATTTCTACTCAACCTCCCCAATTCCAGGCAAAAGAGAATAAAGAAAATGGGAACTGTTCATGGTCCTGGCACTTTCCCATAGCACACAGTTTTGAAATGTAGCATCCCCTTTTCTGTATTAACCAATAGAAGCTTGCCAGGCCAGAATCCCCTACTTTGGGCACACTGGGAGGGACTGGGACCTATAAATCACCCACAATCCAGAGCTCGGCACTCTCTGCTGGATGCCAATGCCTTGGGGTCTTCAGGAGTCCAGCCTGGGCTGTGAATAAAGATCCTCGTGTGCTTTGCAATGGACTAGACTCCCTGGTGGTCTTTTTAGGGATCTTGTGAATTGGGCACAACATCTTGGGGGCTTGTCTGGGATCCCCAAGACTCCTTAGGACCCGCAAGCTGGAGGACCAGAACCCTGGGTAAGCATTTTTGCCTTGGCCACGATCTGTGCCTTTTTTCTGGTATCCTGTGTTTCTGTTCTGTTATTCTGGGTCTGAGATCTTAAGATGTTGGCAAAGGTGGCCAAGGAGCATCATGTCAGTAGGACTCTGGCTGATGAGCTGGAAGGCTGCAGTCACAGGGATCTGGGAGCCATCCCAGGTCCAGGTGAGGATGGAGAGCCTCATGAGTGGGACACTAGGTCCCAAGTCTGTTTGCTAGGCCTAGAAGAAAGTGGGTCACTCCCATGGAGACGTACTGGTTTTGGGTTCTTATCCGCTGGACTGGCAGAATCTGTTGTTTGTCTTTGTGTTTGTCTATTTGTCTGTCTATGGTGACTGTTCTCATTTATTTGGATGAGACTCAGGTGACGTATAACACGGGACAGACTGCTTCTAACTGCCTAGACTTAACTCTTTTCCATTTCTGGGAGGCTCTGGTCTGGCAGAGCTCAGCCACTACTCTTGGTCTCTGATCTGGCACAGGTCTTGCTGGAGTTGGGTTGCTTGGGAAAGCAGCCTGCCCCACAGAGAGGCTTCATAACAGGCAGGCAGCTCTTAAAGGGGCAACAGCAGCTTCTCAGGTAAGAAATCTACAAGCTTCTATGGGCATGAAAACTGGATTCAACAGGTAGCAAGATGTTCCTCCCTTGAAATTATAGCTAAAAGAAGTAAAAAAAAAAGGGGGGGGAGGGGCTGTCTGTCTGTTTTGAATATATAAGTTTACTATGTTTTATATGTCTTGGTTATAGATTATTGATTATTGGGTATGTTAAAAATCTATAACATCTGTAGAATAAAATTAACTTAAACTTATAACTTAGGGTTGGAACCATTCTGAACAACAAATGGCATGCGCCCACTAAAAAAACAAAAAAACAAAACAAAACAAAAAAAACCACCAAGTTTCCAAAGGTAATATTAATTGGGATAAGATTTTACATAACTTCTGTCCTGTCTTAAAAACCATGTTTGTAAAAAATAAGGTTTAAAACTCTGCTTATATGAGATATTAGAGCTACACCTCCATGTGTTTGGATACAAGAACTTTTCTTGCTGGCAGCCAACGTTTATAACATCAAAATAACACACTTGGTATTAATCTTAGAGACTGAATTGTTTACACTGATGAAATTTGGTTTTGACTTCTAAAAACTATGGTTATGCTCTATGACTTCACTCTGGGTATTTTAATATTGCAAAAACGGGTTTTGGAGAATGATTAAATGTTTAAGGTTATAAAACATTTTAAAGTTTATCATGTATTTTAAAATAACGACCTTGGGCAGTCTGACAAAGAATTTGGAGCAGTTTCTCAACCCTTTGGGGGAGGTCAAAAGACCTTGGTATTTATTTTATTAATTTTACCAAATGAAACCAAGCCATACTGTTTGAGCCAAAGAAGAAAACTAGAGTTTTTACAGTGTATCATGGCAGGATGGTAAAAACCCATGAAATAACTTAATAAAAAATGATAAGAAGGGTTTTCAATAAAAGTTTTTTATTGTCTGAGAAGCAAGAGAGAAGGCAAGAGAGTGGGACAATAAAGAGAGATAAAGGAAAGAATAGCTTGTCTAAAATTAAAATGTCTGGTTAAATCAGAGGAACGGAGCTAGGAAAGGCCTAACCTAAGGATATATTAAATGTTATGGAAAGTCAGAGTATGTATAGAAAGCCAGAGAGCATATGAACTATATTTGCTTTGGTTTCTCATACCTACAAATATGATTTGAAAAATGTGTAAAAATTTTGATCACATTAGATTAATCCTGGTTGGTTTTCTTCATTTAAAAGGCTGGCAATTCTTCAATGCAAAATGTTTGCTTGTGTTCTTTAAAGGGGGAAGAGGACTGCAGCTCCATATTAGCCCAGGGTTATACTGATGATCAGTTCAAGTCATTGTAAACTAAAATTTGTATGAGTTTCAGGAAATCAAAAACATCAGAAGACCTGGATCTGCCATAGCTCAAATGGACCCCAGATGAGTTTTTCCTTTGGTCTTGGGATTCTTCACTTCCCCCATTCACTAGACAAATTTTAACTTCTGTCCCTCGTCGGAATTTGCCTCAGCAAATTTTTACCTGGCTGACAGACTCCATTCAGGGATCAGCTATGGATTGCAAGCTGAAATCTGGACTTGCTGAAAACTCAAGTAAACCAGTCCAGCCAATGTGATGGCTCCCTCTCTCTTCAACTGAGTCGCTAATTAGGTGGTTCCCCATTGCCTAGCTTTTTGATTAGCCTTTCAGCCTTCCTTGGTCCCCAATATCTCCTCCCCAATGTCATCCTGAAGAAGTTACAGAAGAAGAAACATTCATTAGCTTTTATCCTACCTAACAGGCTGAAATGCTAACTCAAAAGGGATTCCTTGATATTAGCTATTATCTTGGGGACCTGCTTATCTGGAGCAGGAACTGGTATTGCAGCGCTGGATGTACAAAGCCAGAATTATAACAGCTAAAAGGCAGAGACTGATAAAGATATTCAATGCCTTGAGAACTCAATCACCCATTAAGAAAAGAATTGACTCCGTGGCAGAAATAGTGTTGTAAAACAGAAGGGGCTTGGATCTGTTGTTTTTACAGCAGGGCCAGCTATGTGCTGCCCTCAAAGAAGAATGTTGTTTTTACACTGACCACTCTGGAATAGTCAGAGGGTCCTTGGCTAAGGTTAGAGAAAACCTGGCTACATGTGAAAAAGTGTACAAAGCAAACCAAGGTTTGAATCTTGGTTTAGTGCTTCCCCTTGATTTACTACCTTGTTATCTGCCTTAACAGGACCCTTGCTGATATTGTTACTCATGCTTACCCTCTTCCCCTGCATATTAAATAGATTGATTGCGTTTATTAGACAAAGGTTGGGAGCAATCCAGCTAATGGTCATGAGGACTCAATATCAGGCCCGCTATCCTCCTTTGGTGCTCTTTAGAGGTACTGTTGCCAGGATAGCACAGACTGAGCTAATCGGCCCCTCTGTCCTTGCAGCAGTCTATCAGTCCAGGACAGGACTGAAACCCAAGGTCAGCACAGGACAAGCCTGAAGCCTAACATTGGCTGTTTCCCCTCGACATGCTCCCCACCCACCCAGGCAAAAGAGAACAATACAAGCCAGAACCCTTCATGGTCCTGGCACTTTCCCATAGCACATAGTTTTGAAATGTAGCATCCCCTTTTTCTGTATTAACCAATAGAAGCTTGCTAGGCTAGAATCCCCTGCTTTGGATGGGCTGGGAGGGACTGGGACCTATAAATCACCCACAATCCAGAGCTTGGCACTCCTTGCTGGATGCCAATGCCTTGGGGTCTGTGAGAGTCCAGCCTGGGCTGCGAATAAAGCTGCTCATGTGTTCTGCAACTGACTCGACTCCCTGGTGGACTTGTGGGGATCTCCCGAATCGGGCTCAACAGTTTTCAGTCTGAGGAATGTTTCGAGTCCATGAACAAGTTACAAATAACAGAAGACCCTGGACCTTGTCTTCCCTAGCCAACAGATGGCACCTTTTTGCCTGGGTTCATCCTGGGGTTGAAAAGTTACAGACAGTACTAAGCCCACGGATCAGAAAAGGGGAGAATATCAGACTCCAGGAAGATGAGGACTCTGGGGTGGGGACTATGATAACAGGTAGGAACACTGAATCACCCTGCCAACTTCAGCTGGTGAGGTAAGGGGTAGGGGGCAAGGAAGTGCAATTAAGACTGTGAGAACCACTGTTTTGCACCAAATAGGCACAGCTGCCATTTTTTGCCTTTTCTCTAAGCTGACATTTTAAAACTTAAACTGTTCATTTCACTGCTCTGAGTCTCCTCCAGTACTCTCGTTATGAAGCAAGGATCATTGTTTCTAACACTTTAACTCTTCCCATGCCTTTTCTTCCCCCCCCCCCATTTTCCCAGACGTTTAAAGAGACGTCAGTCAAGTTGCTGCTCTACTGGAGACACAGGAATCAGAAACCTCAATGATTTCACATAGCAAAAGAACACCAAGTTAGAAAAATGTTCCACAAAAGAAAAGCCTCGGGCAGCTCTGCCATGCCCAAAAAAATAAGAACAACTGTCCGGAATAACACCGTGTGTAACTACATCACAGAGACACGCAAAAGGGAATTAGAAGTGGTTTTTGAAACAGTGCATCATGTAACTCGAACTTACGTTGTAGGCTGGGAGGATCTTGAACTTCTGATCCTTCCATCTTTACCCCTCCAGTGTTGGGGTTCAGGTGTGCTCTGTCTGGTTTCTGTGGCTCTGTGCATCAAACCCAGGGCTTTGTGCATGCTAGGCAAGCACTCAGAAACCAGAAGGATTTTTCCCATCTCTACTGTGACCACTTTGACAAATTAGATGAAAAGGGCAAATTCCAGGGAAGAAGAACACTTTATTTAAAAATGTCCTGAAATAAAAAGTAGTAATAACTAAATAAAATAATCTCTTAGCCATTCTCTTAATGGAATTTTAATTTTATATCTCCTAAAGTCAAAACCCCAGACCTGAATGATTCTGTTGCTGTCAATACTGATATTTCACAAACTGAGAAAAGGCAGTAGCACAAAACCTTCCTATGCATTGTGAGGCCAGTATAACCTTAAAACTAAAAATTTAAACATTACAAGAAAGCAAATCACAGAATTACCAATATCATCAGCATTAATATGGACTAAGAAAAAAAAATGGAGCCAGTGTCAGGGGCTCTAGTCATCAGAGGAGCTAATCAATTATCAAATACACCCCTTGTGATGGATGCTATTGTGAGCATAGGAACTGATGCAGGAAAAGAATTTATCAAGAAAAAAATAATTATTAAGTGTTTTATTTAAATTATTCAAATGACCTATATAAATAATTTATTAAAAATAAATAAAAATGTACCCAACACATTCCAAGTCAAAGGACTCCCTAACAAAGAGCCTTTACAAAGCACAGAGCTAGAGCTAGGAATACAGCTCATTGGTAGAGAGCTTGCCTAGCACACCCAAGGCCCTAGGTTCAATTCTCAGCACCACAAAAGAAAAGACAACAGACCGCCTAAACAACAGCAACAAAATATAGGGCTAAGCTTATCTAAGATGAATACTAAATGTTTCTGTCTGCCTAAATGTGCCTCCAAGGGAAAGTAATGTCCACAGCTCTATTTGTACACAGCATTGGAAGAGAAATACCAGCCAGTGCAATAAGGCAAGAAAAGATACAGAGATGAAAAGAAAAAAAAAATTTGAAGCTCATCCTGTCTTAGATAATGTGACTTCCTATAACAACTTTTTTTTTTTTTTTAATACTACAAAGAAAGAAACAAACACAAACTTTACCAAATATCTCATTCTGTACTTAGGAAGGCATTCTGGTTTAGTTTCTCTTGCTATGAGAAACACCATGACCAAAAGCAATTTGAAGATGATAGGGTGTGTTTCATCTTACAGGTCAGAGTCCATCATCAGGGAGAGCTAGGGCAGGAAGGGCCCTGGAGCAGAAATGGAAGCAGAGGCCACAGAGGACCTCCACCTGCTGGCTTGCTCAGCCTGCACAGGCCCACCTGCCCATGGCTGGTATTGCCCACAGTAGCTAAAATCCAGGAGCAGCTGGACAAACTTCACACAGACGTGCTCACGGCTCATTGTGATCTGTGTTCTGTTGAGGGGTCTCCTTCCCAGGTGACTCAGGGCTGTGTGGAGGGACAGCTGAAGCTGACCACACTAGAAGGTGGCAGAACATGTTGAAATTAAAAATTTACCAGCTTGCCATACAGCCATGGCGAACAACTGGAACTCCACAGTTTCTTAAGTGATGCTTTACAATAGTTGGAATCATTTGAGCTGGCGTGGTGATGCACACATTTAATCCGCACTGAGAAGCAAAGGCAGGGGACTCTCTGGAGTTCAGGCCAGCCTGAACTACGTAGCCTGGGCTACGTAGCAAGTTCCAGGCCAGCCTGGTCTACATAGCAAGTTCCAGGCCAGCCTGGTCGACATAGTGACACTCTGTCTCAAAAAAGTAAGTATAATTTAAAAAAATATGAAATCTAAGATAATGCATGTAAAAAAATATATATCCAAAATATCTATATCCAAAAAAGAAAAAAAAATCCCTGGTGAGATGAGGTGGTGCACGCCTGTAATCCAGGCACTTAGTAGGGCAGAGACAAGCAGATCTCTGTGAGTTCAAGGTCAGCCTGGTCTATAAAGGACAGCTCCAGGACAGCCAAGGCTATACAGAGAAACCCTGTCTTGAAGCAAACAAATAAACAAACAAACAAAAACCTGAAATATGGGGGGGGGGACCCTTTATCTACAGGAAATCACTGGTCCTCAAAACAACACACAGGTTTTCCGTGAACCAAATCACATCATACAGAAGAGCTTATTTTTCAGGAGACTGACAGACTAATGTTATTTTTTTTCTGTGGGAAATGAACTAAAATTGCACAGCAGCTTGAAAAAGAACAGGGCTGGGGGATTTCCTTTCACGTGGATCTCATGACTTACTAGGGAGCCACAGATGGTTAAATACAGACACGTAAATCAATAGGACATATTTACTCCACCTGATCTTACAGGCCGGAGTCCATCACCAGGAAATGCTGAAGGACCCTGGAGCTGAAAAGGAAGCAGAGGCCACAGAGGACCACCACCTGCCTCCACTCCCATATTTCCAGTGGAGACAAAGTTGCCCATGCAATTCAATGGAAGAATATATGTTTTTCAACAAAAAGCAATGATGATTAAAAACTATATTAGAAACACTCAACACAGCTTGGCTTCCCGTTATATACAAAATTAACTCGAAGTGAAACAGATATTAAAAAAAAAGTTAAAATGATACATTTCTAGGAGAAAAATAAGATTACATTGTTGTGATCGGTTAAAAATGCTCGAGGGAGAAAAATGGGAAGAGCCTCTGCAGGCCCATTTTCCAAGCCCAGGAAAGACAGAAACAATGAGCTCTCCGCACGTCCCCTAATGAGGACTTCTGAGGACTCAGCCCAAGGGGTGCTCTGACTTGGCAGCGATCCTTATGAAAAGCTGGCTCTCAAGGGATGGAGGATCTGCTTATTAGTCTCCAACCATTCGAGCTTGACCTGAGGAAGCCACGTGTCCCTCCAATAAGGAGAGGCCCTTCGGTTTTCAAGGCCACCGTGACTGTGTCCTGCGGGGTCAAGCACAGAGGCAGCGGAGATGGGGACTCTGTGAAGGCCCCGATAGCAGCAGAGGACCGCAGGTGAGGGGTGCCAGGGAAGCAGCGAGGGAGGGCAGCTTCACCCCCAACAGCGGGCTGATTCGCGTGGATTCAAACATAGGAAATGATACCGAGGAAAACTAAGACAGACCTACCCATTCCTCCGCATTTGAGCAAGCTCCAAGGGAGAACAGGCCTGTTCTCCTTCATACGTGCACACTCCGGTCTGTCAGGATGCACGCTGCTGGCTGGGAGTACAGCAAAGACACAGGTACAGGGCGGGAACCGAAAAGTGCAAACTGCTAGACAGAGCACGCAACTGCCAGCAAGCATGGCTGCAAGCTCAGGGGCAAGAGCCTCACTCCCTTATCCCCCTGGATATCTCAGGCACACGAGGAAGCCTTATTCATCCTCTCATCTCCATGCCTGTGGCCACCGTTTGCTCTATTTCATCCTCTTTACTGTCAATTATACAACACAGCGGCTCAGGGTCAAGCCCCTTAGGCATCCTGCCCACCCCCACAGAGGGGTCTTGGCTTGGATCTGAGCCCAGCGATTAAGCAGCCTTAATTTATTGGTCCAAGATCCCAAACAATGACGTAGATGAGCCGGGTGTCTCAGATAATTACTTGTGTGTGAGAGGAAGTGTGCACACGCCAAGGCACACATGTGGAGGTCAGAGAACACCATGTTGGAGTCGGCGCTCTCCTGCCCTCACTCGGGTCCTCTGATGACATCAGATCGCTGGCCTTGATGGTGGACACTTTCACCTGCCAAGCCTTTTCCCCAGTCCTCACCCCTCAAATTCTAAGGCACCCGTTAGCCACATGGCACTGAGAACATTTTCCATCAGCCTGTTTGGCTTAACTTCCCTCACATCACTGGGTGCAGAGCGTCAACCCAAAGTGTCTGCACACTAGCCAGTCTTGTGAAAATGTTCACTAGTGTGCCCTCTGTCTCAGCAGGCAGACCGTATCACAAACAGCCTTCTCTTCTGCCTCCCTGTCTTTAGGACTTTGGTCCCTGAGAGATCAGCTCCCCTCTCTTCCTGTTTAAGCACCCTGGATCTTTACAGAGCTGCAGCAGCTCAAGCTTTCATCTGCCCTCCCTGACTCTGCTGGTTTCTCAGTCCTGGGATTTATTTTTAGATACTCCATGCGAATTTGCTCTTTTTCAGTCTGTAAAACTTTTTCTTCCAATAGAAAAACAACCCAGCTGCTTCAGGCATCTGCCCTTCCTTTCTGACAGAAGGAAGGAGGAAGAATGCCTCTTACATGGCTCAGTGCTTCCCAACAGCCGACGGATGACAACTTAGGGGCAGGTAAGATGCTGAACAAAACCTTTGTCTGGTCTCTTGACTCTGCAAAAATGCCCGTTTCTGAGAAACTTAGAAAAGCCACAGATGAAATCTTCAGCATTCCAGTGTGGCATCATATACAGGATTTACTTCTTGGTTAAAATTTCAAAAAACGACAGCTATTCAAAATACAGCATAAACAACAGCAGCTCTTTTACTGATTTAGAGCAGTCGTTTCTTTTGGCTCTGAGGGTTTGGTTAAATCTTCCCATTGCCTCAGGCTTCAGTTGTTTCACCTATAAAGTGAGATGTAATACCACAATTACTAGACCAAAGAAGGTTTTGCCCAGGAAAGAACCTATGTATACAAACAGGAGTTAGCAAGAACACAGTCATTATAATCAACCATACTGAAGGCTTTTCTGTAAAATTACTCAGACCACTCAGTTTTAGTAACTTCTCAACTAGCAATTCAGTTCTTCCAAATTACATGTTGTTTTTGTTTATGTGTTGACATCCAATCTTAGCTTGCAATGGAACTGTTTCCCCCATGGATATTGTTGGAGAGAACCAAACAACAGCCATTGAATTCCTCCTCCTGGGACTCTCCGGACAGGCAGAGCAAGAAGAGGTCGTCTTTGGGCTGTTCTTGGGGCTGTACATGGTCACCATCTCTGGGAACCTTCTCATCATCCTGGCCATCAGCTGT
>NW_026596326.1:19198-63010 GCF_907164565.1 Psammomys obesus | reverse complement strand
ACCCTCTCCACTACACCATGATGATGAGGCCCAGGCTCTGTGTCCTCTTGGTGGCCATATCATGGGTCATTACAAACCTGCATGCTCTCATGCACACTCTCCTCATGGTTCGACTCACCTTCTGTTCCCACAATGAGGTGCACCATTTCTTCTGTGACCCCTACCCCATCCTGAAACTCTCTTGTTCTGACACCTTTATCAACGACCTGATGGTCTTTACCATTGGTGGGCTGGTATTTCTGACACCATTTACATGCATTGTTGTTTCCTATGCCTACATCTTCTCTAAGGTTCTGAAGTTACAATCTGCCCATGGAATAAGGAAAGCCCTGTCCACATGTGGGTCTCACCTCACTGTGGTCTCTCTCTTCTACGGGGCCATCCTGGGCATATATATGCACCCGTCATCCACCTACACTGTACAGGACACAGTGGCCACTGTCATCTTCACAGTGGTGACACCCATGGCCAATCCCTTCATCTACAGCCTCAGGAATCGTGACATTAAAGGAGCTCTAAGGAAGATCATTCTTAGATCCTAGAATCTGAAATTTTTAGAACTGCGAGGACTCCCAGACATCATGCATTGATTTTTCTTTACAGAGAAACCAATGCAGATAGGTCTGCAGCTCCCTGTGACCATTTCTGGAATTAGGGCTCTTTGATATTGGTCACCCTTCTAAATCTGAGGTTGACAAGAGATTATTGTCTTCAAATCAATAATTTGCTATGTCTTTAAAGGGTTGGCTCTTAAAGCATTCACTTTATAGATGAGAAAGTTCGAGGTTTGAACATATTTGAAATTAGAAGTGGAAAGTTCTAACAGCCATCTAAGGCAAATGTCCCACAGTGAACGAGGGAACTCCAGAGGACTTTCTAGTCAACCATCTTCAGAGTTCCCAGTCCCCAAAAACCTCAGTTATCCTGGTGACTGACATAGAAGGCTGGTTTTCCTGGGCATGAACAACTATGAGCTGTTAATTATAGAATGGACAGCTCTATTGTAAGGGTTTCTTCATTGCTGTAGGGAGCAGAGGAAACCCTGAGCGTACGTGCATTGTTGACACGGGTGCAGACATGTGGAGGACTCCCATACCTCAGCCCCTTGGGGTTGGCAGATAAGGCTCAATAGGAATAGCAAAACTTTCCTTGGGAATCCAAGTGTGAATGAGTGACCATTGTGAGCAAGGATTAGCAACTGCAGCTTTCTCCTCCAGCACGTTCACAGCCCGAGACTGCTCATCTGCAGAGACCTCCTACAGAGACGAGCTAAGCCTTCCCCACTGTATCGCATGTAATGAATGCCCTGAGGTTCTGGGTTGTGGTGGTAGTGGTGCCCTCCACCAGAGTGAGTACACTCCTACCTGATCCCAGTGTTTCTTTACAGCCTCAACTTCCCTAGTCAGGGTTCCAGGACCCAAGCTGCGCTAGGTCACAGTACATAGCTGTTCAGGGACCTCTTCCTGTGTCTTGTCACCCATCACAGCTCAGGATATGGCTCTTTACAAGCTCTCTCATACACATACACACGCACACGCGCGTGCACACACACACAAGCTGACTATTTGGTGTTTCCCTACTGAGCTCAGGCACTAGACAGGAATGGGCAACAGAAGCTTCGGACAGCATCTGTGTCCCAGATGTCGTCCTTAGTGTCCCTTCAAGACTCTACTTGAAGTAGAGATTCTCTGAAAGCTGAGGTGTCCAGCATTACTATATCTTCTTGGGGACACACGGACATAAATTTATGGGAGGATCTTAATTGGAAGCCAGAACTCTGATTCCTACTCTGAGTTCATTTTGCCTATGGTACCCGTGTCTAGGATATTCCACACTCAGGGTTCACAAGGTCGGTTTCCCCTGCCTTTTGTCATGTCCAGACAGTACTCCTGTCAATCTCTACTTGGCTATAAGTGGAACCCAGCTCCACGTCTCTGCCCCTCAAATGTCAATGGAAGTTGTGTATAAAGAGGAGAATAAGGGGATGGTGAGAAGGCTTGCTGTATAACCTGACCACTTGGGTAGATCTCTGGATCACACTTTGGACAGACAGAACTGACGCTCAAAAGATATCCTCTGACCTCCACGTGTGTTTTGTGTCACACAGAAACCCCACCCTACAATATTAAAATAACTAAAGTGGAAGATGAGGATGGTCAGTGGGTTATCAAAGGGTAATTAATAAATCAAAAGAGGAAAAAAAACACTACTCCACCTCCCCAATCTTAAAAAAGTCATTATTTATCATGAAAAAAGTTCCGCTCAGAAAAAGTAAAATGAATATGATCAAAATATATTAAGTACATTATGAAAATGTCATGGTGAAACCATCATTCTCACACACACGAAGCCTCCACAAAGAGTCTGGCAATTTTTTTTTTCACTAGAACCTGAGTTAGTAGACGTCAAGTCTGGTCCAAAAGCCCCTTTTCCCTCAGCCTAGACTTCTGAGAGCATCTAGTACTTAATGAGCCTTTGGGAGCCAACTATCTGTAAACCAATGACAAGAGGAGAAAGAACTGTTTGACCCTGTGGTTGTTGAAACAGATGGTTGTCCCTATCTCTGGACAGTTACCCACACCCCAGATCCCAGAGACCAGGGATTGCCTTGGGGCAGGCCATTTAGAGTCCCAGGAATCACTTCCCTCTCAGTCCCTTCAAGTGTGCATTCCACAGCTGGGCTCTCATGGCTGTCTGTCAATGTCTATCAATGTCCCAGGGAGCTCTGTCTGGTACAGGCTCGGGATGCAAATTCCCACAAGTAATCGTGGTCCTTCTGTGGTAGTGCTGGTGTGACAGGGCAGAAGCAGAGCTTTCTGGGATCTTTCCTGTCAGCAGATGACTCAGTGTGGGGCACTGTCTTTTTGGCTCATGGGTTTCATCTATTCAGTGGACTCTGAGTCTTTTACCTGGTCATCTAGACTATGTGTGAGTCTCAGAAGCCCACCAAGGCCATTTTCAACAGACCCCTAGGTTGTTATATTCATCAATTTTCCATTGTGACGAAAAAATACCCTGACCACAAAGGACTTAGAAGAGAAAAAGGGGTGTTTTAAAGTTCCAGAGAGGTCACAGTCCATCATGGAAGGAAAGACATGCAAAGATGACATTTCATCCCCACAAAGAAGGAAGAGGGAGAACAGAAATTGAAAACAGGTTATAAAACCTCAAAGCCCCCTCCCCCTCCCATGCTTCCTTTAGCAAGACTCTACCTCCTAAACGTCCCATGACCTTCCCAAACAGTGCTCCCTACTGGGGACCAAGTGTTCAAGTACAAGAGCCTGTTGGGGACATTCCTCCTTCAAGCCATCACAGCAGGGAATGTAGCTCAGCATAGAAATTTTCCAAGTACTCTTAGAGGCCCTAAGGTTTAGTCTCCAGTGTGGTGATATTAACTCTGGCTCTAACCCTACTCAGATTCAAATGTGCCATCTAGTGTTTGCACCAAAATTTAAAGTTATGTGTATTTCTGGTCCAGCATTTCTGGTTTGGAATCTTGGAGAAAAAAAAATGACTTATTTTAGGTTGGTGGCACCTTAGAGGGTAGGTAAGGGGAGGGAAGGAAGGAATGGCTGTGGGGAGATGCACACGAAACCAACCCAAATGAGCTCCAAATGGTCAGAGCCAGAACCAGTAAACAACAAATAAATACGGCATTACAGCATTAGCACCCTGGGAAGAAAATCAAAACTCTAAGATAATCCCCAAATCTTCATATCGATAAGTACCAAGATGCTACTACAGGTGGAAAATTCCAGAACTGACATTACAGGGCAGGTAGCAATCAAAACTTGGGTGCACTAAAACATTGTGTGATGTTACTTTTAGGTTCTATATTTTAAGTTGCATAGAAACTTATGTTTATGCTTGGTTCCAAAATATTCCAAAGTAGGAGCAAACCTGAAATCTGAAACACTTTTCATCCCAGGCATTTTGGACCAAGGATATACAACTTGTAATACATTGTAACGAAAAATATAAAATAGATTTTAAAAGTTCATACTGATTAAAAGAAGTATTTGAATAAACAAAGAAATGAAAAGGAACAAGTTTTCCATATAGAAAATTCCAAACAGAATTGGTAATCCTCCTAGCCTGTGGTGGTTTGAATAGCTCCCCAAAGCTCATGTTTGCATGCTTAGTCTCCAAGGAGTGGAACTGTTTGAGAAGGATTGCAAGAATAAGGAGAAGGCATGTCCTTGTTTGAGGAGGTATGTCACTGCAGGTGGGCTTTGAGGACCAGTATCATGGACCGTCATGCCAGAGCCAGTCTTTCTCCTCTCTCTCTCTCTCTCTGCCTATAGATCATGATATAGAACTCTCAGCTACTTCCCAGCAGTGGGAGGGAAGCTGTGGCTTAGTGACTCATCTTATGGTGACCAGGAAGGAGAGAGAAAATTCACCTGTGCTGGTGAATTTACTCCCTCCACCACCTTATTCATTCTGTCCAGGCTCCAGCCCATAACTGAAGGTATCCTTTTGTAGGTCATTTTTAGTAGTTTTCACAAGCCGCATCCCCTACCATACCAAAGAGAAATCTCTAGGCAGAGATATAATGAGGACATCCAGACAGGAGTTGGAGAACTCTTGTGATAACCTACTATGTTATAGGCTTCACCATTAAGTACCATGGGTTAAGGGACATAGAGAGAAGAGTAAAAAGATTTCTGTTCATTTCTCCCACCCCCATCCTCATACTCCTCAGCCAGTGAAGCTGAGTGAAGGCAATAAATTCCTACCACGTACAGAGCCCCTTCTGGAAATTCTAAGCCAATAAATGGAAAGGCAGTGCTTTTTGGGCTGTGTCCTTACATCCATCCCAGAGTTCAAGCCTGGGCATATTGCCAATCTACTTCTGAGGAAGATGTTTCATGCTTCCGGACAAGAAGGTCATCATGAAAGCCAAAAGTCTTCACAAAAGCCTTGGCATGTTTCGTTTGGTCAGTAGGTGGATCTCAGCCAGTACCAGAATCCAAACAAACACTGTGCACATGGCTTCCTAACTCTCTGACCAGAGCAGCAGGAAAATATTTTTATAAAAAGATGTCTAGACACTGGTCAGGAGAGCCTGACACCTCCTCCAAGTACAGGCACCGACGTAATAATGTCTGCCACAATGGCATCAGACGATCCCCTGGAAGGAATGTTCCAATTCTAAAAGAGCTAGGAGGTTGAGAGAATCCTAATTCCAACTGCTCATATGGACGACATGATGGCCCATCTTCACATTCAACATTTCTGGACTTAGACTCACTATGCCCGGGGCCAGCCTCAGCCAACTGTGGGTCTTGAGATTGGGAGGAATGGATCGGCAGAGACAAAATCACTTCACACATGGGGGCAGATAGAAGCTGACGGATGACTCATTTCAAGAGGCTGTTTTAGGGAGGCTGTCCACTCATGCTCTCCTTTTTCTGGTCTCTCTTCTTTCTTTTTCTCTTAGAGCAGAGTCAATCCAGACTTTTATTGTTAAATTATTTCCTTGTGCATTTTTTTCTACATGATAAAACCCTTTTTGTCCTTCCCCAAAGTACTGGCAAAATACTGTCCCCAAAGGCTGACAAATGAGAATAAACAGAACATAGCAAGCTGTACTCTACATAAATGGTAGTGATTGTACCCAAGAACTCACAGAACAGAATATAGAAAACTGTCCTCTCCATACACAGTACAGTGATTACACAGCAAGCAAGCAAGCAAGCAAGGAAACATATTTAGTCGTTAACTCAGTGCTTTTCTCGGACAGACCGTCACATCATAGGTCATCTGGACAAAATCTTGCAGTTACAATAAGGCATAAGAACAAAGAGGTTGCTAAACAAACTAGACTATTCTTAATTCTTAGCTGCTGTTTGCAGCTGAGCAAGTTCTTTCAGAGCTTTCTAAACGTCTTTTAGACGTTTAGAAATAGGAGTGCTCTTTCAGAGGGTCTCTAGCCTTATAAACTATACAAAGCTCCTGCAATCTCCTTATCCTATCCCAAGGAGTCATGTCCATGTGACCAAGTCTTTCTAGAAAAGGAAGTTAGTATGAGTCCAGCAGTCTCTCTAGGGTCTGATTCCTTTCTGACTGCAGCAATCTGGGGGTTGAGTGTGGAAATTCAAACAATTCCTGATATCATTTGATATCCATAAGCTGACTAAAAATTTTCAGGGAACAATAAGCACAAAAGCTCTCTATAAGTTCAACTTCTTGTTCAGATAATTCCAGGTTCACTGCCTTTACAGCCAAGAGGAATACTTCCACAGTGGTTGTTTCTTCTCCATTTCCTTGTCTCCCAGTCCTGCTAGAGATCTCACCAGTTGCATTGATTAGGGTTGAATTAGAGGAAAAGGATGAAGTCACAGTAAGAAACAAAGCAGGCAGAGATACAGGAAAAAGCAACACCATTTGTGGACTGGTAATCCAGAGATGTTTTCTCCAGGGCGATGGTGCTCCAGCAGCTGGAACCGTGTCAAGCAGCTGCTTCTGCAACCATGTCGTCCCTGACATGCAAACCTTCCTTTGAGCGTGTCCACAGGGGTGTTTCTAGAAGGGTTTAATGAAGGGATACCTACTCTGAATGGGAGCGACACCATCCCAGGGCCTAGGATCCCAGACTGAAGAAAAGGGAGACACTGGGCTGAGCCCCAGCATTCACCTCTCTCTGCTTCTGTGGATGGATACAATGTGAGCAGCTGCCGTAGAAGGTGGCCGCCATTGCTTTACACCATTTAGACTCTGTCCCCTCAAGCCATGAGCCAAAACAAACTGTCCCTTAAGCTACTTTTGTCAGATATTCTGTCACAGCAGTAAGAAGAGACACTGATGAAGAGCTGGGCCTGGGCTAGTGACCCTTTCCCAAAATCCTCTACCTCTTGCATGCCAGTCAAATCTCCAACACTGTTTTGTGTGTGTGTGTGTGTGTGTGTGTGTGTGTGTGTGTGTGTGTGTGCCATCTCACCCAACTTCAAAAAAAATATATGCTGAATATAGACTAGTTAGGTCTGTTGCCAATTAGGACCTGTGTTCTTCATGTCTCTCCTCATCCTTTGATAAGAGTATAAACAGGCAGAGAATATTTAGAAAGGAAATGGCCAACATCTTCAGTGACTCCACAAGGGTCCTGTTCCACTGAGAAATTATCTTTAAAAGTTTCCCACAGAGAATGCACACCACTCACCTGCAGTAGAAACAATGCTCCCCTTCCTTTGTTGGCCCTTAGGGAGTCAGAGGAAGCAGGCAAACTCCCGAATCTCCTGTAATAAGGCACTCTGGGGGTTCTCCTAGTGCTAGACATCATAAAACCATCCACATGCATGAAATGGAACTGTGTTCCAGACCAGAGGAAAACAAACTGTGCCGCCAGGAGCCCAGGTACAGCACCCTCCCCACAGAGCTGTGAGAAAAGAGGGGGCTGTCTCCTACTCAGGGGTAGCCATTGTCTGTCAGCTCTTGCCTTAACTGCTCACAGGCTCTTGTTCTCCTACTTGGCAAGAGTCAGGACTGAAGACGTTAGGGAAGTGACATGTGGGCGAAGTTTGATACATTTTGGTTGTCTAGATAGTATTTTGGATACTGTTTCATGGAGGCTTGAGTGTTACTGTACCTGGGATTCCCAGGTTCCTGTGTCCTAGTACAAAAACATGGACAGAGACATGTGCAAAAGAGGAGACGGTGAAGGAGAAAGGCTCTTTCGAAGTGAGACAATTGGCGGGGGTGGTCTCGATGATGCCAGATATATTGGGATGTTTGCACAAAGTGTGGCGTTTCAAGCACATGCTCTATCACCTGTCAGCCTCGGCATGCCCTCTGCCCTTGGCTTTTCCCATAGGCTAAACTTTTGTGGTGTTACTACTCAAACCCAGCGCCGCCCGCACGCTTGGCCAGTACTTGGTTACTGAACTACCCACTTGGTCCTCTTGATCCTTCTCTCTCACCCTTCTCTCTTGCTGCTCTCCCTTTGTTCACGCTATGGCTCTCCTCAGGGTGAGGAGGGTCTGGTATTCCATGCTGCATCCTCTCCATGTTCTGTGTGGTAGCTAGTGTGAGTGAATAAAGAGGGGGAGGGGACAGGCTGGCAGCTGTACTCCTTTGACATACCTTTACCTGGATGGAGTCAGACAGTGTAAACACAACCTCCCGTTGTTCCTCACTATTGACACTCAGACCTGGTGGTGGGGGAAGCCAAGAAGAGCCATCTGCTCAGGAATCCGATCTATTTCTAGATTAAACGAGAGCCAGGGTGGCATCAGGCACACCAGCCTCCTCTGCCTTTGTCTGCCTCAATTTCCTCTCGAGTAGCAGAGTGCAGAGGGTGGGGTGTGGCCAGCAGGAGAGGGGGTCCTCTCAAAGGGCAAGGTCCTGATCAACCAGAAAGGATGCTAATGTTTCTCTTGAGGTTCTTAAATGGAGGGAGGAAATGCTGACTTTAAAAGAAAACATTTTCCATTGCTCTTTATTTTGTGATATTCTCCACACATTTTCTCCATAGGCCAAGCACCACGTCCCTGAGACTCTTGAGGAATTTTGGACACATCTCAAATTTTCCTTGCCTTTCGTGTTCTTTCTTCTCTTTCTTTTTCTTTCTTCCTTTCTTTCAGCTTTCTTTCTTTTTCCTCTCTTCCTTTCTGTCTTCCTTGAGTTTCTGCTCCTCCTGCCTCCACCTCCAGAGTGCTGGAACCACAGGTGTGCACCGCCACTCCTGGTTTACACGATGCTAGGCTCCAAAGTCAGAACTTCCTAGACACCAGGCAAACCACTCTGCTGACTGAGCTGCAGCCCCAGCCCAGCCTCCTCGCTTTGCAACATGTCAGCTGTGAGTCTCTTCTGGAGATTTCCGGAATATGGTGGTGTTATCCGAGGGCAGGGTCTGCTCCTGTAGTCTCTGGTGGTCTGACAGGGACCAAACAGCATATGTCGCCGCACCTGCTCGAGGCTGAGCGAGCGACTGGATGAGAACCCCTCGTTTCTGCCACCTTCCTTTGAAACCCTGAATGAAAGCAAAAAGATGTTCTTTAAGAGTTCAAACTCTACAGTGGGACGCAGTGGCACATGGCTGTAATCTCAGTGCCAGGGAGTGGAGGCAGAAGGATTTGGAGTGCAGGGTCATCTTCAGCTATATAGCAAGTTCAAGGCCAGCCTGAGCTATAAGAGACCCTGTCTCAAAACAACAACAACAACAAAACCCACCAAGAATCCCTTGTGTTTTATTTCTGTTTCAAGTGAGAGAAGTGAACAGTCTGCATTTAAACCATCTTTTTTTGTAACCGACAGAACTCTGTATTTGCCTCTACTTTCGGAAGCTTTTGCTTCAGGGTCTCTATCACCCGGAGCACCAGTTGGGGTGCTTAGGAAGGTAACAGGCAGGGAGTGAGTGTGTAGACTGTAGACATTTCCTCCGATGACTCTGGGGCCAGAATAGGAGGGGACCATGGTGATGAGAACTGACTGCCTGGAGCAGAGGATATTGTCTCTGCTGCTTGGGGAGTCCCCTAACTTGGCTGTGCTTCTGTCTCCTGGGGACGTTTATAAACTTACTACAGAGGAACGCTCTCGGGGATACAAAGAAAGTCAATAGAGAGAGCTGTCACTGGGCATTTTCTAAAGCATAGTAGTTGTTCATTGACTATCAGCTCTTCCGTCTTCCCGACTGATTGATACCCTGTGAGAATGAGTGTGTGATTGTTCCCAGACTAAGATTTCCCAAGACTCAGAAACTCAGATTTCCTGTGAAAGTTTAAACTATCAGACTGTGAAGTGTGAAGTGTTTCACAGGACATTAAAGATCTGTATGGATCAGCTTCCTTTGCTGTAACTAACTTCTGAGGCAATCAGCTCACAGAGATGGAAGGTTGACCTTTGGCTCACGGTTCTAGAAGGGTTTCATTTTAGAGTCAACTGGCTCCTTCGCTTGTGGTCTATGGTGAGGCAGCACATGTAGTAGAAGAGTGTGATGTAACAAATCCATGTATGTTGTAGCCAGGATAAGAAAGAGGGGAGGGGAGAAAAGGGGAGAAAAAAAAATATATATATATTTCTCTTCTTTCTTTCTTTCTCTCCATCTTCCTATCCATCCATCTATCTGTCTGTCTATTTTTTGTATGTCTGAATATTTTGCCTTCCATGTATGTAGTGCACCACCTGAACCCATGCAGGCCGGAAGGGAGCATCCTATTTCCCTAGAACTGGAGGTACATACTGTTGTGAGCTGCGAAGAGCAGCCAGTGACGAAGGAGGCCCTACTTCTTCAAACTTCACCACTTTGTCAGCGTGGTTTCACCCTGGAAACCATGACCACAACATATAAGCCTTCTGGGAATGGTTAGGCACAAGCTCACAGAAAACACACCTAGAGGCCGGGCCTCTTAAAATGGTTTACCTACCTCCGATCTCAGTAGTCACAGGCCCTGGGTTAATCGGAGCCTATCCATGCCATCCTTCTTCGCGGTGTCACAGAAGAAACTCCTATAGACAGATGACCTTGGACTTGTCAACACTAGCACTGTCTGAACAAGGTCTGAGTCAGCTCTCAAAGGACCGTATTCCATGCTTTAAATATCAAATTTATTTCTTTTTAAAAATTTGTGTGTGTGGATTATTGTAGGCAGGTGCTTTTGGAGGCCAAAAGAGGGCACTGGATTTCTTGGAACTGGAGTTAGAGATGGTTGTGAGCCTCCCTCCTGCTTTGGGTGCTGAAAACTGCACTCTGGTCCTCTGAGAGAGCAGCAAGCAGTCCCAACCACTGAGCCATCTCTCCAGTGCCTGGTTTCAGTTCTTGGAGCCCTCAATCAAAGCCAAACATTTTTACTGTGGCTGCCTTTTTATGCTGCTGGATTTTAGTGTGCAACATTCATTTCATGTGAACATCCATTCTTTCCTTTGGCTACTTTCTTGGGCACCTACTATGTGCTGGGCGTTGTTGCAGGCACTGAGTAGTGAATGAGACAGATGTGTCTATGATCTGGGGAATGCACGGCCTCATGAGAAAAACACTCCATGAACAAGTCAATGAATAAATGAATTTGCATTGAGATATAGGCAAGAAGCTCAAGGAAGAGTAGCTGATTAAAACTGCACGAACAGGGGCCAGCGAGGTTTCTCAGAAGATACAGTGCTTGCTTTATATCCTGGTTAGGATTACCATTGCCATGTTGAATCACCATGACCAAAGCAACTTGGGGTGGAAAAGGTTTATTTGGCTTACACTTCCATATCAGTGTTCATCACTGAAAAAGTCAGGACAGGGACTCCAAAAGGGCGGGAACCTGGTGGCAGGAGCTGATGCAGAGGCCATGGAGGGGTGCTGCTTATGGGTGCTCTTCTCTTGGCTTGCTCAGCAAGCTTTTTGATGGAACCCAGGACCACCAGCCCAGGGATGGCACCACCCACAATGTCTCCACACCCCAGTCACTAACTAAGAAAATGCTCTACTGCCCAATCTTATGGAAGTGTTTTCTTAAGTATGGTTCTCTCCTCTCCTATGATTTGCTTGTGTCAAGTTTACCTAAAACTAGTTAGCACATTATGAAAGCCTGATCACCTGAGTTTGATCCCTAGAAGCAATGGTGGAGAGAGAGAACTGACTCCTGAAATTTGTCCTGTGAGACACACACACACACACACACACACACACACACATGGTAAGTGAAATAAAATAAAGCAAAACGAAATAGGACAAAATGAAGGTTTTTGTTGAGAAGTTGCCTTCTGGCTGGAGGCAAAGATAAATGGTCAAAGCTGAAAGAATTCCAGGCCAAAAACCACAGTCAGCACAAAGGCTCCAAGGCAGGAAGGACCATGAAGTTCTTTCTGTGCCTGGCAGGAGACACAGAAAGAAAAGCGGGTGGAAACAAGGTGATGGAAGACTTTGGTTAGGAGGCTGGACTTCAGCATGAGCTACTCTGGGGAGTTTTAAGCAGCTGAGTGTCTCAGTGTCTTTGAGTGTTCAACTGAGAAGTGCTGCAGCGTGGGTGGGGATGGGGTGCAGGCAGATAGCAGTCTGGGCTCTAGTGAAACCCTGCCTTGCAAAACAAGGGCTGCATTGCAGCTTGGTTTGGCTTCATGCGACAGGCTCCTCAAAGGGTGAGATCCTGCACTTTGTCAACCTTGAGAGTCATTTTGTACATTTAGGGGCACACAGAGAGACCCTAAGCAGAGGACTGGTGTGAACTTATCCAGCCAGCAGTGGCTTGGGCCAGGTCAGGAATGAGGGCTTTGTGCATCTATTGCAGGCTGTTCACCATCTGAAGACTCTGGACATGTTTACCGGCACTTTCCTACTGTGCCCTGTCTCCTCGCTGCAGGGGCTTTGAGGCCAGGGCCCATTTTTCTGGTGTCCCCTCATTTCACAGCAGCTGTGGGATAAGTAGGAGTTCACTGTGCGGGTCAAAGCCTTGGTGCCCAAGTCCTTGCCCTCAGCCTATAGTACCTGACAACCAACCAGCTGGTGCCTGCAGCATGCTGGAGGGCACAGCTCCACCTTCGGACCATGTTGGATAAGAAGTCCCTTCCTCCTGTGCTGTCAGTGTGCTTCGGCTGAAGAGTGGTCAGAGGGAGAGCACTGGGAAGGTGAGAACTAGGGAAAACTGCACCCGATCTCTAGTGCAACTTAACTCAATTAAGAAACGGTTATTATGGACTAGAGCAGTGCTTCTCAACCTGTGGATCGCGACCCCTTTGGAGGGCTAATGACCCTGTCACAGGGGTCACCTAAGACCATCGGAAAAAGTAGATATTTACATTATGATTCATAACAGTAACAAAATTACAATTATGAAGAAGCAATGAAAAAATTATAGCTGGGGAAATGGTCATGCCTTAGGAAGGTTGAGAACCACTGGGCTACAGAGATGGCTCAGCAGGCAACGCTTGTTGTATATGCATGAGACTTGAGCTTGATGTTCAAAAGCCACATTAAACATGAAAAACAATCAACACCGGCAGGATTGTAATCCCAGTGCTGGAGGGCAGAAGTGGGAGGATCGCTGGGGCTCACAGGTGAGTTAACTTCAGTGGAACTGGAAGCTTCTAGACCAGCAAGAACTCTGCCTCAGGGAGAGAGAGAGAGAGCACGTGAAAGGGAAACCAAATAAATAAGGTGGGGGAGGTGGGCTGGAGAGAAGACTCAATGGGTAAGAGAATGTGTGTATCTTCCAGAGGACCCTAGTTCAGTTTCTAGCACCCACATATGGTGGTTCATTCCAGCTCTCTGTGATGCCCTCTTCTGGACACGGACACACACACACACGGTTCTGGTAGAAAGCTCCTACATTTAACTGTGATCTGATTCTGAACACACAGTGAATTCCAGCTGTCCAGCCTGTCCCCTCCAGTGGCCTCTGGGAGATGTCCAAGTGGAGGGAGAATGAGACCGGAGTCAGCGAGTTTCTCCTGCTCGGCATCACCAATGATGCACGGCAGCAACAAGTCCTCTCCTGGGCCTTCCTGTGCATGTACCTGGTCACGGTGGCCGGGAACACGCTCATTTTCCTGGCCATCAGCTCCGACCCGCGCCTGCACACCCCTGTGTACTTCTTCCTCGCCAACCTCGCCTTCGTTGACATCTGTTTCACCACCAATCTCATCCCCAGGCTCCTGGTTGGCCATGTGGCGGGAACACAGACCATCTCCTACGCCCACTGCCTGACTCAGATGTACTTTCTAATCTCCTTTGCCAACGTGGACACATTTCTGCTGGCTGCCATGGCCCTGGACAGATTCGTGGCCATCTGCTACCCACTTCAGTACTGCACCATCATAACCCCCAAGCTCTGCGGGGGGCTGGCAGCCGTTGTGTGGGTAGGCTCTGGCCTCATCTCTCTGGTGCACACGCTCCTCATGAGCAGACTGACCTTCTGCTCCTCCCTTCCCAAGATCTCTCACTTCTACTGTGATGCTTATCTGCTCATGAAGGTGGCCTGCTCAGACACACGGGTCAATCAGCGCGTCTTCCTGGGGGCCGTGGTCCTCTTCGTGACCCCCTGCATTCTCATTGTGGTCTCTTACGTCCGCATCGCTGTGGTGGTCTTCCAGATACCCTCTGCCCAGGGCAGACACAAAGCGTTTTCCACATGTAGCTCGCACTTGTCTGTGGTCACGCTGTTCTATGGGACGGTTCTGGGAATCTATATACGGCCTCCGGATTCCTTCTCCACCCAGGACACGGCAGCCACCATCATGTACACTGTGGTAACCCCCATGCTGAACCCCTTCATTTACAGCCTGAGGAACAAGGACATGAAGGAGGCAGTGACAAGGCTCTTAAACAGGGTCCCAAAGTCCTTTTAGTGCCAGGAGTGTCAGCTAAGATGTCTAAGACAGGAAGACATGGAGCCTGACTCTGGATGCCCCTTCTACCCTGTCTCCTCCCACTCACCCACTCAGATTGTTTTTGGAAAAGAAAAAACATCCCAGAAATTAGAATAGAATAGAATTTTACTATTACTAGAAGGGACACTTAAATCTCCGCTGCAGGGAACAGAAAATCCTGATTATATTGAGTTAAGTAGAACAAGAGTTTATGAGAATCATTATATCCATAATGACAAATCCAGAGGAGAAAATCCAAAACGAGAACTGAAGGTTCCTTCCAGACCTTTGTCTTGTGGCCCCCAGGAACACACATCGATCCCGGTGTTTCCAAGGTGGCTGCTGGGGCACCAATCATCTTTTCGCATCTCAGGTAAGGGGAGGAAAGGCAAAGGGGGCTTCCCAAGGGCTTTGTGGGAAGCCTCAAGCCCCACTCGCTACCTTTTGGTCACGTCCCAGTGACTGTCAGAGCAGTCTGTGAGAGGCAGTTGTTATTTTGGTCATTGCTGCTGTCATTTGGTCTTCTGTTGGTTAGAGTTAGACACGTTGCAGCTCAGAAATGAAAGGAAGATTGAGACAGCAAGCAGGGAAGAGGTTAGCCACACACCCAAGCAGGTCTTGCCATGATAGCAAGCGTGCAGCCCCATTGTTGCTCTCAGAAGTACAAACGTGTTTTGGACTCTAGACTGACAATATGAACACAAGCCATGGATGGGACTCTACATTCTTGACTTTTTCCCCTTACATTTTGCATGTAAAAGGGACCCTGCACTCTTCATTTTTCCTCAAGTTTTCTTTATTCAGGGACCCTACACTCTTAGGTCAAACCCCTCAGTCCTAACCTTGAGTGATGTACCTCTTAGGCAGAGCCAAGAAGTACAGGAAAATGAACTCGGGGTTCTCATGACAACTTTGGGGGGAGAGTAAAGGTTTTTAAAATTACTTTTAAAGTTTGACTTCTACGTATGTGTGCACGCCTGTGTGAGGATATGACCTATGTGTGCAAGTGCCCAAGGAGGTCAAAAGAGAGTGCTGGATGCCCTGGAACTAGAGTTACAAGTGCCTGTGAGCTGCCTACCTTGAGAACTGGGAACTGAACCTGGATCTCTGGAAGAGCAGCAAGCGCTCTTACGAGTTCCTGAGACCAACTTACTTTAAAGGAAATAAATTTCATCTGCTGATTTCTTCTCTGCAGAAAAAAAAAAATCATAGCTTTCAAATGCTAATATATGCTGATATCAAAATACAGCACTATGTTCTAAATAAAACAACAGTAATCGGTAATAAAGCAGTCTAGTAAAACACCAACATGATATTTAAAAAGCAAGTTATAATTTGTCCCCTTTTTGAGATGGTGTCTAGCTATATAACCCAAGTTAACCTAAAACTAGCAATCCTCCTGCCTCAGCCTCTTCAGTCTTGGGACTGCAGTCATGTACCACCATGCTTGGCAAAACAGGAAACAGTTGTCCATAGTATATGAAACCTCTATTTCTAGAGTTGATATCAAGGGACAAATAAATATAATTTTTGAAAATGACTTTATCAGTTTGTATTAATTATACTTTTTTATTTTTCTGTGTCATCTTATATTTTGACATCAGGGGTCTACTGAGATGAGAGGGGGAACCCCTGAACCACAGCTGAACCACAGCAGGGTGATGCCTTTTATATTCAAACTAATTCAGAAGCCAGAGCATCTGGACACTAGCCTTTTACACTCTAGCCTTATAATCTCAGGTCTGGTTATCAAGTTGGTAGAGGGTTTTCTAAGCAGTAGGGCACATGGTTATTATCTAAACCAGATAGTCCACATCACTGTGAGTCACCTTTTCCACCCCCTACCTTCAGAGCCCACCACAGAGGTTCTCATGTTCTCCGTGTTTCCCATGACGCTGGGCTTCCCAGTGTGAGCCACACCTCCTGATGCTGGGCTCTGTAGGTGAGGCAGTCCCTCCAGTGCCTGCATGTCTTCCCATGTGAGCAGCGAGCGCTGCTGCTGGCCTCCTCAGGGACCTTCACCCAGTTAAAGTTTGATCTTTGTCTATACCATCAAAAGGCTTTTCAGGAACAGCCAGAATGAAGCAGCTTGATAGTCTGAGCATGAAGGGGAGCTTAGGAGAAGAAGAACTTATACCTAAGACATGGGTTTCTTGAGAAGTTACTTTGTTTAGGTCATTTCAACCAGGGTCGGGGGTTAAGCAGAGTTTAAAAATTAAAGCTTTTAAAATATAAAAAGATAGTGATTATTACTTTCTGTAAGTAAAGCCTTAAAGTGGGACCAACCTGCACCCCATCCCTGGGATCCATGTGGTGGAGAGAGAACTGGTCTAAGAATTGTCTCCTGACACCGAAATCTTAAAAAGAAAACAAAATAACAGAAACGTGCATGTTTATCCCATGTGTAAAACAAGAGCACCCCACAAGCCTGGAGTGGGAGACAGGCCCTCAGACTTTAGGTTGAACTGGAGCTAATGGGAGTGAGGAAGTGTAGCCACTGGGTCTGAGAGATAACTCAGCCAGTAGAGACACTTGCAGCAACCCCCCCCCCAACAACTGAAGCTCCCCCTTCGATCCCCGGAAGGAGGGAGAGAGCTGACTTGCAAAAGTTGTTCTCTGACCCCCACATACCTGCTGCCGCCAATACACCTACAGTCACACACACACACACCATATGACACACCTGTTGTCTTGTCAGGAGCCGTGACTCCAGCGGCCTGCTTTGATATTTAAATCTCGGTGGAGAGATGGCTTTTAGGAGGCCTTTACTAATGGCAGAGAAGAACTTGCAAGTCCATCTCCTTTTGTTTGTGACAGCAGGTGGGATAGCTTGTGAGGGTCACACCTCTTCCTCAGGCTCCTTGTGCAAATTAACCTATTGTTCTGAGATGTTTTACTGGCTGAAAGTAACTCCTCACAAATAAAGAGGTCAGAGGGCTGGAGGCAGAGGAGGAGGCAGAAACTTGAGACTTGCTGCTTGCTGCAGCAGCCTGCCTTTTGCCATGGCTGTCGGAGTCTGGACCTTTAAAAAGTTTCCTGTGTGCTGTGTGTTTATTAATATTAATCCTCACTCCCGACTCAAGAACCGTTCGACTCTGCTGGCTTGCTCTGGCACTGTCTTAGGGTTCTATTACTGTAAGGAGACACCATGACCAAGGCAGCTCACACAAAGGCAAATATTTAACTGGGGACTGCCTTACAGTTTGAGAGACGCAGTCAATTATCATCACGGCAGGCAGCATGCTGGCATGCAGGCAGACATGGTGCTGGAAGAGCCAGTAGCTCTACTTCTTGATTTGAAGGCAACCAGCAGGAGAACAGATGTGTTTTACAACAGCCTGAGCATTTAAGACCTCAGAGCCCCGCCTCCACAGTGACATACTTCCTCTAACAAGGCCACACCCCCTCCCAAAGGCCACACTTTCTAACAGTACCACTTACTATGGCCAAGTATTCAAACACATGAATCTGTGGGGGCCACACCTCTTCAAACCACCACACATACACATAATTATAATAACAACAACAACAACAAATTATTTTTAAATGTGAAAATTAAATCTCCCTCCTTCCTTCATTTCTACTTTTATGTCTTGTGTACATATATGATTTTATATATCTGTATAAAATCCAGGGGTCACAAATGAAAGAAAGCATGCAGCATTTGTCTTTCTGAATCCGATTAACTCCACTTAGCTTCCCTTGCTCTGATTGCATCTGTTTTGCTGCAAAGAACATAACTTCGTTCTTCTTTATGGCTGATGAAAGCTTACAGTTCCTGTATACATTTTCCTGCTTATGGTCATCCATTCTCTCTGGAACTTTGCTTCTGGGAACAGTGGTAATCATGGGTGCGGTATGTTGGCTTGGAGTCCTTGCTGGGACAGACAAGCACAGAAGAGCTCACCTCCATCAGCCTCCACACACTGTGGTATTCCAGGGAAGACTGCCACCATTCAGACTGCCTGGAGATTGCTTGGTCTTGTCTGGAGGTGTCTACTCTTGGTCTGTGTTATACATAATTAGAGGGTAGGCTTTAATCCCAGCGCCTGGGAGGCTGAGAGAGGAGGACCGCTCCAAGTTCAGAGACCAGCCTGGAGCTCCAAGGTGAGCTCTTAGGCTGCTTAAAGAGATCTTGCCTGAAAAAAAGAGAGGAAAACAGTCTCCAGCCCCCCTTTTCCCTGAAGCTCATGCTCTCTTGCTCTGTCTGGTGTCTACTTTTGGTACTGCAGGTCATTGGGTCCTGTCTCAGTTCCTGATCCATGTCCTTAAGACACCCCCCCACACGCACACGAATACTCACACACATGCACACGCACACACATGCACACATTCACAGTTGCGTGCATCTGCATATGTGCCACATAAATAGATAAATGCAATCAAAATCAGTCTTCCTTTATGTTACCATAGGAGCTTTCTCCTGTTTCTATTTGATTCTTCTTAACATTTCCATCACTGCTGAAATTATCTACTTGATCTTGTTTGTCTCAAATTCTCATTAGTCATTATGAATCCATATTTTAATTATGGTTATAATACTTATGTATCTCCTACCCATAGTTTTAACATGTGTCCATCAGTTAGTCTGGTTAGAACCATTTTGTTTCTTTAGACTGTGTTTTTCTTAATTTTTTTTGCGCCCTATGGTTGTTTTTGTTTACTTTTAACTCAGCCATGTTATGTGTAAATATATAACAGCAACACTATTTATTATTTTGTCATTTTATTATTATTACTGTTTAATTCTATGTTCCTTTACTACAGTCTTATTTACTTTTACTTTGTGTATACAAGTGTTTGCCTTACTGTGTGATTGCAGTGTTAGCAGAGGCCAGCAGACGGGGTCAGAGCCTCTGGAACTGAAGTTAGAAGGTGTTGCGAAGGCAACCTGTGTCCTCTGAGAGAGCAGCAAATACTCTTTACTGCCATCCTATTTCTCCAGCCCTTAATTTTCTGTTCCTTCACTAGAATTTTACAGTTGTGGTTCAAATCAGTTTTAAAACTTTTCATATCTCTCTTTAATATTTGACACACTTCCCTGGGGAGATGGCTGGCTTCCTCTCACTATGTTTGATTTCTATTGATATCATGCTAGGGACATTTTTCCTTTGAGATTTCTGCTACTTTAGATATCTTTAACGTAGTCCATAGCTTAGGAACCCCAAGCCTTGACCTTGTACCCATTGCTGCTGCAAGCCTTGCATAAGACACAGGTTCTTCTTTGACAAAGGTATTGGAGGTGTGTGTTGTTTCATTTCCAAATGAACCATACCTGCCATTTTCTTATTGGTTTTCAATTCCATGTTTGTGTTCTTGTCTCCTCCCAGTCCTGGCTGGGGTGTGTTATGAGACATTTATGTTAACTTTATCTTTTTGGGTTCTGGGGTTCTGAATGGTTTTATATGGCAACAAACAAGGAGCCTTTTTTTTTTTTTTCTGGAATGTAGTCAAACTGTTTTGAAGCAGCTTGGTATCTCCCAGTCCTGGTTTTAAGGTGTTTTAGTTGGCATGAAGGAGATCTCAGGCTATAGCTGACCATTTCCTCCTCGGGGAAGACCCCACTGCATACCAACCCAGTACTCAAAAAACTATGACATCTTCTAGTTTCTAAGTTGGTTTTTGGGAGTTGGCCTGGTGCTCTGTGTATTCAGATGCTAAATTCTGGGCCCCAAGATCTATTTGCAGTCCAGATGAGTGCTTTCTCATGTACACTAAATAATGTAAACCTTGCTCCTGAATTATCACTGATTGGTTGATTAAAAAGCTAGACAGCTATAGCTGGGCAGAAGAGAGGTTGGTAGAGATTTGGTTCCAGGGATTGGGGCCTCAGGTAGGGACCAAAAGGCAGGAAAGGAGGAAGAAGAAGGAAGTCACCATGGGGCAGTATGGACTGTGAGCACATGGCCATGATGGCTGGCTTGATGGAGCAGAAACACCCCAGACAGGAACAATACAGCAAGTAATAGTGGAAAACACGGCTGGGAAGTAGCAAAATAGATCAGAGGGTTGGTATCTGCCCAGCTGTAGTGCTTTTAAGCTTACTATAAGTCTAAAAATCTGTGTCTTTTATTCGGCAACTAAACAGTCTAAAGTGGGATAGAAACTCCTAATAGATAATCAGAAGCAAACGCATTGACGTACTTTTTAAAAACTCTTTTCTTTATGTTTCTTATATCTTTTTCTCCATACTCCATCCCTATCCCTTCCAATACCCCAACACCAGGTAGGAGAAATAAAGGAGAGGCTACATGAGGCAAATAGTCTGCTGCTATGGCCAATCTGAATCAGTCCCACGTCCCACACCTGGGACCAAAACAAAACCATGCTTATATCCACAACAAAAAGGGGCATAGCAAATGAACCCTCAAATAATTCCACTTTGGTTGGGTACAGGCATCACCCCTGACTCTCTGTCAACCCCACACCTGGTTCTTTCAGGTCGGCCTTTCCTGAACCTCAGGCAGCATCTGACATGTGTCAGTCATCAGTCCACTAAGTACACAGCAGCCTCTGTAGCCAGGGGTAATTCTGCTCTCATCACCACTTTCTCCTGCAGCCCCCAGGTGTCCTGGTAGCCCTGGGCTCTCAGCTCAATCTCCTCTACTCAGGAAGTCTGTGGGCCTCACCTATGTGCCTATTCTGTGCCAGAGCTGGGAACCCTTCAGGGCAAGAAGCTGGGGTACCTGCAAGGCTCCCCTCATTTGTTTCATTTGTCTGAAATTGGCTCCTCTCTCATCTTATCCAGCACTCAACAGTGCTGGGAGCCGTTGGTCTGCCAGGCTGCTTTGATATTTAGATCTCAGCAGAAAGACTGCCTTCACCATGGCCTTCACTGGAGTCAGTGATGAATTTCCAAGTCTATCTCCTTTTGTTGGAGACAGCAGGTAGAGTGTCTTGTCAAAGTCAGACCTTTTGCTTGACTTCCTTGTGAATTTACTCTTTATGCTGAGGTGCTTTTGCTCTGGCTTAAAAGGAGTCTGGAATAAAGCAAGGCATCTAGCTTCTACTAGAGCCTCTCAGAAAGGTCCCATGTGTTGTGTGTTGGTTTATTAATTTTAATCCTCACTCCCGACTCAAGAACCGTTCAACTCGGCCAGCAGGCTCCATCCAGCACAACAGAAAAATGAACTTAGTCCCTGTAATTCCACTTTGGCAAGAAGTGGACACCCAGATCCATGACGTCTTGAGTGAAGCAGATATCAGGGGTTGGACCCAGCACTTTGAATGTGGTTAAGTATGAAGTTCATTGGGTTTTGTAAAGACTTTGAGGTGATTTGCTGAAGTGAGGGAGTTTTTGCAACAAACGGTCCTGGTTCCAGTAGATTTTCACACAGAGAAAGAGTGAAATCTCACCATGTACCTTATATCATAAATAACAACAAAAGAAACATCATCTGAAAAAGAGTCATAGATCTAAAATAACAGGCACAGCTTTAATGCTCATGAAACAGGGTCTAGAAGAAAATCTCGACAACCTTAGGTGAGCATAAGAACTTCCTAAATAGGATGAATATGCACTATCTACAAAAACAAAAAGCAATATGAAAGTTGATATTTTCCCCTGAAAAGATATCCTGAGACAAAAAGGCAAAAATAAATAGGCAGTCACAGACCAAGAAGTGTGTGTGTGTATGTACGTGTGTGTCACAGTTTTGCTGTGACAAAATACTTGAGAAAATAAAATGAAAAAGAGGAAAGATTTGTTTAGGCTCACGATTTCAGAATATTCAGTTCAGGGTCATCATTTTGAGCTGCACTGTTTTGGAATCTTGGCAAGAAAGATTGCAGGAGCATGTGATGGAGCTAAGCTTTCCTCAGTAGAAGCCAGAAAGCAGAGAGAAAGTGGAAGTGACTGGCTTCCTGATGTACCCTCAGTGTCACACTCACTGTGCAGGAGTGTGTGATGGAGCTAAGCTTTCCTCAGTAGAAGCCAGAAAGCAGAGAGAAAGTAGAAGTGACTGGCTTCCTGATGTACCCTCAGTGTCACACTCACTGACTGGACTTCCTTTTTTCCAACAGCTTGGTAGCTAGGGCTTTAACACATGGGTGGAAAGAGACCTATATTAATAGATGATAAGCAGACAAATGACAGATAGCTGATAGCTACACAAACAGATGATAGGTTTGTAGGTAGATAGGTGATAGAAAACCTGAAAAAGTTTTTGGTAATATATAGAAAAATATAAAGAATTTATGAAATAATAAAATCGCAATAAAAATGGCCAGTAGGACAGACTACCAGCTCAAATCCAAACCACTGCCAAGAAAAGAGTCCTAAGGGAAGGATGGTGGCAATCCCTGTGATCCTAAGACTCCAGGCAGTAAGGGAGAAAAGTGGATCAAGATTTTGATGTCAGTCTGGTCAACAGAGCAAGACTATTAAAAAAGGATAACACAGGGCTAGATAGATGGCTCAGCCGTTAAAGGCTAGGCTCACAACCAAAAAAGGATAACATTTTCCTTTGTTATGCATAATTTCACAAGTTTCCAAAACTACATACTAAACAAACAATCAAGCAGACAAAATCACATCTCTCCTAAATACAGAGAAATACTTAAAAAAAAAAAATCCCAAGTGGATGCTGGTACAAGATACAAACTGTCATCAACCAATACTGAAAATTTGAACTGTAAATTCTCCCGGGAGGGCAGTGGACTCAAACATCTTAGAATTTAGCAGGTTTTTTTTCGACACAGCAATTTGATTTCAAGAAATTGAAGTAAATAATCTTCAAAGATGTAGTTTCAAGGATGTTGATGGAATAAAAAAAAAAAAAACTTAAAAATAATATTAGCAACTAGCGAAAAAACTTCAGTTGAATACACTGAAACAAACAAACAAACGTTAATTAAGAGCTTTAAAAGTTACCTAGCTGCAACAAATACTCTGGGGCTCCAGCTGTTAATAGTGAAGCACACATGAATGACAGGTTAAGCTGGGGTTAAAAGAGCCAAAAACCCTAACCACTAATATCTACTCAAGAACATTTGGGCACCAAGAATATTTTGGAGAACATTATGACTGGGAATGCTTACTAGCCTGGCCTGGGAACGCCCATCATATCAGCTAACTCAGAGTCTGAGGCCAAAGAAGTGAAAACCCAAGGCCAGCTTCTGCAGAGCAAGCTCCAGGCTAGCCCAGACAACTTCATGAGACTGTCTCAAAAGTTAAAAGAGGGCTGGGGATGTGGCTCAGGGAGATTGCTTGCCCGGGCAGCTAGGGGCTCAGGTTCACTCTCCAGTGCCACCCCCAAATTGATTAAGCAATGGAAAATGTTCATGTTTATTTATTGTGAGTGTATAGATGGTGTACATGCCACAGGGCATGTGTGGAGGCCGGAGGACAACCTGTGAGAATTCCCAGAATTGAACTCAGGCCGTCAGGCTTGGCAGTAGGTGATTTGCCCACTGAGCCATTTTGAAGGCCCCCATAAATAAAAATGTCTAGCTTCAACAGTTATCCACTGGCTGTTCCTCTAAGATCTCTGTGATGATTTCTATTGGTTGTCAGTTTCATTAGATTGAGGGGTACACAAGAGCTTGGTAAAGCACACATCTGGCTGTTTCTAAGCTTGTCCACAGAGGATTTGCTCATAAGGGCTGTTACATAGATACTGATTTAATGCATCGATGGTCTTTGTATTTCAACCAACTTTGGGGTGTTATGGAACTGTAGAAGGTGGGACCTGGCTGGAGAAAGTGGGCTTCCAGAGGTGTCTTTGAAGGGTCTATTTTTCCCCAGCCTCTTCCTGTTAGCTTCTCTTTGCTTCCCAGCTGTCACCAAGTGCACAGCTTTTCTATTCTATGCCTTTCTTCTGAAGATGTTCTGCCTTGCCATCAACCGACACACAATGGAGGCAGCTGGGTAAGGACTATAAATTTGCAGAGCATGACCCCAAGCTAGCCCTTTATTTAGAACCTTCTCAGGTGAATGTCACAGCCACAGAATTTACAAGAACAGTTTCTCCTCTCCTGAGTTGTTGCCTCAGGTCTGGGCTCCATATTCTGATCTGTCCAGGCTGTCCTTCACCTTACTCTTTTGTTGTTGGTGTTGTTTTCTCATTACAGTTATCCTACAAGTCCTTAATTATGTTCACAGCTTATCATCTGATTCTTGTCTTTTACAAAAAAAAAAAGTACTTTGGGGTAATGATGTTTGTCTTACAGATGTTTTTCAAATGGCTTATAATAGGACTTGGCACAAAGCAGTGTTGGAACACAGATCCTACAGCTGTCTTTGTCTTGGACTTTGAAAAGTCAGACCTCACACCCCGCGGCCCGCGGCCTCTCCCTCTCTGGACTGAGAGTAGAGACACAACCTGCTGTGACATTGCAAGGCTCACAGAGTTATTTCTCCTCCTCTCTCAGCTACAAGCCCAGCTCCCACAGTTTCCCAAGACAACCTTGAATTATAGCTTAGTTATATATTTAGTGCCTTCCTGCCTTGCCTTGTGACTCCTGGCACACAGGTTAGGTCATGCGGTGGGGAACACTTCCTTTCCCAAACTTACAGGAATAAGGAATTCCTGTTCTTGGGAGCTGAAGGGTCTGATTTCCTCACCAGGTCCCCGTCGTGGCTACATGTGACCTGATTCTCATAACTCTTCTCCCTGCCCCCGCCCCCTTTTCTTCATTTGCGGGGGGGAAAAAGATGAATTTTAAGGACTTATTTATGAGCACGAAATGCAATCACTGTCCGGAGAGGCCAGAAGGGGACGCTGGAACCCAGGCGCTAGAGTTACCTGCCATGGTGAGCAATCTGATATGGGTAGTGGGAACTGAACTCAGCAAGAGCAGCAGGGACTCTTAAACCGCTCAGCCCCTCTCCAGCTCCACTAATACCTTATAATAAAGCTCTTTCAAAGGGTACTTCGTGTCAGGTTCCTTTCCACGAACCTACAGCATCTTTTACTATTTACCTAACAAGCTGGTCTTTGGTTGCCAGTGTCCACTACCTGCTTCTGAGGCTTCCACGAACCTGAGTAGCTGAGCGGACTGCAGCCCATACAAACAGAGGAACTTCAAATCCCAGAATCCTTGGGTTTCTGAGTGGACTACATTACCCAGAGGCCTCCGCGGCCACCACCCTCGGCCCCTAGCACGGACCCACCGTGAGCCTTCGCGAGTCATAGGCCGTCTGTGGCACAGTTCGAGGCTCGAGTCCAAGGTCCCTGGGCAAAGTCCCACGCGCGGCCTCCCGGAGCTTCTGTGAGGCGCGGCGGGAGCCGGGGGCAAGGTGAGCGAAAGCCTGGTCTATTCGGATGCCAGCGGGGGCTGGGCTGGGCTGGGTTCGGCCTGGCGTGGCCTCCTTCGCGTCCCCGCCCCCGGCCTCGGGCACGCGGAGGAATGCGCGTTTCCAGCTGCTTCAGCTCTAGAGCGTGCTCCCCACGGTCGGGCAGGGCCAGCCCAGGTTATCTTTCCCGTGCAGCCCTCCTGTCCTGGGCCCCTGAATCCATTTCTGAGTTTTCTCTGGAGTTCTGAAGGAAATCGACCCCTTGACAGCGGCAGTGCAGTTGGGGGCCAAGGCGTGGGGAGGAGGAACACCGCCCCTGGCTGTGGACAGATCTGAATGGGTAAAACCCCACTGTGCCCACTGTGGCTGCGCTCCGTTATCAGTTTCCTGTCTGAAGGGGCTGGGCAGTGCCAACTTAGACGTGAACAGTGTAGGAGTGATGCCTGACATATGGGGGCGTAGTGAGCCCCCTCTGTGATGGAGTCTAGTGTCTAGAGTCTTGCTTCTGGAAATCCATGGACATGAAGTCTGGGGACCCGTGATTCTCTGATGCCCGCCCTCAGCTCCTTCTTCCCGTTCTGGAGGCAGAAGAGCCAGGCTCAGCTGATGGGAGGCTTTGGGAAATGCGGCTTCTGAGGGATGCGAAGCAACAGGTACTACCCTTTTCTCCTTTTTCTTCCTCCAGATCCTCCTCCACCTTCACCCACCTTTGGAAGAAGAACCTGCAGAAAGAGCATGGCTCCTGAGCAAAGGGAAGCGAGGTCTCAAGTAAGCGCCTTGCCATTTCACTTCTTAGTGGAAGGAGAGAGTTTTGTTTGTTTTTCTTCCTTCCTGGCAGTTCTCCACACAGCCCAGTCTTCACTAGGATATGGAGCCCATGTCTTCCTTGGAGGAGTTGGGCCTCCTTCCATGGGTGGTGGATTCTGTGGGAAGCGCACCCCATGTTCACATTCCAGACTTCTGTATTTCTTGATAGACAGGCTTTTGTTGCCTAATCCCAGTCTGGTGTATGCCCACAGATTCCACAAGTAACATGCCAGGAGCATGAACAGAACACACATACATGCTTGAGAAAATTCTTTTCTGGCCCTTCACGCCCCTGTGTTTCTTTCTCTGCCCTTAACAAGTTTGTTTATTTATTTCCTTTTCCTGACAGTCCGTATGTTGCTCCCCAGCCTTCTCCAGCTCCTGGTAGTGGTTTGTTTTCCATTTTTACTTTGTGGATTATATGTTTTCCTTTAAGTTTTTCTTTCTTGTATATGTATTTGTGATGTGGTGTGCATGCATGCATATATATATGTGTATATTCTCGTGTACTTGGTGATAGGTTTGGATGGGCACGTCTGTGTGTTAGGATGTACAGGTGTGTGTAATGGCTTCTCCCATGGCTCTCCAGATCTTTAGAGTCAGGGTCTCTTACTTGGCCTCAGAGCTCCTCAAGTTGGCTTTTCCTCGCAGGTGTCAGTGACATTTGAAGACGTGGCTGTGCTCTTTACTCGGGATGAGTGGAAGAAGCTGGATCCCTCTCAGAGGACCCTGTACCGAGAGGTGATGCTGGAGAACTACAGCAACCTGGCCTCGCTGGGTGAGGAGATGCCCCGTGGGCAGATTCAGAAACAAGACCTCAGCAACTCCTTCCCTGGAGGGAGGCTGTGCTCACTGTAGACCTTAGCAGGGTTTTGCCTTAGGGTCATAGAGATGGGTCCTCATAAGTACTGATACATACTTCCTCCCTGCAGCCTGGAACTGCCCATGGGCAGTGGCGGAGGTGCCAGTGCCAACATTACTTCCCTTGGTGTGGAGCGGTAAAGGTTCTTCATGGTCCAGGCATCTTCCCCACCAGCAATCATTCTGAGCTTGCTTGGCTCATCACTCAGCTGACAGCTTTGATCCATCTCTGGAACCTCTTTCCCATTGCCTTTGCTGGAGGTCTGCATACTTTTACTGCAAAGGGCCATGTGGGGCAAACGTTTTAGACACACTTGATTTCTCAGTCTTGTGTGGTTGTCTGGCTTTTAGTTAATGAGTTAATTTTGTCTACAAGCAGGATTCCTGTTTACCAAACCAAAGGTGATCTCCCTGCTGCAGCAAGGAAAGGATCCCTGGAAAGTGGAGAAAGAAGGTCCCAGAGGCTTCTCTCTCGGTGAGTGAGTGTGCAGGCCTGGCAGGCCCAATGTGGAGAATGAGAGGGTGTGGCTTGGAGTGTGGGCTGGGAAACATCTTCAGGTTCTCAGTCCACAAGGAGTCATCAGAGGCTGAGATGGAGCACAGCGCTCGTAAGAACACCTTCCTGGTGCCCATAAAGCCCTGGGTTCAATTCCTAGGGTGTGTGTTCGTTCATGTATATTTAAAGGATGATAGAGAACTCACTCAGGCTGAAGTTCAAAGTGCAAAGGAAAAGGTAATGAAGGAAATGAAATGGAAGAGTCTTAAGGGTCTTGAAATAAGTGTCTTGGTGCAGTTCTGAGAGCTGTGTTCTGCGTGAGGACAACTGAAACATAAATGACCACTGTAGTGTGATAGCTTTGGGAACGCTGGTTCTACTCAGAAACAGTTCAAAGGTCTTTAAGTAAAACAGCTGAGGAAACTGGGGTGTATCCTTGTACAGGTAGTGATCATCACTACCTGCGATAAAGCGATAAAGACAGCTCCAGGGAGTGGGAAGGAATGAGGCAAGTTTCAGTGCACCATTAGGCTGAAACCACTAGGTTGGAAAAAAAATGTGTGTGTGTGTGCCACGCACACTTGCTGTACACATGAGCACAGACAGAAGGGTTTGGAGGCAATGTACCCTTTAAAATTACTCTGGGGAAATTATATTTCCATGTAATGTTTCAAATTTGTACAAAGAACATTTCCCAAAGTGCCCCAACAGCCGAGCCTGGCTCTTCTGCCTCCAGAGCAGGAAGAAGGAGCTGGGGGCTGGCATCAGAGAATCACAGGTCCTCAGACTCCATGTTCTTCAGGAAGTACTGTGGCATGTGCTATGGAGGATGGACTGAAAGTGAGGCCCAGCCAGGGAGCCTCAGGGAGCTGCTGTACAAGTGAAAGTAGAAAGTTAGTGGGGCGTAGATGAAGACTGTCGTCAGGAGTCCAGAGAGACCCCGTTTGATGAGTCTCAGGTGGGAGTGGTTTTCATTCCAGATGTGCGTGAGTTACTTGGATACGGATCTCCACTGGGGAATTCTGTAAGGTGGATGGGTTGGAACTCACAAGTGCGGTCAGAGCCCCGAAGCTTTGAGGTGACCAGGTGGGAGTAGGATCCTGGGAAACTGTTTTTGCAAGGTGGTTAAGAGGAAAGACCTCTTGAACCTGACCTGATGTGACCTGAAGGGACGTGCTGGAGAGATGGTTGCTATGGTGATAGACACTTAGGGCTGATGAGTCCGGGAAGCCCCTCACTGCTGAACCAAGACTTTCACTGCTTGCTTTGCCCTTCATAGATGCTCAATAGGCTGTGTGCTGGGTGCCAGCGAAGTGGAAGTAGATGGATAAAGCAGGGTCCTGTGCTTATGGAGTGTTTGGTGCAGGGAGGAGAGGAAGCCAAGCCTCCTCAGTCAGCCATGTGGAGAAGTTCAGTGAGGACTAATAGAGAATGACACACAGTGTTCTAAGTACAGGGTAGGAGCCATTGTGCGTGCGTGCGTGCGTGCGTGCGTGCGTGTGTGTATGTGTGTCTGGGGGGGGTAAAGCTTGAGTATCATCCAACTTAGGGAGTGGTGATGGAAGGAACCAATAGCCCATGCTCTGTGCTCGTGCATGTCTGTCTGGGAGGTGAAGTTTGAGTGTCATCTAGCTTAGTGACTAAAGGAGCCAATGTTGACCCAGGAGAAAGGTAGAAGAGTCCAGGAGACACTGGCAGGAGATTCTCCCGTGCCCAGCAAATGGGCTGATTTAGGATTTGAGAGTCTGCACAGGGCTGAGGAGTCACGAGAGCGCTTGTGTTGAGTTCCTTGTGTTTCACAGGTTTCCGCCCAGTTGCCACTTTAGTGGAACAAACCTCACTCATCTAAAACATGGCTCCACCCTCCATGTTCTTCATCTAAGTGTGCTTATTTCCCTTCCACACACCATCACTACATAGTAGCATGTGCTCTTGATCTGTCTCCTCCTCCTCACCTGTACGTGGAAGCACTTGTTTCATTTATTTCTGTTTTCCAATGCTGGCTAGAGTAGGCTTCTAGTTACATAGACAACACAGGAATGACTGCACAGCATGAATAAAGGAAGAAGCCCTCTCTAAATATCAAAGGCCATATGAAGCAAATGACTAATTGCACTTGAGGTTTGTGGCTTAGAACATAGAGATTGCTGCAAATGACTTTGCGTCAGGGCAGTTTGGTTTATTTGTGGTTTATATGGGAAGGTGGGAGTGATTTTCCCATATAAACCACAAATAAACCAATGACCTGCAAATAACAGTGTTAACGTGGGTGCGGTCATATGAGTGGTTCTGACACATTTATGATGAAATGATGGCTGGGAACAGCTTTAGCCTTAGTTTAGTGGAAGAGACGTGAGGGCTCACAGTGATATGCCAGAGACCACAGCTAAAAACAACTGGGTGGCTTAAAACAATTAGAATCCATTGTCTTAATTCTGGAGGTTGAAAGGCCAGGTTTGCCATGGCCCTGTACCCTCTGAGACAGGATGGAAACTATCCTTGTGTCTTCTCAGTTTGTAGTGGTGCCATATTCTTAGGGGTTTTTAAGCATGTAGCTGCATCAGCCCTTCCCCTCCCTTGGCCCACATTATGTCCTCATATGTCCTTTCTGCAAGTCAGGAGGGGCACTTCAGGAAAGAGATCCGGAAACTTGGCTTGGATACCAAGACTGACACTTCTTTCAACCTGTATAACCTTTGCTGACTCTAAGATCCTGTCTTGAGTGTCAGAAAACTCTAACCAGCACTCAGGCCCCTTCCTTACCTGCACCCTCACTATCTAAGGAGAATTTTGATGGTTCTCTGTGCTTATATTACCCACTTCTAACTTTCATTTCTGTTGTTGTATGATTTCCTCTTTAAATACAAGGTCTCCCTCTAGTTCAGGCTGGTCTGGAACTTACTGTATAGTGCAGGCTGGCCTTGAACTAGCAGAAGTCCTCTTGCTTTAGAATCCCGAGATTGTCTGCATGAGCCAACATGCCCATCCATGACTACCTATTGATTTCTTTATTCCTGTGCCAAATTGTAAACTTACTGAGGCTCACCCATGTGTAGGTTGCAGTTAGGTATTTATTGTTTTATTTGATAAATTATTAAATGAGGAATCGGTGCTTTCTGAAGTAGCAAGAGGAGGTGTGTAGGTTAGTTCTTAAGGAAGCAGTGCCAGAAAGATGACACCCTACAGTCAGGAACAGTGAGAGTAAATTGCACTGGTCCCTCTGGAATAAGATCCTGAACTTGGATTAGTGATAATTGCTAGGTATTTTCACTGGTGGACCAGAAGAGAATTTGATGACCGACTACTCGTGTATACAGGTGATAGAAGATTGAAAGATGACAAAAAAAATTATGGAAAAGCAAGCTACTGAAAAGTTTACCATGTCAATCTGAACTAAGAATCAGAAAAGGCCTTGAAAAGTATCTTGCTTTGGGCTCCAGAGATGGTTCAGTAGTTAAGAGGGCTTGCTGCTCCACAGAGACCTGGAATTTGACTTCTAGTACCTGCATTGAATAGCTTATGTGGCTTACAAGTTGAGTTCCAGAAGTCCAGTGCCCTCTGCTGGCATCCATAGGCCCTGCACCCACATGACCATACACATAACCATAAAAATAAAACTTTTAAAAATAGAATAAATTGCTCTGGTAAAAACAGTGTACAAGAAGAGTCTGGCAAAAGCAGAGAAGGCTGAAAGACTGAAGACACAAACAGGCACAGCACTGCACAAAGTGCATGTCACTGTGAACTTAGAGATGAATGCACATCTTGGGTAGCTCAATGAAGGTTCCTAGGTAAAGGCAGCTTGTGGCCAACTGGATAGACCCAGACTTCTCAAAACTGTTAATGGGTTCAGTGGCAGTTAAGAGCAAACAAAGCTAGCAAACAGCACATACTCAGCTACCAATGTTAGTGACTACCTTGCCGGGTCTGGAATGTATGCCAGCTCATACAGGTTGGTAGTTACGCTCAAGATGCCTATGGCCATGCTAGGCTGGCTCCTTACAGGAGTGCACTGGCTCAGATGTGGGCAGGCTAATTTCAAAAAGAACATATTTAAATGAATGTTGTAGCTACTGTTTAAAGGTACTACTATGAATTACTCTGAGCAAAGTGGGAAAGTCACTCATGTGACAGCTTTGAAACCAGGTGGCATCATAGAGGGAAGAAAGTTCAATACTAAAGGTATAATAAGAACCCATGAAGGAGAATCCAGAGCTGGTGGCAAGAATTTACCACACTTCAGCTATGGGGAAGATGCGCATACAGTGCCTGACTGAAGTGCTCAGAATTCTAGTAAGGGCAAAGTGTCAGAACTGCAGCCTTTCTTTACAGGAAGGCCAGAGGTAGTGTGTCAGACTCTTCATCGCTGTGACAAAAACCAGAGAAAAAACGTTTAAAGGGGGAGAGGCTTTGTCTTGTGGCTTTAGTTTTAGTCCATGGCTGCTTTGCTGCCTTGCTTCTGGGCCTGTAGTGAGGCAGAGCATCATGTGTGCAAATGTATGGCAGAAGAGAACTGCTCACTTCATGGCAGTCCAGAAGTTGAGGGAAAGTAAGGACAAGATGTACAGGATACTCCTCCAGTAACCTGCAAGGCTCCACCTCCTGACTTCCACCATCTCTCTCTGATCCCATTGGGCTGGGAATCCATTAATGATCTAGTTACTACCCAGACAGCTAATAGTGATGCTTTTTAATATATGAGCCTTTAGTTTCCATTTCAAACTCAAATCTTAACACCTCTCTTGCTTGTTGCTTGGATAAGGCTGCCTTTTCAGCTTACAGTTTGTGGCCTTAGGGTACTTGTAGAATTAATTTAATGAGATCTTTCTAATAATCTGTGTTCTGTTTGGGAAGGCAGTTCTATGCAGGCTTGTAACTAATATATATGAAATTCATGTTTAAGTAATCAAGACTATTTGACTTTCTTCAAATTAGGTAGGTATAAGTAAGATTTACTAAACAAGCCTATATTTCTAGCACTTGGAAGGCAGAGGAAGGAGGTTGCTGTAAGTTCCAAGCCAGCATAGTCTACCAACTGAGGCTGTATAGAGAGACTCCATCTCAAAATAGAAAGTTAGGTCTCTCTCTCTGTGTGTGTGTGTGTGTGTGTGTGTGTGTGTGTATGTGTGTGTATGTACACATATACACACATATGGGAGACCATCAAGAGGATTTGTGAGAAGTAGAACAAGCTGATCTGCTTGTTAATTATTGAGAGGTACAGAATAATACATCAGTACTTCAGAAGTGGTCACCTATAATCCCAGCACTCAGGAGGCTAAAGCAGGTGGTCATGAGTTGAAGGAGAGCTGTGCTACAGACTGAGATTCTGTCTCAGAAAACAGGAAATACTGGCTGGAGAAAAGGACCATAGATAATCAAAGTTAAGCAAGGATTCTCACAGTAAACTTTTAAATTGAATCTGAAAGATACTGTTGGTGGATGGGGGGGGAAGGCAAACTTAGCAGGTGGCAATGTAGGTGCCTATTATGGACTCTGTGGATTCTGGATCCTGCCTTTCCTAGCTTCTTGACCCTGTTTAATCATCATTTTGAGGTGGGTTTGCCTTATTTTATTGTTTTTCTTTACTACATACGTTTCCATCAGTTATGTTTCTATACTAACTCTTCTATTCCACCCTCCTTATATTTAACCACATACCAAGACTCTATTTAAACAGCATTAGAATTTCTTCACTCTAAATATCTAGCCTAGGTAGTCAATTTTTATATCACAAGAAACATTTCTGGTTTCTTTTTCCCTTTCTAGGATTGAAGCTCAGTCACAGAACCACAAAATCAACTCAAACCCAATATCAGGAATTGATTATGAGAAAATCTAAAAGAAATGAACCTTTGAGCATGAAGTCAGAAAACCTTTTCATGTATGAAGGCAAATTAGAGGAAAAGCAGGATAAGAATACTTTGACTATAGAAAGAATCCATAAAAGCAATTATCTTAGCCCAAAGTCACATAGAGAAAAAAGATCACCAGAATGTAAAAAACGAAACACTTTCAAGAAGACATCATTTTTATCTAATCAATCAAAGATCACTCCAGATAAACGCTATAAATGTAGTATGTGTGAGAAGACGTTCATCAACACCTCATCTCTTCGTAAACATGAGAAAAACCATAGTGGAGAGAAATTATTTAAATGCAAAGAATGTTCAAAAGCCTTTAGCCAAAGTTCAGCCCTTATTCAACATCAAATAACTCATACTGGAGAGAAGCCTTATGTTTGCAAAGAATGTGGCAAAGCCTTCACTCTCAGTACATCCCTTTATAAACATCTAAGAACCCACACTGTAGAGAAGTCCTACAGGTGTAAGGAATGTGGTAAATCCTTTGGCCGAAGGTCAGATCTTTTTGTACACCAGAAAGTCCATGCTGGAGAAAATTCTCATAAATACAACCCAGGTAGGAAGGCATCCACGTCCCTTCCAGGATGTCAGAGAACTCACTCCAGAAAGAAGACCTACTTATGTAATGAGTGTGGCAATACCTTTAAGTCTAGCTCATCCCTTCGTTACCATCAGAGGATCCACACTGGAGAGAAACCTTTCAAATGTAGCGAGTGTGGCAGAGCCTTCAGTCAGAGTGCCTCGCTTATTCAACATGAGAGAATTCACACTGGAGAAAAGCCCTACAGATGTAATGAATGCGGAAAAGGCTTCACTTCCATCTCAAGACTCAACAGACACCGAATAATTCATACAGGAGAGAAGTTTTATAATTGTAATGAATGTGGCAAAGCCTTAAGTTCCCACTCAACTCTTATTATTCATGAAAGAATTCACACTGGAGAGAAACCATGCAAATGTAAAGTTTGTGGGAAAGCCTTCAGACAGAGCTCAGCTCTGATCCAGCATCAGAGAATGCATACTGGAGAAAGACCCTATAAATGTAACGAGTGTGGGAAAACATTCAGATGTAACTCATCCCTAAGTAACCATCAGCGGATTCATACTGGAGAGAAACCATATCGATGTCAGGAGTGTGGGATGTCATTTGGTCAAAGTTCAGCTCTTATTCAGCACCGAAGGATTCATACTGGTGAGAAACCCTTTAAATGTAACACCTGTGGGAAAACTTTTAGGCAAAGCTCTTCACGTATTGCACATCAGAGAATTCATACTGGAGAGAAACCCTATGAATGTAACACATGTGGGAAGGTTTTCAACCATAGGTCATCCCTTACCAATCATTATAAAATTCATGTGGATGAGGACCCTTAAAAAGTAGATTTGCATGTGTAAAAGCCTTAAACCAAAGCTCTTCAGAGAAAGTGCTTGAGAGATGAAATAAGCGTAATGAATATGGGGACCTGTGCTTATTTAGTTTTCCTCAACTAACCCTCGGATAAATTTTGTGCAACAGGTAGGAGGAAAGTATCCATGCTTGAAAGACGCTTTTAAAAATTACTTGAGATGCAGGCATAGTGCTTCATACATGTAGCCTGAGCTACTGAAAACCCTGAGGCATGAGGATTGCTTGAGTCCATGAATTTGAAGCAGCCTGAGCAATCCTAGGGAGAGCCTGTCTCAAAAAAATCAGTAACCTAAGATGAAGAATTCACAACTGAAGACTCGGGCGTCTATAAAACGGTGTTTTTCTCTCTGGAGCTGTGTAATCGTAAGCATGTAAGTACACAGCGAAATGTGGCAGACTCCACAGAGAGACACTAAACTACACTGGTATTTTTCATAACATTTAAATAACATCCCAAAGGGATCAAAGAAATTATACATTTTTAAGAAAAAAAAAAAAGGGCCAAAATAAAACATTGAAATGAATTGTAATCTACCTTTTAGTCTCTGGAATTTATCTTTTCTTTGCCTGATTTCAAATGTCCTGTGTGGATTTTATTAAAAATGGAAAATAAGAAGCTGGCCTCCCGGTACTGCTGTGAACTGGAGATAATCTACACAGTTATTAATTCTGTTTACAGAGTTTCTGTTGTTGCTCTTGTTTTGTTAAAGTCATTTCTTACTAAATTCTACTTGTTATCTGTGGGCTGTCTTCTAGGTATATTAAATCTGGAAAGAGGCAATTATGGGGAGCTGAAGAAATGGCTCAGTGGTTAAGAGAATGTTCTTTAATTTCAGTGGGCCTGAGTTCAGTTCCCCATACAAGTGCCCCTACCTCCAAGGAGAGCTGGGGTCTCTAGTCCTCACAGGCAATTGCACACATTGCATATTCACACACATACACATAATTTAAAATCTGTTCAGGAGATAAATTCAAAGATAGTAATTTCTTTAAATCACAGCCTGAGCAACAAAACCCATACCAGAAGACATTTGGCAAATCTAACACTGTAGGAAAATGCTGAAGAGATGCTTGTGTGTCCCCCCATCCCCAAATTCGTAGGTTGAACTGGTAGACACCAGGGTGAAGAAGTCAAGAAATGGGGCTTTTGAAAGATTACTAAGTCATGTCAGCTCCTCTTGTATGGGATCAGTGTTCTGATAAAATAGTGAACCCATTCTATTTTAAGCCATCTTTCAGATGCCACAAGAAGATGCCTTTGAAAGATATGGTAGTTTTCAGCAGAGAGCAAACCATCAACCCTTAAAAATTGCATTTACCAATACAAAGGTTTATCTTCATTACTATCACTAACTTTAGAATCTCCTAGAGGGCACACCTCTGGGCTTGCTTTTGAGGGTGTTTTCAGAGAGGTTTAGCTGTGGGGCAAAAAAAAAAAAAAAAAAAAAAAAAAAAAAAAAAAAAAAAAAAAAAAACAAAAAAAAAAAAAAAAAAAAAAAAAAAAAAAAAAAAAAAAAAAAAGAAACAAACAAAAAACTACTCTAAATGTGAGTGGGATCATTGCATGGATTAGAGTCCTGGACAGACTGACTAACCAGCTGAACATGAATTTTTTGTTTTCAAGTCCACTAAGATTTGAGCATGCAGTCTCACACGTACAACCATCTCCTACCATGGTCCCTTTCCTAATTTGATTTGTACCCATGCTGCCTGTAACTTCAGTGACTAAATCAGAGGGTTTTTTTCTGTATAGCCCTGGTTGTTCTGGAACTCTTCCGTAGACCAGGGTGGCCTCAGAGATCTGCCTGCCACTGCCTTCCAAGTGCTGGGCTTAAAGGCATGTGCCACCACCACCCGGCCTACATTTATAATTTTAAGTTAAAAACAAAATTCCTCACTTGCAGAAGCCACAGAGCTTCCATTGAGAAAAGCTGAGTTGCCTATTGCTGGTCCAGCCCCTGAAATTCTCTGGTGTGACGATTCTCTGCAAAATGCTCTGTAAGGACATCAGAAGACAACTGTCTTAGACCAGGTAGCACTTCACAGTGTGGGAACTAGTCAGCACCTGGAAATAAAAGTAAGAATCACCTGAGATGACCTGGCTTTCTTCCTGCTAAAGCCTAGGGTTGGAAGAACCCACAACTACATAGAGGCCAAGGGAAAGGAAGGGCTCACAACTTCCTGGGTGAGCTGAGGGCTACTGTTTTACTACATTTAATGTTGCTTTAGCAGAATATCACTGGCCAGGTAATTTATAATATGTTTTCATTTGTTTGTTGAGACAAGGTTTCTCTGTGTAGCCTTGGCTGTCCTGGACTCGCTTTGTAGACAAGGCAGGCCTCAAACTCACAGTGATCTACCTGCCTCTGCTTCCCCAAGTGCCAGGATTACTTGTGTGCACCCCCGTGCCCAGATGCATTTTTTCACAGTAGTGGCATCTGAGAAGTACATCTGGTGCACAACATAACCTGGCTGAAGCTATCACAAAACAAAACAAAACACCACACACACACAAGAAAAAGCAAGAAGACCGAAGTTAGCAAATCCACCTTCCCAATACTCAATACACAGAAACAACAGCCATGAGTTCATCTAAATGTCCTGCCTCTCAATGCTATTATATTGGAGATTCCATTCCCAACACATGAGCTTGGTGGTGGTGGGGATGGGGGTAGGGCATTCAAAGAGTAGCATCTTATATTCTTTTGGAGGACTATCCTGATTTCATCTTAAAAGCCATTTTTGTTATAAGGTCAAAGTAAGTTCATTTCTGTTGGCTGATAAGTTCAAGTTAACCATGCTTTAACCTGGAATTTGCTTTTCTGGAATTTGATATGCTCCCCAGTCTATGGAGTTTGACTCACACCTCAGGTGTAGTCTACCCTGATAAGATGATCTGTCAAATAATATAATCTGTCTGCATCTGTATTTGCCAAATCCTTATGTCACCAGATTCCTTTGAAAAATCCCTAGTTTGTGCTTTTTCCATATAAGAAGAGACCTGAAAAGTGAACTCACACACAGCTCTCTCAAATCCCAATTTGGAGAGTCAGTCCTATGCACAGTAAATAAAGATTGCTTAACTGGCTTTAGTTTAGGTGGTAGTTTTCATTTCATGATCAGTGGGATCACCGCTTTTCTTGTGGTTCTCATTCTCAGTGATCAGAATGGCTGCATGGCTCATCCAGGTGCTTCCTGCTATTCCAGAGGACCTGAGTTTTATTCCCAGCATGACTGTTTGTGTCTCCTGTAGTGACGCTCCAGTGACTGTTGTGGGGATTACAGGTGAATTTGAGAGACAACAGAACCAGGGTACTCCTGGTAATTACAGCCCTGGAACCCTTGATTGGGTTTCTTGGAAGCTTTTATTCCAAGCAGGCACTGAGAAGAAATGATCCAGAATAGTTCTCGTCACTCTTCTTGCTATTATCCTAGTGTCTTTGAATACTCTAAGCTGGAATAAGGAAACAGCTTTCCCATGGCATTTGGGCAGGTGGAGGCATTTCTCCCTGGGGGAATCAACAAAAATGCAAAGGAGCAGAATCTGTAGGCTAAGTGTAGGAAAGGCCACAGTCTATGCAGGCTATATATATATCCAGCTCCAAGAATTTGACATTCTCTTCTGGTCTCTGCAGGCAGCACCACGTGTGGCATACACCCACACACATACATATAAATAAAAAGAATACAATCTTAGTGCTCAGAGACGCGTTTATTACCATGGAGCCTCCATCTTGAACTGGGTTGCTTATAGACAACAGATTTTGAATCCTGACTTTTGCATTTTACAGCTTTGATATAACGTTGCTGAGTCTCCACTCCTTTGTATATATGTATTATATATACATATATATTTATTCTTATATATACGTATTAATACAAAAATGTATAATACCTTTGAAAGTTAATATTTTGCAGCACAAGAGAACCAGACACCAAAAACAAAACAGCAAAACAAGTAGACCAGGTGATGCAACCTCAAAGGCAACCTCAATAACTTTTTCCTCAAAAATCTGCATCTGGGATAATTGCAAAATGGCTACCCACATCATCCATCACAGACTGTTCCAGTCAGGACTTCAGTTAAACTCTGAACTTTCTCGACATCTGGAACCTGGCAGCAAGTGCTACAGTTAACTTTCTTAAGATTGGACAATATCCCAACTTTCTTAGCCCCTCCAAAAGAAAAACTATGTCCCCAATCGGTGGAAAGCACTTTCAAGAAAACTACGCCTCATTTCCAAGAAAGGGTGGATGGCTTTTGGCCATTCTGTGGGTGATAGATGTCTGTTATCATTTTACAAGGGTTGGTTATAGGAATGGTAAGTACTTTTAGGCCAAAGAGCATTAATAAGCCAAAAATCACATTAGTGTAGATCTTTGGTATTCTCTTTTGTTATAACATGGTAAGGTATTGTACCAATGTAATCCTTAAAACTGCAATGTTAAGTTCTAGTCCTTGTGGAAGCTGCTATTACCATCTGTTTAGGATAATTAAGAAAAGGTATATTAGCAGTCAGACAATCAAACTCATGGTCATGTTAGATACTAACTTAGTTAATTACAAAAATATGTTTCTTAGGTTGACAGATTAAAAATAGCTAGAAAAAAACAGTTCAGATGAGATAGATAGATAGATAAATAGATAGATAGATGATAGATAGATAGATGATAGATAGATAGATAGATAGATAGATAGATAGATAGATAGATAGATGGTCTTCAAAGCCTCAGAGACCTACAGAATATGGCATTTAAATATTTTATTAATGTAAGGCTTTTTTGACATGAGACAGGTCTGTTCCTGGAAGCACCCCCATTCTCCCTCAAAGAACACCAAAGGCTTCATATGTGATAAGGTAGCCACTCAGTGAGAAAATGTCCTTGCATCAGTTATAGACAGAATACTGCCCCAAACTGGACAAAACGGGTGTAGGAGAGTCAACTGCTGAGCTTTTAACAACAAGGTAGGAAAGTCCTTTATAATTCCCACTTCACAGAAAAGTCCGTCAAATATTTTGAGCCAAAAGGCTGAAGATGATGTTCTAATGTTATAGAGAAATTTGGTAGGAACTGTCCAGGCAGCCAAATAGCTCTGTCATTTCTATACTTTTGGAAGCTGCTTGCCTGCACTTGATACATATTTACGAGAATATTTATTTCTTCTTAATTCTCTGATGGGGTTGAAGACTAGATAGTTATAGTCTCATAGTTAAACTTAAATTGTTTATGATGATAGAAATTGATAGATAGTAGAATGCTTTATCCAAGAGTACCAAAAATACAAATATAAATCTTACCTAATGATTTTTATAGTTGTTATTGTTACATATAGTTTGTTACTATAAGAGAAAGAACCCTTTATTAGACTAAGAGGGACAGATGCAGACATAAGATTATTGTGTAATTCAAATGCTGATTTCTGTAACCCCCCTCATGTTCTGTGTATCTTCTGTTTCAACATTATATAAATACTGCTTTCCCATTGTCCCCTGATATGCCAATAAAGAAGCTTACAACCAATCATTGAGCAGGAGAGAAAATAGGACTGGACTTGCTGCCAGCCAGAGGAGGAAGAATTAGAGGAGGAAGTAAGGGATTGAGCTATGGCAGATGTTATAGGTGACAATTAATATTTACTATGGGTTTATCTTCTAGTAATGCTGCTGTTAATCCTCAGCAGCTGTATAACCAAATCACCATACAGAGACTGGGTTTTTAGTTAACCTAGAACACAATGCTGGGCAATATTTACTCCCTCCTAAACCTTCAAGCCCTCAGTTTCTTAACATTTAGATTTCCCACATTATACTTGCTTTTTGTGAAATTGTAGTTCTGGTTCATGCTCCACGCCCTCCAAGATCTCTCCTCCAGCTCTGCTCTTCTAGCTCTCCTCTCGCCCCTTCTCCCCCCACTCATCTTCTGCCTTCTGCTCCTCCCCTCTTTCCTGTCCTCTGGCTCCTCCCACTGCACAACATTGTATCTAGTTGCTTTATTTTGTCCTGTTTACACAAGAATTGAGACAGGATGCTTATAGTGAGTATCACAATGCAATATCTGGATTGAAACCAGAGAGTGTGTGTGTGGGGGGGGAATCAGCATTTGAATTAACAAGGATAAGGCATATACATTTTAAAAGAACATTATACCAACAGGCAGATGTCCAGGAGATATCAAGAGAAGGAGATGAATCAGGAAAGCTACAAAGCACAAGTATCTCTGGGACGTATACTGGGAGGAAGCGTAATTAGCTTGGAGGGTTAAGAATAGAGTAACTGCTCAGTTATTGTACTGTGAAGTTTATTATTAAACAAATCACAATAAAGTCTGAATTATTTGTATGATAGCTGGATTAAGAGAGAAACTGAAAAACAAATTTTATAAAAATAACCCTAGCAAATCTGGGGGGGAACTCATCACCAGGCCACCCAATGTTCATTTCAAGTCCTTCATCTGCCACAAGATTACAGGGACAATTCTGCACTATTTACAGCATATCAAGAGTCTGAATAGAATAACTTAGTTCCCTGTTCCCATGACCCAGAAGTGAATGCCCTCCCATCATACCTGTCTACCAAATCCAGCTAAGGCAGCTGGACTGTTCCCAGGGGACAGCGTCAGCTCAGCAAGACTCAATGGAAGTTAACTGCAATCTAGAACTCAGTTTGTCAAGCTCAAAGCCATAATTTAGCACCTTTCTAGGTGGTCATCTTTCCTACCCCAGACACAGAGACCTCCCACTACCACCTTCAACCATGGTCAGTGTACAAAGAAAACGTCTGGTAGAATTTAGATCTATGAAAGACAGAATCATTTTAATAAATATGACACATGAAATGCAACCAAATAGATCTTAGAGGTACTCTCATACATACGTACTTAATACATTTAATTTAATAATATGCTACATGTTCATAATGCTATCTAGAAAGAGTATAATGAAATAAGAAGCATCAGCCACAGGAGTGGGTGCTCTTGTCCATGGTGAAGACCTGTGAAACCTGAGGTATTTTTGCCTCACAGTTAAGGAAATCCAGATGTCGCACACAGATTTTAAGTGCTTCCTGTTTAGCTGAAAACTCAAGTCAAATTTTATTTTCCCCAGACATCATCAGTCTGTGCTTAAAAGATCCAGCAAATTTGTATTTTGAAGATTAGGTAGTGAGGGTCTAGAATCCTTTAGAATTGCTCCCTTCCTGGAGATAAGGCACACTCTCTCCCAAGTTTTCAATCAAATACTACTATAGATGGCATCCTGTGGTTATTTGGCTGATATAATTATTTGAAAATGACAAGTTTGGTGTTATACAAAGCAACACATGAAGAAAGTGAAACATCTTGGCAGGGCAACAGGACAGGCCACAACACAAACCAAGCTAATGAGTACATTAAGTGAAGATGGCTCTTTTATCCCTGAGGTAGGTATTGACTATGCCCAGATTGCCTTTTCAAGACCACATACCAAGGTCATTATATTATCAGAATACTCTGCAGAGACTATGGGGAGGGGATATTGGGAGGGAGGGAGAAAAAATAGCCACTTGGCATGGCACAGAGACATGTTATTCCAGATTTCATGAACCTCAGTCCACTAACATTAGGCATCAGCCTATATTTGCTCCTTCTGTACGATGCAGAGTGTGAGGGTAGAGAGAATCATCCACACAAAAGGAATGAAGATATACACCAACTGATCTGAACAAGCTGTGCATCACCTAAGGGCTTCAGGACAAATCTACTGTTCCCCTCAGGCCTGCAGGGCATGGGAGCTCATGCTAAAAACAAGGGGGTGGTGAGAGTCACACCTTAAAGAAATCAGAAGTTATTATAACTGGAATTAGTGATGCAAATTGTCCAAACAATCAATAAAAATACTATGGTGGAAAAAAACATCCACAACAAGGATGAAATGAGTGATAGCATGGCACAGTGGCCAAACTTGAAGTTGGCAGATGCAGCTTGGCCTCCTGAATTGGAAGGGGCCACAGTTCAGCCAATGTAGCTTTTCCATACACAATGCTTTCCTGCTACTACCAGTCTTCTGCACTGTTTCCTTATATTTTTGTGCCTTTTTGTGAAGATATTGCCAGACTCCTCTTGTTATGAACAACCATGAAAATACCTCCATTCTCTTTTACCAATAAAGACTCAGGAGCCAGATGCTGGGGTGAAAACCTGCAAGCACAGAGAGGCAGAGAAAGCACCCAGCTGAACTTTCTCTGATCAGGTCTGAATGGAAAAAAAAAAAAAAAAACAACAGTCTCACTAGTACAAATGACAGCCCAGGAAAAAAACCCCCAAAAAAACCCAAGCCCCAAAAAGCCAGGGAACTGAGGATCTGAAGACTAATCCAAGCCCCAAATCCAAGGAACTGAGTTGCTGAAGCCTGAGCTAAAGCCAGAGGTTGAGGTAAAGCCCCTTCTTCTCCAAGCTGTCTTAAATACCATCCCCAACTCAAAGTCCCTCCTACTCCTTAATCCTGTCAGCTGGTTTCTTGCTCTGACTGTTGACTTAGGGTTAGATCCAGTAGGCAGAGAGCTCTTGAACCTAACTTTATTAGATCCAGTATACAGAGAGCTCTTGGATTAAAGGAGTGTGCTAGGGCTAGACGAACCACACCCGTGTTTAAAAGAACAAAAAACTTTTGAATTAAAGGTGTGTGTTACGATCTACCAAACAATAAAGAAGATTTTGCAGTTCACAACTTTCAGGATCACAACTGGATCAAATATTGTGCAACAAACCTCATTTCCTCAATTATTATGGGTTGGCTATAAGATTAGAGCTTCTTCTTCTTCTTCTTCTTCTTCTTCTTCTTCTTCTTCTTCTTCTTCTTCTTCTTCTTCTTCTT
>NW_026596326.1:18822-19188 GCF_907164565.1 Psammomys obesus | reverse complement strand
TTCTTCTTCTTCTTCTTCTTCTTCTTCTTCTTCTTCTTCTTCTTCTTTTCTTCTTCTTCTTCTTCTTCTTCTTCTTCTTCTTCTTCTTCTTCTTCTTCTTCTTCTTCTTCTTCTTCTTCTTCTTCTTCTTTGGTTTGTCAAGACAGGCTTTCTCTCTGTACCAGATGTCCTGCTGTCCTGGACTCCATGTGTAGCCCAGGCTGGACTCAAACTCACAGAGGTTCAGCTGACTCAGCCTTCTGAGTGCTGGGATTAAAAGCATGGGTGACCATGACCAGCTGAGAGACCATTCCTCTGCCTCAGCCTCCTGAGAGGGGACTAAAGGCTGGTGGCTCAGCTCTTCTGATCCACCCTACACAACCAGGT
>NW_026596326.1:0-13822 GCF_907164565.1 Psammomys obesus | reverse complement strand
AAGGTCTGTCTTGTCTGTTGGTGTCCTTTCCACTGTCAGCCCAAGGGAATGGAAATTGGACATGTTCAGGGTGAACCCAGACACATAGGACAGACCTTTGCTTCATAGGACTAAGGGAGATTGAAGATGCCATGCTTAGGAGCTCTGTTTCTTCTTCCTTTCAGGTCCTCTCTGTGATGGATCTGGTGACCCCCATCTCTCCATGTATTGTCAACCGTCCTGGAACCAGCCTTGGGACTATGGAGATCCTGTTACTTTTGCAGAGCTTCAAGGGAACCCAATGCCCATGATGTCCCAGGAGGATTCCCTGTTTTCCAGATGGAAGCCCTGGAACCCCAACTACTGTCTTCCAGCTCCACACCTGCATCCTGCCTCTGTCCCAGGAGACCCAAGCTTCCAGCAGCCCTGGTCCACTGCAGAATAACAGTACCCAGGCCCTCATCGAAGTCTGTCCTGTTTTTTAAATTTTATTTTCTGAAAACCCCCAAAATCCTGCAACCGTGTATCTGTGTCCACTTCCCTCTTCTATCTCATATGAGAAACAAATGTGAAATTAAATAAATATCATAACAGTAACTCTACTGCTTTGTCTTGGTCACTTCCATGGGGTACATGAGTAGAGAGGGGCAGCCAATTGTATTTGTACGGGTTCATTCCGTAGAGTCCTGAGACTTGCTCTCTGCAGTCTGTGTCTGTCTAACTTTGACCTGGAGATTCCTCTCACAACAGGGCAACATCTACTTCCATACTTAGCTGCTCATACCGTTTTCAGTATCTAGTCCTCCTGGCACAGAATGCTTCTTCTTTGTTTCACAGCCTCAAATTTTCCATAAGGCAATGGAAACGTGTGAGGTAGGACATAGCTCAAATCCATAGTAAGTACAAAGGCCATGCTTTATACAGTATGATACAAACAAACAAACAAACAAACAAACAAACAAAGAGAGGATGAGTCTTAGATCACAAAGTGTTTCTGAGGACAGGAAGATGGTGCTTCGAGACTGTGCCCCATAGTCTCATAACCTTGTCCATTTAGTCCACAGAAGGTTGCATTCTTTGTTATGGTTTGGGAGCTATGGTCCTGTTGGAGGAAGTGTGTCACTAAAGTTAAGTGTTGATGGTCCCAAGCCACCTGTCATGTCCCAGTTCTCTGCTGTTTTCCTTTGGTTCATGGCTTCAGTTCTCCATCTACCCTTTAGCTGCCCTGCCTTGGGTGGCATTTGCTTCTAGTTCCCTACTTGTTATATAAGGGGACCATGATGCATTAGAGTGAACCCAGTGGCAACACCTTCATCACACCATCTGGAAAAAGAGCTGAGTGCTCCTGTGGAAGGGACAAGGGCTCAGCACACAGGCATTCAGGCTGTTAACAGTGCTCAGATGAACGGTTTTCTTTTGCCCTGTTTTTGGAGACAGGTTTCCCTATGTTTAGCTCTGGCTCTCCTGGAACTTAGATCTGGAGCGTGTAATGCCAGGTTCATGGGACCCTCAGAGACCACCAGGAGATGACTCTTTTACAAAAGCAATCAAACTCAGGACTAAAGTCTCACTGACACAGCAGTAGAAAAGTGGGACCCTGAGCTCTGAGTGAGCAGGATTTTTGAAGGGAAAGTCTGTGAGCAGGAGTTTCTTTGACAGCTAGCAGAGGGATACATGTTTCCATGACAGCACAGAGTGCGGGGCACATGCCTTGATGTTACAGGATTAAGTAAAAGTTAGAGGGGCAAAGTGACCTTCTCTGAGGCACATGACCACAATTCCTTAAGGCATATGACCACAATGGCTAAGGCATATAATCACAATGGCTATTCTTCTATACTATATCTGAAATATTGGGAAGAATTTTCCCACCCAATTCCCAACCGATTCTCATTGATTAGTGCCAGGGAGATTGTCTATTTTCTATAAAGCATTTATTCTGTATTACTTCCTGGAGGCTGTTGCTAGGAGAGTTAACCTTGTTTTCTGCCAAGTGTACATTCTGTGATATTTCCTGGTACCTGAATTCAGCTCCTAGTCAAGATGGCTCTTTATTTCCAAATGGAGTTTTACCCACGCTAACTTAAACTCTTCATTCCTCCCTTTTCTTGTTATTAAAGAGGCCAATCTTGGGCTCTTACAGTCCATGGTCAGCCTCAACTGCTGGTACTGGGTTCTTATACTCATCAACCGTATAGTCCCTAGTCTTTGCCTAATGTATCCTAACAACTTATTAAGCATCATCCAATAATGACCAAAAGCAAAAGATTTTGCCTTGGAGTTGTTATAATTCTGGCTTTGTAATCAAGTATTGTCATACTAGTTTCTGCTCCAGCTAAGCATGTCCCCAAGATAATAGCTAATGTCAGGGAGTCCCCTTTGACCTAGCATTTCAGACTGTTAAGGGGGTTTGGGGCTGGCGGTCTCCTTTTCTGAAACTGCTTCAGTGCTGACAATAGAACCATTGGCATCAGGGGCTAGGAAGGCTGAAATGCCAGCCAAAGGTTGGGCAATCGGACATTCTTCAGAAGCTTATGGATAGGTAATCCATCCGAGGAGGCAGTGAGCAATCATGTCAGCGTCCAGCAAGTTCAGATCTCAGCTCCATTCTTTTGATTGAGCCAGACATTTTCTTGATTTTTAGACCATATAAAATTTTTATCAGAACCCTTTTCATTATTTTATCATTTTGACATAATATAGTATAAAAACTTCAATTTTCTTAATTTTCTTAATATGGCTTGGTTTCATTTGGTAAAATTAACAAAATGAATCCCAATGTCTTTTGTCCATCCCCAAAGGATTGAGAAACTATTTCAAGTGCCCTGTTAGAATGCCCAAGTTCATTGTCTAAAATGCCTGATATACTTTAAAATATTTAATAGTCTTAAATATAACTTTTAAACCTGTTTTTGCAATATCAAAATAAGTTACCTGTTTTAGAAATGAAGTCAGAAAATATAAGCAAAATGTTAAAGGTCAAAACCAAATTTTTATCAATGCAAACAATTCAGTACTTTTTTTTGAATTTTATTTTTTTTCTTATCAGTTACATTTTATTAACTGTATCCCCGCCGTGTCTCGATCCCTCATTCCCTCCCAGTCCCTCCCTCCCTCCCTCATCTCCACCGTGCCCCTTGCCAAGTCCACTAATAGGGGAGACCTCCTCCCCATTCATCTGATCCTGTTTTATCAGGTATCTTCAGGACTGGCTGCAAGGCTCTCCTCTGTGGCCTAACAGGACTGCTCCTCCCTTGGGGGGTGGGGAGGCCAAAGAGCCAGTCATTGAGTTCCTGTTAGAAATAGTCCTTGTTCCCCTCACTATGGGAAACCAATTGGTTACTGAGCTACCACAGGCTACATCTGAGCAGAGGTTCTAGGTTACATTCATACATGGTCCTTGGTTACATGTCAGTCTCAGAAAAGACCCTGTGCCCAGATATATTTGGTCCTTGTGGAGCTCCTATCCTTTCCTCATCAGACTAACACCCCTTCTTTCTTATGATTCCCTGTACTCTGCCAAAGGTTTGGTCATGAGTCTTTGCTTTGAAAACACTGCTAGTTAGAGTCTTTCAAATGCGCTCAGTAGACTCCTGTCATACGTTCAATGCACATCCCATCTGTCTTTCTAAACGAGGATTGATCATCTTACCACATGTCTGCTCTCTTGATTATCGTTTTTAGGTGTATAGATTTCATTATGTTTATCATATCTTATAGGTCTATATAAGTGAGTATATACTGTGTTTGTCTTTCTCCTTCTGGGATATTTCACTCAGGATGATCTTTTCTAGATCCCACCATTTGCCTGCAAATTTCATGATTTCCTCCTTTTTGATTGCTGAGTAGTATTCCATTGTGTAAAAATACCACAATTTCTGTACCCATTCCTTCGTTGATGGACATCTGGGTTGTTTCCAGGTTCTGGCTATTACAAATAATGCTGCTATAAACATGGTTGAGCAAATATCCCTTTTGTGTACTTGAGCAAACTTTGGGTATATACCTAGCAGTGGTATATCTGGGTCTTGAGGAAGCATTATTCCTAATTGTCTTAGAAAGCACCAGATAGATTTCCAGAGTGGTTGTTTCAGTTTACATTCCCACCAGCAGTGGAGGAGGGTTCCCCTTTCTCCACAACTTCTCCAGCATGTGTTGTCCCTTGAGTTTTTCATCTTGGCCATTCTGATGAGTGTAAGGTGATATCTCAGGGTCGTTTTGATTTGCATTTCCCTGATGGCTAATGAGGATGAGTATTTCTTTAAGTGTTTCTCTGCCATTCGATATTCCTTTGTTGAGAATTCTCTGTTTAGCTCTGTTCCCCATTTTTTAATTGGATTACTTGGTTTGCTGCTTTTCAGCTTCTTTAGTTCTTTGTATATACTCGATATTAGTCCTCTGTCAGATAAAGGGTTAGTGAAGATTATTTCCCAATCTGTAGGCAGGCGTTTTGTTTTGATGACAGTGTCCTTTGCTTTACAGAAGCTTTTCAGTTTCATGAGGTCCCATTTATTGATTGTTGCTCTTAGAGCCTGTGCTGCTGGTGTTCTATTCAGGAAGTTGTCTCCTGTGCCAATGAGTTCTAGGCTGTTCCCCACTTTTTCTTCTAACAGATTTAGAGTATCTGGTTTTATGTTGAGGTCTTTGATCCACTTGGACTTTAGTTTTGTGCAGGGTGATAAATATAGATCTATTTTCATTTTTCTGCATGTGGACATCCAGTTGGACCAGCACCATTTGTTGAAGATGCTGTCTTTTTTCCATTGAATGGTTTTGGCTTCTTTGTCAAAAATCGAGTATTCATAGGTGTGTGGGTTTATTTCTGGGTCTTCTATGCGGTTCCATTGATCCTCCTTTCTGTTTTTATGCCAATACCATGCAGTTTTTATTACTATTGCTCTGTAGTACAACTTGAGGTCGGGGATAGAGATACCTTCAGATGATCTGTTGTTGTACAGGATTGTTTTGGAGATTCTGGGTTTTTTGTTTCTCCATATGAAGCTGAGAATCTTTTTTTCAAGGTCTGTAAAGAATTGAGTTGGTATTTTGATGGGAATTGCATTGAATCTGTAGATTGTTTTTGGCAGGATGGCTATTTTCACAATGTTAATCCTACCAATCTATGAGCACAGGAGATCTTTCTGTCTTCGGAGATCTTCTTCAATTTCTTTCTTCAGAGACTTGAAGTTTTTCTCAAACAGGTCTATTTTGGAGAAGGTTCTATGCGGTGCTGAAAAGAAGGTATACTCTTTTGAGTTTGGATGAAAAGATCTGTAGACGTCTATTAGGTCCATTTGATTTAGGGTCTCTGTAAGTGTTTTTATTTCCCTATTTGTTTTCTGTCTAGTTGATCTGTCCCTTGGTGAGAGTGGAGTGTTGAAGTCTCCCACTATTAGGTTTTAGGATCAATGTGTGATTTAAGCTTTAATATTGTTTCATTTATGAATGTAGGTGCTCTTGTATTTGGGGCATAGATATTCAAAATTGTGATGTCCTCTTGGTGGATTTTTCCTTTGATGAGAATATAGTGGCCATCCTTATCTTTTTTGATTAACTTGGGTTGAAAGTCTATTTTATTAGATATTAGGATGGCTACTCCCGCTTGTTTTTTGGAACCATTTGCTTGAAAGACATTTTTCCAGTCCTTTACTCTGAGGTAGTGTTTATCTTTGTTGCATAGGTGAGTTTCTTGGATGCAACAGAATGATGGATCCTGTTTCCGCAACCATTCTGTTAGTCTGTGTCTTTTAATTGGGGAGTTGAGTCCGTTGATGTTGATAGAAACTAGTGACCAACAATTGTTACTTACTTTAGATGTGGTGTTGGTGGTGTCACTGAGTTTCATTGCTTGTCTTCTTTTGTTTTTTTGTTTGTTTTTTTTTTTTTTGTTGTTGTTGTGTAGTTATATATTTCCTCTGTTTCCTTCGATGTAGTTGTTTTCTTTGGTTTGGAGTTTCCCTTCTAGTAACTTCTGTAGAGCTGGGTTACTATGTAGATATTGTTTAAATTTGGTTTTGTCTTGGAATATCTTGAATTCTCCGTCTATGTTGATTGAAAGTTTTGCTGGGTATAGTAGTCTGGGTTGGAATCTGTGGTCCCTTAAGGACTGTATGATTTCTGTCCAGGCCCTTCTGGCTTTCATAGTTTCTGTTGAGAAATCTGGTGTGATTCTGATAGGTCTACCTTCATATGTTACTTGGCCTTTTCCCCTTGCTGCTTTTAGAATTTTTTCTTTGTTTTGTAGGTTCAGTGTTTTGACTATGATGTGACGTGAAGAATTTCTTTTCTGGTCTAGTCTACTTGGTGTTCTGTAGGCCTCTTGTATGTTTATGGCCATCTCCTTCTTTAAGTTGGGAAAGTTTTCTTCTATAATTTTCTTGAAAATATTTTCCGGACCTTTGAGCCTGATGTCTTCTTTTTCTTCTACTCCTATTATTCTTAGGTTTTGTCTTTTCATGGTGTCCTTGATTTCTTGGATGTTTTGTGTTTGGAACTTTTCTGATTTTATTTTTTCTTTGAGATATGTGTCAGTTTCCGCAAGTGTATCTTCGGCTCCTGAGATTCTTTCTTCCATCTCTTGTATTCTGTTGGTGATGCTTACCTTTGTAGTTTCTGATCTTTTCTCTATGTTCTCCAGCTCCTGGTTTTTCTCTATTTGTGTTTTCTTTATTGATTCTAATTCTGTTTTCATGTCTTGCACCATTTCCTTCATCTGTTTGAATGTGGACTCCTGCTTTTCAATGATAGCTTCTATTTTTTTGTCCGTTTCCTCTCTATGTATCACTAATTGTGCCTCTACTTCTTTGGGTATAATTGCCTGTATTTCTATGAGAGCTTTGTTTATTTCTTCTTTATTTGCCTTCATTTGTGTGGACATTTCTTTGAGAGCTTTGTGCATTTCTTCTCTGTTTGCCTCAATTTTCTTGGTCATTTCTCTGAGAGCACGATTTGTTTCCTCTTGGTTAGTCTCAATTTCTTTGGTTATTTCTCTGAGAGCTTTGTTCATTTCATTTCTATGGGCCTCTAATAGCTGGAGAAACATAGTTTTGAGGTCGTTTTCTTGTATATCTAGTGAATTGAAGTGTCCATTGTTTTGTGGGGTTGCTGGTGAGGTCATTATGTCCTGATTTTTGTTGGGAGTGTTCTTACATCTGCCTCTAGCCATCTGGTTATTTATAATCCTCACTGGTTGTTCCTCGAGATTGTAGTTTGGGCTATGATCCTCTCTTTCTGTTTTCTGGACTGTTTTTTCAGGAAGATGAGAGAGGTTCACTGCTTTGGGAGTGTGCACTGTGTTTTCAGTTTTGCCTAAGTAAGGAATGTGATGCTGGCGCTATTCGCGTTCGCTTTTAGTGGGCGCTTTTAGCGGGCGCAGTGTGCATTCACGGATTCTCTGACTATTGCAGTGGCCTGCAAGCCACTATTACGCAGTTCTGACTGAGATCCAGGGATTGTTTGCCTGGATTACCCTGGTGGACCCACAAGGCAGAGGCTTCAATGTTGGGGTCGCTATCCCAAGAATCCCTCTGATGCCCACACTAGACGTGTGGGTGGCAAGGATCTCGTCTGGTTGCTTCTGTGGAGAGGCCCTGGGTATGGGGCAATCTCTCTCCAGAAGGCTCACTCACTCTCTTGCAGGACCAGTTGGAATGCACAGGGGTTCCCCTTGCTCACTACTTTCTGTTTTGGTCCTGCTGTGGAAGTGTACGGGTAGGCTAACAGTCAGCTCTGTGACACTGTGGCCGCAGGACTCGGTGTCCACCTTTCCTGTGTGCTGCCTCTTTGTCCTTTCCCTCTGCCAGGAGGGGTTATGTTGACTGGTCCCTGGGTTGCATGGGAAAGAGTTAGGATGAGTGTACTCAATCCCAGATCCCGGGCCCAGATCTCTCTGCCAGAAGCAGCCTAGCAGTAGAATCTATGTTTGCTGATCCCAAGAGAGTACCGGATAGGGTTGAGTGTCCTCAGGTCCAGAGCTTGGGTTTCTCTGCTAGGGGCCGCTATGTGATCTGGAGAGAGGGTGCTGTGTCCTTGGCAGGCTGCCTCTCTGTCCTCCTCTGCTAGGGCAAGCTTATGGAGGTGCTCTCAGGGGAGTGCCAGCAGGGGTTGGCGCTTCTCAGTTGGATCCTGAGCCCTGAGCAGATGTTTCTCTGCCAGGGGTCGGGGGGAGTGCCAGTGATAGAACTTGCTGCTAGACCTTATTGCGCTGGACCCAGGATAATTTCAGGACGTGTAGAATGACCACAGTCCCAGATCCCGAGCTGTAGTTTGTTTGCTAGGAGCGGCCAGCAGCACTGGAGTTCTGGCACTGTGAAGCCGCTGTGAGCCTCTTTATCCTTCTGCTCTGCTGCGGCAGGGTGATGGCAGCGTTTGGGGGAGTGCCCGAAAGGATTGGGTTTTCTCAGCCCCGATCTCGGGTTGGGGTACAGACAATGTGGTCTGTGGCAGATTCTGCTGGACGCCTCCTGCCTCCTCCGAAGAGGAAGTAGGGATTTTGAGCTGGGCGCACAGCTGCAATCCGTGCATGGTGGGAGCTCAGTTGTGATGGCGGCGGGTACCTGTGGTCGGAGAGATCTTCCAGGGAAAGACTGGGTGACCCGTGACCAGTCTGGCAACTTTCCTTCCCTGTGGGGTTTTTTTGAGACTGGGAATCTCAGCCTCAGGCACCCTTGTGCCCACCAATCAGCCTGGGAAAGTGATCGGGACAAGCAGTCTTGCGGCACCAGCCCGGAGACCCAAAGCCCGCATTAGCTGGGTTCTCTTCCGGGTTCTGGCTGGACAGCCGAGAGTAGACCCGACCGATTCCCACGCCGTGGGAGCCTCCCCTCACCTGGGAAACACGATCGATCCCTATTGTTTTAGGGCCCAGAGTTCAGTCTCCTGGTCACTGCATGGAGTGTGTTGTCCCGCTTCTCAGACACGGTGTTCTCCCGGCACCGCCATCTTGGCCCCCCTGCAAAAATCCAATTCAGTACTTTTAAAATCAATACCAAGTGTATTATTTTGATGTTGTCGGCCAGCAAGTTCTTGTATACAAACACATGGAGGTGCAGTTTTAATATTTTATAGTTTCAAACCTTATTATTTTTATAAACCTGGTTTTTAAAACAGAAATTATGTAAAGTCTTAATACATTTAGTAATCCATAATCAGACATTGACATATATGTTGATATATACATAAAACATAGTTACCTTATAAATCCAAAACAAACAAACAAAACTATAAATCTTTATTTTATTCCCTTTAGCTGTAATTTCAAGGGAGGAACATTGCTACCTGTTGAATCCAATATTTATGACCATAGGGGCTTGCAGCTTTCTTATTGAGAAGCTGCTCTTGCCCCTCTAAGAGCTGTCTGCTTGCACAGAAGCCTTTAACATTTCTCAAAATCTGTTGTATCCATTTCAGCAGTAGCAACAGTCTGAAAGTTGGGTACTATAGGGGCTGGCATCCCATATATAATCTCAAAGGGAGTTAAACCTAGCTGGTAAGGGGAATTCCTAACCCTATGAATGGAAAGGAGAGGAACATCACTCAGTCAGCGCTAGTCTCTAAGGTCAGTTTACTGAAGGTCTCTTTTAATGTTTTATTTATTTTCTCTATCTCTCCTGAACTTTGGGGCCTATATCTCCAATCTGCACCAATAAACTTAGCTACACTCTGATTTACCTTTGACACAATTGCTGGTCCATTTTCTGATCTTACCATATGAGGAAAGCCCTACTTGGGCAAAATGTCCTTCAGCAGCTTCTTTGCCATAACCTGGGAAGTTTCATAACTGTTTTTCCTCAGAATTGTCCTCGTTATTGTACACTCTCTCAGTTACCTCAACTAAATCTTGAAGTGTCATTTTTCCTATTCTCTCCTTTCTCTGTAATTTCATTTTTATATCTGGATCAGACTAATTAATGAAAGCCAAAGCAACCATACCGGTATGTCCAGGCTTCTCTGGATCTATCAAAAAAGGCAGCTGGACTTTCATCTGTTCCCTGTCTCACATCATACATCTTGGCCAAATCAGTGGGCCATTTAGTGGCAGCCTTGATACCTGCCAACAGAGCCTGGTGTAGGAGATGTTCCTTACCTGAAGCCATGTTGTACTCCCAATTGGCCTCTTGTAGGGAAAGTAATCATCAATGTGGGCTTGATCTGTGGTTGGGACTCCTGTAGTGTCTGGGACATTTTTGTATATTTCTGAAATAATGTTTCAGAGCTCCTCTATGGCAGACAATATTTTAAAAGCTGCTCACAATCATCCCAGGTGGGCTGGTGGGTAAAAGAACAGTTTCAAAGAGATTGATAAAATCCCTAGAGTTGTCAGAGAACTTGGCATTCTGAGTACTCCAGTTACCTGGTTCATCAGAGGAGAGGCTGCCTCACATCTCTGGGACCTTGGCACTGGGCTACATGGTGGTTCCAACCTGGATAAAGGGGTCGGAACTGGCTGTGGAGTGGGAGGAGGAGGAGCAGGTGGAAAAATTATTTCCATGGGAGTCCCATCCTGAAAAACAGAGTAAAGGTGTGGGAGTGAGAGGGAGCCAGGGCAGTGGCCTCTGGTTTCAGAGAGCCTGTGGAACAAGCATCATTAGTGGGGGTCAAAGGACTTGATCCATGAAGGTGGATCTTTCCAAACTACAAAATATGGCACTTGGTCTGGGTGCCCACATGTTTTCTGAAAGACCCTAGTTTCCACCACAGGGTCAGTCCAAAGGTGGAATGTTCCTCTGGTGACCAGTCCACATTGAAGCTGGGCCATTCCAAGCTGCAAAAAGTCATCATTTTCCCTTTCTTCACATCAACTGAAAGACTGTGAGCTCTAGTTTTCTCCAAAATAAGTCAGAACCAAGTCAATCCCATATTGTTAGTCAGTCTTTTCATCAAAAAGAGACCAAGGAAATGAAACAGTTAAATTTTTTTCCTGTTGGATGCTGCATTTTTTATTTCAATATACCAGAAAACAGTGGCAGAGTGAGAGTGTTTCACGATGTCCTGAACTCCAGTCCTTTATAAATACTAATTCTCTTAGCATGGGAATTGGGATGTTGACTTGAGTTCCCTGCTGAGCAAGGCTCAATACAGACAGTTTCAACAAACAGTAAATCATACAGAAAAGGAGCAGACTGTCTCAGGTAAAAACAAAACTAAAGACAATAAATCCCAGCCTGTACCTGGGCTAATATCCTGGGACAAAACTGAAATCACAGAGGCAAAAAATAGCTGAAAACTTAAGAACACAAACAATTAATCACAGAAATGAAACAGTAACTCCTGGCACAACACCAAGCAAGAGACAATTAATCACATACAGAGACAAAGCAAAACCAAAAACCTAGCTTTTCCTGAACTTGTCTGCCACAGAAGTTCCAGAAAGTCTAAAACCGATCTCTATTCCAGCTTCCCTGCCACAGAAGTTCCAGAAGGTTAAACTGATTACTGATGAGAGGACCCGACATCTCTGACGCCCCCTCAGTCAGATGGTAGTCTGAACGTCTTCCCCAAATCTTTCTCTGCCCCCTACTCCACTGAAGGTTAACCAAATCCATATAACAAAAAACATAAAGCAGACAGACAACACAAAACATTTACCCGCAGGTCTAATGTTTCCAGGTCGGGAGTCCTAGAGTTCCTGAGGCATCCCTGACGAGCCCCCAAATATAATATCAGGTTCACAGGACTGTCAGAGAATACCAGGAGATGACTCGACGCAAGAGTAAGAGAGTTTTATTACAAGAGCAATCAATCTCCAGTCCATGTCTCATTGACACAGCAGTAGAAAAGTGGGACCCTGAGCTCTGAGTAGGATTTTTGAAGGGAAGGTCTGTGAGCAGGGGGTTTCCATGACAGAAAGCAGGGGGCACATGTTTCCATGAGAGCCAAGGGGGTGGGGGACATGTCTTGACTTTATAGAATTAGGTAAAAGTTAGAGGTGTGAGGTGAACTTCTCTGAGGCACATATTTACAATTTCTTAAGGCATATGACCACAATAGCTAAGGCATATAATCACAATGACTATTCTTCTAAACTATCTGAAACACTGGGCAAAATTTTTCCACCCAATTCCCAACTGATTCTCATTGATTATTGCCAGGGAGATAATCTCTATTTTGTATAAAACATTTATTCTGTATTAATTCCTGGAGGCTGTTGCTAGGAGAGCTAACTTTGCTTTCTGCCAAGTATACATTCTTTAATATTTCCTGGTACCTGAATTCAGCTCCCAGTCAAGATGGCTCTTTATTTCAAAATGGAGTTATACCAAGACAAACTTAAAGATCAAATCTTCAAGATCAGTTTGCCCTGAACGCAGAGATCTACTTCCTTTTGCCTAACAAGAAATGGGCTCAAAGGCTTGTGTCCCACAGGTCAGCTATGCCATGAAGTGAGTTTCCTGGGCAGCCCCATGAGCTCATCCTAATTTGTGTATAATCTCTGCTTTTGTGGACAGCCATGTGTGGGTCAGTGTTCAGTCTACAGCTGTGGGATGTGATGCTGTGTATTGCCCGTGTTAAGGCTGAAGTCTTTGGGGATGTCTGTCGTCTATGCTGCTGCCTGAAGCTATGTGGATGGGAGGGCCCAGCACTGCCACCTGAGACCATGTTCCTGTTCTCTGCCTGTGGGGCTGGCAAAGGCTATGCTAGCATCCATGGTCCTTGCTGCAGCAGAGAGCCTGGTTGATGTTCATGATCTGTATGACCACTGGAGACCCTGCTGTGGTGTGTGGCACTGGCTGACTCCACACTCCGTGGCGATGTCCGAGGTCAGTGCCACCACTGACTGTAGAGTAGGAAGCTACTTTTGTAGTTGTAAGGATGACTGCAGACTCACAGTTGACAAAGAATAACACAGAAAGCTGCTGTGACGACCCCAACTTCCACCCTAAAGAATGTAACAGCCTGGAAAGAGCCACCAAAGAGACCCCGAAGACTTGTGCTTTGGATGCAGAAGCCTAACCCTCCATTACTGATGACTTCTGGCAGAGGTGCAGGTGTGGAAGGACACCATTTTCATTGAGGGGGTAGGCACTGGGAGTTGGACCATAGTCCACTGAGTATATGGACAATACAGAGGGGACTTGTATGTTTTCTTCTTTGTCTTTTGGAGGCAGAACTCAACAGGGTAGAGGGGGGTCATACCTTAAAGAAATCAGAAGTGATTATGATTGGAATGAATGATGTAAATTGTCCAATCAATAAAAATAATATGACATCCAGAATTGGGATGAAATGAGTGATAGCATGGCTCAGCGCCAAAGTCCCAGTTGGCAGATCCACTGTGGCCTCCCAAATTGGAGGGGCCACAGTTCAACCACTGCAGCTTTTCCACACATAATGCTTTCCTGCTACTACTGGTCTTGTCCAGTTTTTTTTTTTTATTTAGTGCCTTTTGGTGAAGATATTGCCAGACTCTTCTTATTATAAACAATAATGAAAATGCCTCCATTCTCTTTTACCAATAAAGATTCAGGAGTCAGCTGTTAGGTCAAAACCTGCTAGTTCAGAGAGGCAGAGAAAGCACTCAGTTGCTCTTCCTTCTCTGCTCAGGTCTGAATGTTAAAAACCCAAAAGGCTTACTAGTACAAATGACAGCCCAGGAGGAAAACCCAAAAAAACCCAAGCCCCCAAAAGCCAGGGAACTTGGGATCTGAAGCCTAATCCTAGCCCCCAAATCCAGGAAACTGAGTTGCTGAAGTCTGAGCTAAAGCCAGAGGTTGACCTAAAGCCCTTTCTTCTGAAAGACCCCAGCCTCACCTAAGTTAAACATAGCTAACGCCATTTTGTGAGACACCACTGTTTTATAAAACTCTGAAGGCCAGATGAGAAACTGGAAAATTACTGAGAAATC
>NW_026596325.1:0-1602 GCF_907164565.1 Psammomys obesus | reverse complement strand
CACCTCTTGGGGTGTCTCCTCCTGGAGGAGTCTGCTGTGACCTGATTCTAGATGAACTCAGATCTTGGTTAGTCTCTTTCTTCTTGGAAGTCTAGATAACTCTGTTCTGGGTTGATCAGCCCCTTCACTCACCAATTTTCGTGTTGCGGGTCCTCTCCCCTTCAGCTAAGCTGCACACTAGCTGCCGCCATCTTGGAAGACCCTACTATCTGTTTTTAAGAGAGGGCCTAAGCTAGAAGAGACCCTGATAACCCTGAACAAAGATGCTCCTGACAACTCCACCTCTGATGTTGATATTCTTGTTTTGTGTGTCTGCTTATATGTGAGTAATATGAGCATTCTTTAAAAGTACAATATAGGCTTTCCCCAGTTGCCACAGAGTAGGGCATAGGCAGAGGCTCAGGTATGTTCAAGATTTTGCCTCGCGGCATAATCCACCACCATGGCTGAGGAAGGCATTGCTGCTGGAGATGTAAGGAACACCAATACTGCTCTACAAGAGGTGCTGAAGACAGCCCTCATCCATGATGGCCTAGCACATGGGACATGTGAAGCTGCCAAAACCTTAGACAAGCACAAGGCCCATCTTTGTGTGGAATAAGCCTCTTTATGTGGAGCTGGTGCAGGCACTCTGAGCTTAGCACCAGATCAACCTAATTAAGGTTGATGACAACAAGAAAATTTTACAGGTAGGCCTTTGTAAAATCCATCAAGAAGGGTAGCCACAGAAAGTGGTCATTTGAAGTTGTGTAGTGGTTAGGGAGCATGTCACAGCATCTCACGACATGGATGTCATCATGGAGTACTTCAAATATAAGAAATGAGTAAGTAAAAAATTCGGCTCATTAAAAAAAAAAGTACAATATAGGATACTTATCTTCAACTACATCAACAACTGAGAACCCAGAGTGGCTGAGCTCAAAGAAATATTGGTAATATTTCTAGTAACTATCATTCATGGGAATACTTTTATATTTTAAATCTTCCAAAAATTGTCCAAGACATTTGGAATTTGCCTTTATATAATTTTATGACAAAAAAACTGCCAACATTTGATTAACTGAAGCTATAACTGAGGATATTATATTCTCTTAATAGTCATTTTTATGACCAAGACTTCTTTATTTAATTCAAACTTCGATGTTTAAAAGATTCTAATATTCTCACTACCTTCATTAAAAGAATTCTCTCATAGTTCAAAATAATTTGGAATCTTAAAAATCCAACTTTTAGATAGGCTGATTTCAATTCTTACAGTACAAAACTTCATCATGAGGATACCATGATTTCAGACAAAACCCTTATAGCTAAGGCAATAAGAATATTAATTAGGAGCTGGACAGGAGTGGCACAGGGCTTTAATTTCAGCATCCAGAAGGCAGAGGCAGGCAGATCTCTGTGAGCCCCAGGCTAGGCTGGTCTACAAAGAGAGAGTTCCAGGACAGCCAGGCCTACATAGAAAAACTCTGTCTCAAAAGAATATATATATATATATATATATATATATATATATATATATATATATATCTTGTCTCTGTCCTTATTTAGCCTATGTAAAACTGTTATATATATATATATATATATATATATATATATATATAT
>NW_026596324.1:0-1335 GCF_907164565.1 Psammomys obesus | reverse complement strand
ACACACAGACACAGAGACACACAGACAGAGACACACACACAGAGACACACACAGACACAGACAGAGACACACAGACACACACAGAGACACACACAGACACAGACACACACAGACACACAGAGACACACAGACACAGAGACACACAGACACACAAGAGACACACAGATACACAGACACAAGGCAGAGACACACACAGACACAGAGACACACACAGACTCAGAGACACGCAGACACACACAAACACACAGACGGGAGAAGAGAAAAGAGAAGAAGCAGGGACAGAAGTTGGAGCCAGCGAGCAGGGGGGGCTGAGCAGGGGTGCGGGCACGGGCCACACTGTGGGTTTTAGGTCGGCGTCGCCTGTGTCGCGGCGAGACTCGTCTGACACCCTCTTACACACTCGGGGGACTGGCGGAGAGGAGGGAGGCCCGGCCCGGCCCCAGCGGCTGGTGGCCCGGGCGGCTCCCTGGCCTTTCCCAGACCCTGGCCAGGGCCGAGCCGCGAGCGGGAGCTGACAGCGGCGCCGTGCCCGCAGCCTGGCACGAGGGGGGCGACTCACCGTCCGCAGCCGAGTGCCGGGGTGCGAGGGCGAGGGCCAGGAGGCAGAGCGCCCAGAGGGCCGTGCCCCCCGCCATCGTGCAGAAGCCGAGCCGCGCCGCGCTCTTCTGCGCGGGCGAGCCGGGGAGCCCCAGAAATAGCAGCCACCGGGGACCTTTGACCCCGGGGTGCGGGTGAACAGGAGCTTCCGCATGATGGGAGGGGGCGCTGGCCGCCCGGGCCGAAGGGCACAGGGAGCGGCTGCCTTCCCGGCACGCACGCGGGCGTGCCCGGGTCAGGAGGCTCGTGTCCCCGGGTGTCCCGGTGTCCGCGGACACACCCAGAGCGGGCACCCCGGCCCAGCGGTGACACACTGCGGCGGTGGGACCCGAGGGCGTGAGCTCAGGGGTGAGCAAGGCCACTTCCCCAATACCCGACACACACACACGCACACACACGCACACGCACACACACGCACACAGAAGGAGGTGAAAAGCCGAGCGTTCTCTCAAGAATTGCTTTATTGATAGAAAAACCCCAGAGCGGGCGGCACCCAGAGCCCGCAGAGGGGAGCGTGGGGGAGGGGACGAGGGGAGCGTGGGGGAGGGGAGGGGGCGAGCAGCCCTCTCCGCCCTCCCTCTGTCCCATCTGCCTGCACTAGTCCCCGGGGTGACCCACAGGCCAGTCCCAGCACCGAACAACAGCCCCGAACAGCCGCGCTCTGGGGGACGAAGTGGTGGGCCCCGCGGTGGGCGCTGTGGGGTGGGCGCTGTGGGGTGGGCGCTGTGGGGTGGGCGC
>NW_026596323.1:0-1005 GCF_907164565.1 Psammomys obesus | reverse complement strand
ATATATATATATATATATATATATATATATATGAGGCCAGCTATGTCTACAGAGTTTTAGGAAAGCCAAGGCTACATAGAAGGTCTGTAGAGAAAAGAGAAACTGAGGGTAGGGACATTTCTGTGACAAGATGGAGACCTAATTTAGGGCAGGCTCCTGGAAGGATATGAGGTTTTCAAGCAGAGACTCTTATTATCAGAAACCACAGGTACTGAAGAGGACATCCTCTAATTAGACTAGTCTTCTAGTAAATGATGGGGAACAACAATCCACCCACAAAAACTTCAATCCCACATTTACACTGCCTAGAATATGTGCTGGGCCTCTGAAAGCCTCTGCCCTGCAAGACTATCAAAGCAGATGCTGAGACTTATGGCCAACTGCTGGGCAGAGCAAATGGAATTTTATGTAAGAAGTAGGAAATAGTAAGAGCTGGAGAGGACAGGGTCTCCACAAGGAGAGCAACAGAACAAGAAAATTTGAACACGGAACTTTGCAGAGACTCATACTCCAACCAAGGACTATTCATGGAGATAACATAGAACCCCTGCACAGATGCTACCATGGCAGTTCAGTGTCCAAGTGGGTTACATAGTAATGGGAAGAGGAACTGCCTCTGACATAATCTGATTGGCCTGTGCTTTGATCACCTCCCCCTGAGTGGGGAGCAGCCTTACCAGGCCACAGTAGAGGACAATACAGCCACTTTTGATAAGAACTGATAGACTAAGATCAGAAAGGAGAGGAGAACCTCCCCTATCAGTGGACTTGGGGAGTGGCATGCATGCAGAAAGGGGAGGGAGGGTGGGATTGGGAGGGGAGGAGGGAGGGGCTTATGGGGGGATACAAAATGAATAAAGTGTAATTAATAATAAATAAATAAATCATGTTAAAATAAAAGAATATGTGCTGGAATAAAGATGGAGCAGATAAAACAGAGATTGAGTAAATGCCCCTACCCTATGAGAGAATATCAACACCTAATACTCTGAATGATGCTCTGCT
>NW_026596322.1:0-10098 GCF_907164565.1 Psammomys obesus | reverse complement strand
CTTGGGCTTGCATCAAGTCAGCCTGGTTTACTTGTCAAGCTCCAGGCGAATGAGAGACCCTGACTCAAAAAGGATAGATGGACAAGCCAGGGAAACCACATCTGCACACACACATGCACAACACAGCCTTCTACCCAGCTTGGCAGGGAGCCATGATCGCTCTTCTTGGTTGTCAATTTAACCACATCTGGAATTAACTGGAACCGAAGCAGTTGTGCACATCTGTGAGAGATTTTTGTCAATCATTTGAAGTTGGAAGACCCATCTTTGGTCCAGTTCTCTTTAGGTGGCAAGAACCACCTTAAATCTCAGCCAGACCTTTAAAGTTGGCAGCCTGTAAACAGGATGTAAAAGAAGGAAGCTCTGCTCTTTCTTCTTCTGCTCACTGACCCACCAAATCCATTCCTTCACTGGCACTAAAGCCTTCTTTGAGGTTTCAGCATGTTCTGAAGAACAGCTGAGACATCAGCCTCTCGGACTGAGCAACTATTCAGTTCTTCAACTTTATGTTCCATTCCTTTGCCTGGGAATTATCTGATTTCATTTTTATTTTAAGAGCTGAGTGAGAGTCTGATGTTTAAATTATTACATTTTTAGTATGCATTCCTCTGTTAAAGAGCGTCTAAATGTTTCCAATTTCTGGCTGTTATAAATAAAGCAGCAATGAACATATTTGAACAAGTCTCTGTGAAAAAATGAAGTTTCCTTTGGGAATATGTTTAAGACTGGTATATGTGGCTCTCGAGTTAGATCAATTCCCACCTTACTGAGGAACCAACACACGGGTCTCTATAGCAGTAGCTGTTCAAACCTGCACTCCCACCTGAAATGGATCTGTGCTTCCCTTACTCTAAATACCAATTCTTTGTTTCAGTGGTTATTTGTGTTTTTGTTTTGTTTTGTTTTTATTTTAATTACTTCTTACAGTCTATACTTTTGGGGTATAATTTCATCATTTTGTTCTACAACTTTTTGTTCTGGTGTTCCATTGCTAGAGTGACATCTCTCCCATTATTTGTTATGTAGATACAAAGTGCCTTCATTGTGTCCCCTAAGTTTGAATGTGATATGTCTTCATTTTCCTTCAATTCTAGGAAGTCTTTAATTTCTCTCTTGATCTTGTCTTCACCCAGTTTTTATTCAGTACTGTGTTGTTCAATTTCCATGAGTTTGTAGCTTTCTGTTTTTCTGCTGTTATCCAGCTTTAATCCATGCTGATTAGACAGCATTCAGGGTGTTATTTGAATTTTTTTTTGTATTTGTTGAGACTTGTTTTATGTCCATGTATGTGGTCAATTTTGAAGAAAGTTTGATGTGGTTCTGAGAAGAAGGTATAGTTTTGTGTGTTTGTATGTTTGGGTGAAATGTTCTGTAAATATCTGTTAGGTCAATTTGGTTTATAATGTCAGTTAGCTCCAGCATTTTTTTTTTTTAACTGTACCTGTTATTTATTTTATTTTATTTTTTCACAATTTATTCATTATATATCCCAATTGATGCCCCCTCCCTCAACTTCCCCCTGTCCCACCCTTTCTCCCTCTTCCTTCCTATCCCTTTCCCCTATGCCACTGAAAGGGGGAGTTCTCCACCATTGCCATATGCCTATAGCTTGTTAAGTCTCATCTGGACTGCTTGGATCTTCCTCCTCAGTGGCCGAGCAAGGCTGCATCACCAGGGGTGAGTGAACAAAGAGCAGTCAACTGAGTTCATGATAGAAGCAGCCCCTGGTCCCCTCACTCAGAGATCCACATGGAGTCTGAGCTGCCAAATGGCTACATCTGAGCAGGGGGTCTAGGTCTTCTCCATGCATGGTCCTTGATTGGTGCATTTTTTAAATTTCAACTTACTTTGTATCCCAGCTGCAGTTCCTCCCTCATCTCTTCCCAGCCCTACCCTCCCTCACTCTTCTCCTCCTATGCCCCTACGCTAGTCCACTTATAGGGGAGGTCCTCCCCCCCGACCTCTGACAGTAGCCTATCAGTTCTCATCAGGACTGTCTGCATTGTCTTCCTCTGTGCCCTGGTAAGGCTGCTCCCAACGCAGGAGGTGATCAAAGAGCTAGCCACTGAGTTAATGTCAGAAACAGCCCCTCTTCCCCTTCCAAGGTACCCACTTGGACACAGCTGCCATGGGCTACATCTGTGCAGGGGTTCCAGGTTATCTCCATGAATGGTCCTTGATTGGAGTATCAGTCTCAGAACAGACCCCCTGGACCCAGATATTTTGGTTCTGTTGCTCTCCTTGTGGAGCTCCTGTCCCCTTCAGTCTTTCTATCTCCCCCTTCTTTCCTAAGATTCCTTGCACTCTGCCCAGAGTTTTGCTATGAGTCTCAGCATCTACTTCGATACCCTGCTAGGTAGAGTCTTGCAGAGGAATCTGGAAACAGGAGCTCCAGGATTTTTCTTGCTTAGTTTTTGTCTGGGTGATCTGTATGTCGGATGGAGTGTGTAGCTGCAGTCTCCCAGTATAAGTGTGTGCGGGGCCATATGGGCTTTAGGCTGCCATGTTGTTTGTTTTACTTTATTAAATCGGGTGCCCTGTGTTGGTGCATAGGTGTTGGTGGATTTTCCCTTTGCTGAGCCTGTAATGTCCTTTCCTATCTTTTCCACTTAGCTTTGATTTGAGTTCTGTTTTGTCACAGATTATGATGGTTACACCAGCTTTCTTCTTAAGTCTATTTGCTTGGGATTGGAAGATTATTTTCCATTCTTTTACCCTGAGATGATGTTTATGCATAGTGTTATGGTATGCTTATTTGGTGCAGTAGAAGGATGTTTTTCATATGCATTGTGTTAGTTTGTGTTCTTCCTTCCTTCCTTCCTTCCTTCCTTCCTTCCTTCCTTCCTTCCTTTCTTTTTTTCTTTCTTTCTTTCTTTCTCTCTCTCTCTTTTCTTTCTTTTCTTTCTTTTTTGATTTCTCTGTGTAGCCCTGCCTGTCTTGGAATTCACTTTTAGACCAGGCTGGCCTCAAACTCAGAGATATGCCTACCTCTACTTCTGCCTAAGTGCTAGGATTAAAGGCATGTGGCACCATGTCTGGCTAGTTTGTGTCTTTTTTTTTTTTTTTAATATTTATTTATTTATTTTACATATAAGTGTGCTCTATCTGTAGATCATTTGCATGACAGAAGAGGGCATCAGTTTCCAGTATAGATGATTGTGAGCCACCTTGTGGATGCTGGGAATTGAACTCAGGACCTCTGGAAGAACAGACAGTGCTCTTAACCTCTGGGCCATCTCTCCAGCCCCTAGTTTGTGTCTTTTTAATTGGGGAATTGAGACCATTGATGTTGAGGTATATGAATGAGCAGTGTTTGTTGATTCCTGCCATTTTGTTGTGCTGGTGTGTGTGTGTGTGTGTGTGTGTGTGTGTGTGTGTATGTGTGTACGTATGGGTGTGTATGTCCTCTTTGGTATGGTGGTCTGGGATTATTCTTTGTGTTTTCATGGGTGTAGTTAATCTCTTTTGATTGGTGTTTTCCTTGTGCCATCTTTAGGGCTGGATTTGAAGACAGATATTGCTTTAATTTCATTTTGGCATGTAATGTCTTATTTTCTCCATCTCTGGTGACAGAAAGTTCTGCTGGGAATAGTAGTCTGGGCGGCATCTGTGATCTCTCAGAGTCTGTTAAGTATTTGTCCATTCTCTTCTGACTTTTCAAGCCTTCAGTGAGAGGTGTTATCACGAATAAGCGATATTATTGTAAGTTCCAAGCCAGGTATTATCCTAGTAAGTGTGACTGTATTGTTGGTCTGTGACCCTTGCAGCGTTTGTTCTTTCTTTGTCCTGTATGTTTAGTGTTTGGATGATTATGTGCTGAGGGGACCTTCTTTTGTAGTCCAGTCTGTTTGGTGTTCTGCATGGTTCTTGTACCTTAATAGACATCTTATTCTTTAGAGTATGAAAATTTTCTTTGATGATATTTGTTGAAAATATTTCTTGTGTATTTGACCTGGGATTCTTCTCCTTTCTCTAGTCTTAGTCCTAGATTTGGTCTTTTCATGTGTACCAGATTTTCTGGGTGATTTGTGCAGGAATTTTTAGCTTTTTTTTCGTTTGTTTGTTTTGGGTTTCTTTTTTGTTTTCGATTTTGTTTTTTCAGATTCACCATTTCATTTTATCAAAGGTATTCATTTCTTCTATTGTGTCTTCAATGCCCAAGATTCTCTCTTCCATCTCTTGTATTCTATTAGTGAGGCTTACCCCTGATGTTCCTGCTTGAATTCATCAGCATTTCATTTCCAGATGTATCTCAGTTCTGGTTTTCTTTATTGATTCTATTTCTGCTTTCATGTCATAAAATGTTTTATTAATTTTCTTCCACTGTTAATGTTTTCATAGATTTCTTTAAGGGATTTCATCCTCCTTAATGACCTCTAAGATATTTTTAAAACCTATTTTAATATTTTTCTTCTGCTTCAACTCCATTGCAAACCTCAGGGCCTGCTGGGGTAGGCTGCTGGGCTCTAGCGCATACATGGTGCTGGAGCTTTTTCCTGATTTTAGGCTGCATTTAGGCATTGGTGTCTGGGGAGATTATGGTTCTAAGTGCTGATCTCTGGTCTTGCCTTTGTTGGGTGGGTTATTTGGTTTATTTGGGTTATTTGTTGCCCTCTCTGGTTCTTAGGAGGGTTGTGGTATCTATGTGTTATTTGGTAGGAAATTCTTGTGGGATCCTGGTCCGTGTGGCCACTGGGGAGCTCCCCATAAAATGTGTTTCTAGGTATTGGCAGCTGACACTTTGGAACAGGAATGAACCGAGGGCTGGAGGTTGACCACAGGAAGGAGGAAAGCAGGTGTTCTAAGATCTGTTTAGTGCCTGGGAATGGGGCGGAGTGATGAGGCCACAGCAGGCGTTCAGCTGCAGAGCTGGGGAGGCTGGGAGCTGGGTTTGGAGAAGGGGAGAGATGAATAAAGCCCTACAGTCAGCCTGCTTTTCTGGCTGGCTCCTCAGTCTCCTTAGAAAGTGCAATAAGTTCTGTCCAGCTTTTTCTGTGTTTAAAATGAATTTCTCAAAGTCTCACTGTCTCGCCCAAGCTGGCCTGGAACCCATAATGCCATTTCCACTGGCTTCTCTTTGATGGGATTATAAGTGTATATCACCACTACCTTTCATTTTTTAAGAATTATAAGTCCAGGCCAGCTTTTTGTAGCATGACAGATATTATTTATTAATGTGGTATTTTTTCTCATGATTTTGTTGTTATAAAGAAAGAAAATCCCAAATTGTTGGAATTTACCAATGAAGACTCAGGAACCACTTGCTGGCGTGAAAATCTGCTAGCTCAGAGAGGCAGAGAAAGCACCCAACTAACCTTCCCACTAAGCTCATGTCTTGAAGAAAAAGCAAAAATCAAAAGCTCAAAGCCAAAAAGCCCCAAAGGCTAAAAGGCCTAATGTAACCAGAAGGAAAAGGTCAAAAGCCCAAAGCCAAAAAAGCTCCTCTCCATGCTGTCTCAAATACACTTCTCTCCAAGTCCTTCCTTTCTACTTAATGCCTGTTCGCTATTTTCTTGCTCTGACTCTTGAGCTAGGGTTAACTTCATTAAATCCTGCATACAGAAAGTTCTTGGAGTAAAGGTGTGTGCTAGGGCTGACTCACACCACAATCAACTGTTTACAATAAACAAAAAGTAATTGGATTAAAGGTGTATGTTGAGGCTGTCCCAAGCAAACAAGAAACAGTTTTTTTCAGTTCGGTCTCGGGGTTCACAAAGGGATCAAAATGAGATCCTCTATCATGATTTGGTTCAAAACCCTTTACCAAAGGGTGTGTTTGAGGATACAGTGGCAAGGTGTGGGTACCTTTGGCAGGCCTGTGCTGAAGTGTATGGCAAACTGATCTACTGTAAGAGGTGCATTGGGGGATGGGGTTGTAGCATAACTTATCTTGTGTGCCTGACCCTTTAAAAGATCCCCCATTGCTAGTCACCTGGCCATTTAAGAATTCTAAACCATTAGAACCACTTAACTCTATGACTCTCAGTGTAGGGTATTAAAGAGCCAGCAAAGACTAAGAAAGGGGGATTGAATAAAGTGAGAAGACAAGGCAGATGGTGCAGAATTGGGTGGGAGAGAGATCTGGAGTGGCTGAGGCCTTGTATGTGCTTCACCTTGTGGCTGTGGCTGATGTCATAAGCTGCTGCAGCTAGGTCCATGAAGGAAGGCTCTTGGAATTGTCTGATTGCTTACAGTGTGTATTTCAAGCAGTATACAAAAATGCACATAATGTTAGGGACTGGAATTCACTGAAGGAAAGACCCAGACTCAGGTAGTATGGAAAAGCAAAGAGTGTTTATTCTTCTGAGAATTCCAGCATACTGGGGTCACCACCTTCACAAAATGGCAGCAACCGGGAGGGGAGCTCACAGGTGCCTTTTAATACCAGGTAGGAGAATTCCAGGAACAGTTAGGTCATCTTTATTCTGACTGTCAAAGGCTAGAGTCAAGGGTATGGCCACTTAAGGGATTGGCTAGGGCTTTAGTCAGGAGTCCCAGCCTTCCAAGCCGGTTCAAACCAGTCCCAAACTGGCACTCTGCACAATCTTATCTTTTCCAGCCAGATGCCTCGGCTGTTTCTGATTGGTGTCCCATTCCTATGGTTTTTCCTGTAACTGGTATCTCATTTTTGAGGAATGCAGACTTAGGCCTGCTCTGCCTAGCAAGAAACCAAAGCCTGTCATAGAGTCAGGATAGCCAACTAGATAAATACTGAATCTGTCCCAGCTTATCCAAACATCAAGCAGGCCCAGTCAGAATAGACCAGAGCTGTCTGGAATATGTTGGGGGTTGGTCACTGGCCCTCAAGATCTGGTAACTGCCTGGATAAACGTATCCTTGTTATGTAAATCTGCCTAAGACATTGTACCTGATTGGTTGGTTAAAGGCCTAAAACCTGGGCAGGGCAGAATGGGGTAGGCATGGCTAAGGTTCCCTGGGCTTTGGGTTCAGGAGAATCACAGGAAACAGAAAGACAGGAAAAGAGGAGGAAGGAGGACATCATGGGTTAGTGTGGAGGAGAAGAAACCACATGGGCTGGGAGGAAGGATTCCAGTAATGTCATGGAAAGGCCCAGATGAAAAATTACAAGCAAGTATTTATAAGATTATGGATGGAAGGTAGCCCAGATAAGGATGGTTAAGGCGGGTGGCATTGAATGGGGGCTATGAGGTGGATGGGGAGGTTACTGAGACAGTGTAGGTGAAATATCTACCCAGCCCAAGGTAAATAAGGCAGTAATAAAAATCAGCAGGTGTCTGTGTCTTATTAATTGTGATAGGGGGTTAAATAATGCTGCCGCATTAATCATGGGGCTAATAAATAACATCATATAGCCCAACACTCATTTTTATTTACAACAACAGGGATGGTATGGCAGTAGACTCCAGACATCTCAGCTATGTGACCTCGATTGGGATTTTCTAGTGTCCATGGAGGCTATATGACTCTGATTAAGATTTGCTGGCTCCTTGGAATTAAGTCCTCTCAGTATGGTTACTTCAGTACAGTTATAATCTGATGAAGCAGACGGGTTTAGCTGGCCCTTCGGCTACTTTATAGGTTCCTTTTTCTACCACCCTTTTCCTCCTTTATTGCATCTTTCCAATCCCCCATCACTAGGTAGGAGAAAAAGAAGCTGGAGAGCAATGAGGACATCGATATCATTAGAGTACTTTCTGCTGATTAGGGGCAGCTAGTTTTGAGGGGCAAATTTGTTCTTGGCCTTCAGGATATCCAATTATTTTCTTCTTGTCTTTTTGCACATGACCAGTTGACAAACCGCAACAACAGCAACCACCAGCAGCAACAGACACAGACTCAGACTCAGCCTCTCTCAGGGCTGTAGCATTTCTATACCTTCTCAAGGTATATAATCCTCAGAACTCCAAAAGTCATACACTTGCAGAAATTATCTGCAACCAGCAAATCATGCCCCTGGCAGACCACGTGGCAAATCATAGTCTGCTGCTGTGGACAAGCTAAAGTAGCTCCATATCCCACACCCGAGGTAAAAATAAAAACAGGCTGGTTGTGGTGGCACAAGCCTTTAATCTGAGCACTCTAGAGGCAGAGGTAAGTGGAGCTCTGTGAGTTTGGCCAGCCTGATCTACGAAGCCAGTCTAGGACAACCAGGGTTACTACATAGAAACCCTGTTTCAATACAAAACAAAAAAATCCCATAACATTTCTGCATTTTTAAAGAAACCAAAATTCTCACTACAAACTTATCTTCCCATTTCTAACCTGATCTACTTAAAGGAGGATTATCTCTACATAAGTTATCCTTATTCTGCTCTCATTGCTCCTGTTCAGCCTCTCAGAAACTACTTCTGGCCATTCATTTAATGGAGTTTATGTTTTGGGGAAATGTTTGTGTTGATGATTATTAATATTTTATGTTGATTTATGTTTTACATAAACTGGTTATTTTTAAACCAGCTGTATACACTGTTGGTATAATATTCTTGTGGAATATACCCTTGTTCATTCAAATGCTGATTTCTCTACCCCGCTATCTGGTTTCAATTAGGACATTGCATTGTGATGCTTATTCTAAGCATCTCCTGTTTCAAGTTTGTGTAAACATGTCTGCATTTGTTCTCTGTATTGTCAGTTAAACATCCAACCAGTGCTGTGCAATGGAGAGAATAGGGTGGGACATCATGGTCCAGAGGGAGGTGAAGGAAGTGAGTAGGAGGAGGAGAGGAGAGATCTGCAGGCCAGGACTTCGAACCATGAGGAGGGTCTTGGAATCAGGTGGAAAGATGAACTAGAACTAAGATGAGTAAAAGCAAGTATAATGGGTAAAATCTGAATGGTAAGAAACTATGTGGGCTTAGAGGTGTTGGATGTTGTAACTATCGCCCAGCATGGTGCTGTAGGTTAATAAAAATAAATCCCAGTCTCTGTGTGGTGATTTGGTAATACAGCTGGTTTAGAAAAAGATAAATCAATGGTAAATAGTAGCAACCGACAACAATACCCAAATCACCACACAGAGACTAGGATTTATTTAATTAACCTAGTACAATGCTGAGCAATGATTACTCCATCCTACACCTAAAAGCTGCATAGCTTCCTCCCATTCAGAGTTCCACATTATACTTGCTTTTCAGTCATATATTATGTCCGGTTCATTTCTGCTGGTATCTCCTCTTGGATCTCGCCTCCCACTCTTCCTTTCTCCTCCTCTCCAGACCAGGATGTTCCACCCTATTCTCTCCATTGCTCAGCATTGGCTGGCTGTTTTTTTATTGTCAATACAGAGAACAAATGGTGGCATGTTTATACAAACTTGAGACGGGTAATGCTTAGAATAATCATCACAGTGCAATGTCCGGATTGAAACCAGGTAGTAGGGTACAGAAATCAGCATTTGAATGAGCAAGCGTAAAAATTGTGTCCATTCCACAAGAACATTATATCAACATGTGTGTATATGTTACCAGAAAATAAAGTATTCTTACTTTCTCCCTTTTTTACAGATTTGGAATCAGATTGTGATGCTGAAAATATATCTCCAGAAAATTATATTTATAATAGAAATTTACCCAAAGAGAGTATAAAACAATTAAGTGAAAATTCTGACCTCAAGCACTTCAGTTTTAATAATGACCCCAACTATTGTACATTCACGGATCTACAGGGTAATGAAGGAGCTGCTGATCCAAAGATTTGTCACAAGGAACAAACGCCTACTTATACCTGCCTGAGTTTTACCCAAAATATAGAAAAAGCATATCGATGTAATGACTATGGGAAGTACTTTGGTTGTAATCCAAGTATTATTCATCATCAGAGTACTTGTACTAGAGAGAAGCCCTATGAATGTCAGGAATGTGGGAAGTCCTTCAGAATCCCCCAACATCTTACAAGACATCAAAAATCTCACAGTGGTGAGAAACCTTTCAAATGTGATGAATGTGGAAGGCTTTTCATCTTCCTGACCTGCTTAAGTACCATAAAACCATTCATACAGGTATAAAACCATTTGAATGTGAGGAATGTGGGAAATCCTTCAATCGTTTCTCCAACCTAGTTGGACACAGGGTTATGCATGCTGATGTGAAACCATATGAATGTAATGAGTGTGGGAAA
>NW_026596321.1:360392-366539 GCF_907164565.1 Psammomys obesus | reverse complement strand
ACCCTAACCCTAACCCTAACCCTAACCCTTTCACCCTAACCCTTTCACCCTAACCCTTTCACCCTAACCCTAACCCTAACCCTAACCCTTTCACCCTAACCCTTTCACCCTAACCCTAACCCTAACCCTAACCCTAACCCTAACCTAACCCTAATCCTTTCAACCTAACCCTAACCCTAACCCTAACCCTAACCCTAACCCTAACCCTTTCACCCTAACCCTAACCCTAACCCTAACCCTTTCACCCTAACCCTAACCCTAACCCTTTCACCCTAACCCTAACCCTAACCCTTTCACCCTAACCCTTTCACCCTAACCCTAACCCTAACCCTAACCCTAACCCTAACCTAACCCTAATCCTTTCAACCTAACCCTAACCCTAACCCTAACCCTAACCCTAACCCTAACCCTAACCCCAACCCTAACCCGAACCCGAACCCTAACTCGAACCCTAACCCGAACCCTTACCCGAACCCTTACCCGAACCCTTACCTGAACCCTTACTCGTACCCGAACCCGAACCCTGACCCTGACCCGAACCCGAACCCAAACTGAACCCTAACCCTGAACCCGAACCCGAACCAAAATCTTAACACAAACCCTAACCCTAATCCCTACCCGAACCCTAACCAGAACTGGAACCATAACCCTGACCCTACTCTTGTTTTCTGATCCTAACCCTAAAACCCTAACCCTAACTCTAATCTTAACTGTGAACCTTAAGTGAACACCCACCCAAACCCTAACCAGAACCGGAACTGTAGCCTAACCAAACCCAAATCAGAACCCTAACAGTAACCTGAACCCTAACACTAAGCCTCCTCCTTAAGTGTTGCTGCAGATTAATATTTATAATTGATACATCTTTTAGCTAATCTGCAGTTATTCCTAAACCAGCTGTATAACCAAATCACCACACAGAGACTAGGATTTACTGAATTAACCTAGAGCACAATGCTGGGCTATAATTACTCCACCCTAAACCTCCAATCCCACATACTACCTACCAATCAGAGTCACCCATTATACTTGCTTTTAGTGATATATGAAGGCCGGTCCATCTCTCCACGTGGTTCCAAGACCTCTCCTCCAGGTTCTCCTCCTCCCTCTCTCTGCTTCCTTCCTCTTCCTCCCATTCCAGACCAGGATGTCCCACCCTATCCTCTCCATTGCTCTGCTATGTGGCTGGTTGTTTTGATTGACAATTGAGAGAACAAATGGTGGCATGTTTACACAAATTTGAGACAGGTGATGCTTATTCTAAGCATCACAAGGCAATGTCCGGATTGAAACCACATAGTGGGGGAGAGAAATCAGCATTTGAATGAACAAGGGTAAATTGTGTGCATTCCAAAAGAACATTATACCAACACTTTCACTAATCCCAATCCCAAATCAAACCCTAACCTGAACCCTAACACAAACCATATCCCTAACCCTGACCCTGACCCTAATGCCTAAACCTGACCCAGACCCTGGCCCTGACCCTATCTTCTAACCCTGGCCATAACCCTGACCCTAACACCTACCCCTAACCCCTAACTCCTGACCACCTAATCCTGACCATGACACAGACCTCGACCCCTAAACCTGACCATGACCCTAGCCCTAGCCCTGACCCCAACCCTAGCCATAACTCTAGCCCTAGCCCTAAACCTAACCCTCTCCCTAGCCTTACCCCTAGCTGCTATCACTATCCCTAGCACTAACCCACCTAACCCGGACCCTGACCAGAACCCCTAACCCCTGATCCCTAAACCTGACCATGACCCTAACCCTAGCCCTGACCCCAGCCCTAGCCATAACCCTAGCCCTAAACCTAACCCTCTGCCTAGCCCTACCTCTACCCATAGCCCTAGCCCTATCTCTATCCCTAGCTCTCTAACAGCCCTAATCCTGACCCTGACCCTAACCCTGACCCTGTCCCAGGCACTGGTCCTGACCCTGACCCTATACCCTAATCCTGATCATAACCCTGACCCTAACACCTAACCCTATCCCCTAACCCTTGACCCTGACCACCTAACTCTGACTCTGACCCCAACCCCTAAACCTGACCATGACCCTAGCCCTAGCCCTAACCCTAGCCCTAGCCCTATCTCTATCCCTAGCCCTTACCGTAACCCCCCTAATCCTAACCCTGACTCTGACCCTAACCCCTAAACCTGACCCTGACCCCTAACCCTGATCCTAACCCCTGACCCTTTCCTTAACCTCCCTAACCCTGACCCCGACCCCCACCCAGACCCTGACCCTGAACCTTAAACCTGACCCTGCCCTTTACCCTAGCCCAAGCACTAGCCCTAGCTCTAACCCTAGCCCTAAACCTAACCCTCTCCCTAGCCCTATCTATAGACCTAACCCTAACCCTAGACCTAGCCCCAGCCCTAGAACGAGCCCTAACCCTAGCCCTAGCCCCTGCCCCTAACCCTCTGACCCTAACCCTCACCCTAATCCTCACAATGACCCCTAACCCCGACCCTGACTCTTGTTTCCTGACCCTGACCTTAAAACCCTAACCCTAACTCTAACCTTAACTGTGAACCTTAACTGAATACCCACCCAAACCCTAACCAGAACCAGAACCCTAGCCTACCCAAACCCGAATCAGAACCCTAACAGTAACCCGAACCCTAACACTAAGCCTCCTCCTTAAGTGTTGTTGTAGATTAATATTTATAATTGATATATCTTTTAGTTAAACTGCGGTTATTCCTAAACCAGCTGTATAACCAAATCATCACACAGAGACTAGGATTTACTGAATTAACCTAGAGCACAATGCTGGGCAATAGTTACTCCACCCTAAACCTCCAATCCCACATACTTTCCTACCAATCAGAGTCACCCATTATACTTGCTTTTAGTGATATCTCAGGGCCGGTCCATCTCTCCACGTGGTTCCAAGACCTCTCCTCCAGATTCTCCTCCTCCCTCTCCCTGCTTCCTTCCTCTTCCTCCCATTCCAGACCAGGATGTCCCACCCTATCCTCTCCATTGCTCTGCTATGTGGCTGGTTGTTTTGATTGACAATTGAGAGAACAAATGGTGGCATGTTTACACAAATTTGAGACAGGTGATGCTTATTCTAAGCATCACAAGGCAAAGTCCGGATTGAAACCACATAGTGGGGGAGAGAAATCAGCATTTGAATGAACAAGGGTAAATTGCGTACATTCCAAAAGAACATTATACCAACACTTGCACTAATCCCAATCCCAATCCCAAACCAAACCCTAACCTGAACCCAAACACAAACCAAATCCCTAACCCCAACCCCCCTAACCCTGACCCTGACCCTAACGCCTAAACCTGACCCAGACCCTGACCCAGACCCTGGCCCTGACCCTATCCCCTAACCCTGATCATAACCCTGACCCTAACACCTACCCCTAACCACTAACGCATGACCCTGACCACCTAACCCTGACCCCAATCTTGACCCCGAAATCTGACCATGACCCTAGCCCTAGCCCTGACCCCAGCCCTAGCCATAACCCTAGCCCTAGCTCTAAACCTAACCCTTTCCCTAGCCCTAACCATAGACCTAACCCTCTCCCTAGCCCTAGCCTTATCTCTATCCCTAGCCCTAACCCTAATCCCCCTAACCCTTACCCTGACCTCACCCTGACCCTAACTCCTAATCCTAACCTGAACCCTAACCCTAACCCGAACTGTAACCGTAACCCTAACTCTAATTTAAACCCTAATCCTAACCCTAACTGGAACCGAACCCGAACCCTAACCCTAACCCTAACAACCCTATCCCTAACCCCTAACCCCTAACCCCTACCCCAACCCTAACCCCTAACCCCTAACCCCTAACCCATACCCGAACCCAAACCCTAAACCCGAACCGAACCCTAACCCTATCCCTAACCTGAACCCTAACCCGAACCTTAACCCCAACCCGAACCCGAATGCTAACCTGAATGCTAACACGAACCCAACCCTAACCCTAACTCTAACCCCTAACCCTAACCCTATCCCCTAACCCTAACCCCTAACCCTAACCCTATCCCCTAACCCTAACCCCTAACCCCTAACCCTAATCCTAACCCTAACCCCTAACCCTAACTCTAACCTCTAACCTTAACCCTAACCCTAACCCCAACCCTAACCCTAACCCTAACCCTATTGGCTGAGGTCATGTGGTAGGGGAGAAATAGGGAAGGGTAATAAGGGGAAACAGGGTTGGAGGGAGGTACCGGGAGGAGTCAAGAGATGGGGCTACAATCAAGGTGTGAAGTGAATAAATTATACCAACATATACCCCTTTAAGTGCAATAAAAGCCTCCTTTTATTTCAATACACTAATAAGTATAAAAGTTATGAAAACTATTAGGTAAGATTTAATGTGCATTGTCCAGTTCACACACATTTGTCAACTTAGAAGAAAGCATTTGGTTATCTATCCTATCTTGACAAGTTTAAAGTTCTATACTTAAACTACCTTTTATCCTTATTGGTTTTACGTTCATGAAAACATTTTCTTAAATTCTAAACAACTTAAACTTAATTGTGGAACTGTAGCTCTTTGGTCTTCAACCGCACAGAGACTTGAGAAGGAATAAAATTATTTACAAAAGTAAATTGGAAGTACATGTTAGCAACTTCCAAAATATAAAAAATTGAGAGAGACAGTTTGCACTTTGGTCAGGAAAAAATAAAAAATTAATTAACTACTTCAGAGGAAGGTCTCTTTTTGTCCAGGATGACTGTTACTTGCGATGTTGTCGGAGATGTTCTTCGGATCCTTCTCTTTCCAGCTCCTGGGTGCTGGGATCACAGGCATGGCCAGCACCCCCACGTTTATGTGGTACTGAAAGGATGGTGCCCAGGGGCCTTTGAAGCACCCTAGGCCAGGGCTTCCCTTTCCCCTCATGTGTCCGGATCCCTGAGGCTTGCTGGCTACCAGATAAAATTAAACCAAATCTAAAAGTGAAGTAAAATCGGAAAAAAAAAAAAAATGCTGAAAAGGGGCGACACCAAGGGATCTGACACCTTCACACTAACACACATAAAATAAAAATTAAACACACTTTTCTCTTTTTAAAGATTTATTTATTAATTATACACCATTCTGCCTGCACACCAGATCTTACTGTAGATGGTTGTGAGCCACCATAACCATCTATGAACTCAGGACCTTTGGAAGAACAGTGAGTGTTCTTAACCTCTGAGCCATCTCTCCAGCCCAAATAATTCAATTAATTTTATTTTATGTGTGAAGGTGTCAGATCCCTTGGAATTGGGGTTACAGACAGTTGTGAGCTGCCATGTGGGTGCTGGGAATTGAACCTGGGTCCTTTTAGGAAGAGCAGACACTGAACCATCTCTCTAGCTCCTAAATAAATTTTTCAAAACAAAAAAAATTCATCTTTCAGAAAAGATTGATGGTATAAAGTATGAAGATCTGTTACATATCCTTCAACTATCTTGATTTCTTTTTTGTTTTTCCAGCCCTCGCTCAACTGCATGGGGGAAGGAATAAAACAAACAAACAAGCTAAAAGCAGGAAAAACAAAAAGCAAAAAGCAAAAGCAGGCCTTCTCTTTGCTTCAAGGCCAGACTGATCTATAGAGCAAGTGGCAGGACAGCCAGCCGCATGCATTACAAAGAAACCCTATCTGAGGAGAAAAAGAAAAGCTGAAAACCAAAGCTTGTTTGTTTTTCAGTTCTTGTTACCTTATTGTTCATTTAACTTAATTTTAAATATAGCTCTGTGTGTGTGTGTGTGTCCCTCTGTCTCTCACAGACACACAGAGAGAGAGAGTGACAGAGGAAGAAAGAAAGAGAGATAGGGTTTTATGATTCTCAGCTCAGAAGTGTCACTAACTCCAACTCAAGGAAATCTAACACCCTCGTGCAGACATACTGCATGCAAAACCAAAACCAAAACCAAAACCACCACAACAAAAAAGAATGAAAAATAGAAATAAATGAAATGCAGATTCACAGATTGTGCTGGAACAATGCCTATGACGGAAAGACTATGTATTTAGTTAGTTTTGGCTTACTTGGGACACCGTTTCTCTGGGTAGGTTTGGTAGACACACACTCACAGAGAGACAGAGAGAGAGAGAGGAGATGAAAAGAAAGAAAGAAAGAAAGAAAGAAAGAAAGAAAGAAAGAAAGAAAGAAAGA
>NW_026596321.1:343745-360382 GCF_907164565.1 Psammomys obesus | reverse complement strand
AGAAAGAAAGAAAGAAAGAAAGAAAGAAAGAAAGAAAGAAAGAAAGAGAAAGAAAGAAAGAGAGAGAGAGAGAAAGGAGGAAGGGAGGGAGGGAGGGGAAGGAAGGAAGACAGGAAGGAAGGAAGGAAGGAAGGAAGGAAGGAAGGAAGGAAGGAAGGAAGGAAGGAAGGGAACTTTTTTTTCATTAAATGTAATTAAATTTTAATGTAAGCTTAAAATCGACTGGATGACAGCTAAGTTCGTCCCAATCACCGTCCAGCTGCCTTGCACTTAATATCGTATCCAATTCACAGACAGCAAGCAGCAAGCTAACTCCTCTCTGGCTACTCTAAAGAATCTGTGACTAGCGTCTCCGAGTCCAGGTCAAGCAGACTGTCCTCATATTCAATTAATGGGAAAATCTGAAAGGATGCAGCCGGGCATGGTGACATAGCGATGCCATTCCTGGGAAGGGGGGTTGAATCAGAAGTTCTAGGACGGCCTGGGCTCTGTAGTGATTTATTTTAGAGGCCACAAACGAAGTTTAACCGATGAGATCTAACCGAGAAGCAGCATGTTAAGAGGTAGACGGTCAACGAATGCAAATGCAAATATTACGCCATTTCTAACCAGCAGTGATGTTCCCGTTGTTAGAATTGCGATCGCTCTCAATCAGGTCTTAGTCGAGTGTGCGGAGGAGAGTGACCCAAGCATCAGCAATCCAGCAGCAAGCTAGCTAGTTAGCATGCATAGATCAAGCAGGCCCGTTAGGATTTAACTGGATCATCAGGCTCAGGTCTCCAAAGTCCCGGGTAGAGTCGAGCGAACTACCCTGAGCAGGGAACCCACGACCCAGCATCAGCCACGTAATCTCTTGTTACATGATTATCCACGAGGATGGCAGCCATCATGGCTCCTAACCTCACCACTATGGCAGCAGCCATGTGACATACTTTCCAAGGCCCATTTTCGTTCTAGGTTGACTAGCCTCCCCACGGGACCAGAATCTGGACCCAATATGCATGTGCAACTCCTAATCTACACAGTCCCTCTATGCAAGAAAAGAAAAACAACTCCCTGTCTTTAAAAAGAATAAAAGAAAGACAGGAAAGGGGGGAAAAAAAGACCAAAGGTCCAGCCCGGTCTCCAGTGTGAGTTCCCCAGGACTACACAGAGAAGGCCTTTGACTGCACAGAAAACACACACACCACACAAAACCAAACAAACAAAACCAAATTCCAGCACTTGGGAGGCAGAGTGGGAACTATGCCATAGGTCACCAATTCCAAAACTAAGACTATGGAGTCCCCTACCTAAGGATTTGCCTGGAGAAACCTAGTAATATTTAACCATCACCCCTAGCAACGGCTAATCAGTGAATACCTGGAACTTAACCCAGGTGTTCTTTACAATGGGGGGGGGGGGAGCGTGCTCCAGCTTGTCATAAAAAAAGACCCTACTGCGCCTGCGTCGTCGGAATCGGCTCCTCGGTGGTCTTTGGGGTCCTCGAGACAATACAGATGTGACCTCGACCAGTCTGCTGCCTAGTAAGCTGGAGGGCATATCAGAAAAGAAAATTCCTAAAAACAATCATTCATACAGTCTCCATTTAGGGTGCTATGTCTCTGCTTTATCTTTCATTAATATGTGTGTGTGTGTGTGTGTGTGTGTGTGTGTGTGTGTGTGTGTGTAACAAATCTTGTTTTGCTCCAGTCATGCCTTGTTAATACTACAGAAGACTAAAATAATATATAATTTCTTTGTGTTCATATAAAAAAAAACAAATAGGAAACTGAGACAAGGGGGTTCTCCATTCTCCTACTACTATCTATCACTATTAAAGTCTTTATGTCTTCTAAAGCTAAAAACCTTCACTAGGAATTTTCTGTGGTCCATTTTTATGTAATTCTCCATGAATCACTCTGACTAACCTGGACCCAAATATGGGAGGCATAGATCTCAATTCAGGGGGAAAAAAGAGCAAAGTTCACTCATGAAATCCCCCAGTCTCATCACCAGGTCTTCTGCAGCCTCTTTTCCCTCTCTTTACAGACCCATTTCATGGATCTTCCCCTGTAAACTTCCTTCCTCTCACCCATTGTCTTCTCTCAGGTCACAACTTCATCAGTCAGTGGGTGGTAACCCACTCACCAGTCAGACCAGGGCGTAGGCTAACTGCAAACCTTCACCTCTCCCGCATCCCACAAAGTCCAGCCCCCAGTCTCATCTCTAGCTCTGTATCTGACTTTCTGCTTTAGCCTTTCTAGTCTCTCTCTTTCTCTGTCTCATTTTACCTGGTTTTTACACCCAGTTTTCTACCAGCTCCAGCCACAGTCAGGATCCCTGAAGTGAGTGGTCAGCACAGAGTTTGCAGGGCACTTGAAACTCTGGGATGCAGGCCAACATTCAGGAACAAGGGGCAGGACAGCTAACAGCATCCCAAACAGGAGACAGTGTTTCCAGGATCTGCTCTCACACATGAAGCCTCGGATTTACAAAACGAGACCACATCAAGACACACTAGCTGTCCTCCCAGGCAACAGGGACTTAAACCAGACAAATTCATTTAAAATTACTTTGAAATTTGCAAAAGCAACCTGCCTTGGGTGATGCTGCTTCCTGCCATGAAAAGTTTATTTTGGGAAACAATTCCCGCAGATACAAACCCAGCATCGTACAATGTGTCAGTGGCTCCCGACGCCAGCAAGGTGCTCTTGGATAACGGCAACACCCAGCACTGTCCTTTCCAAACACCAAACCCATGTACTTTAATCTTGGCCTTCTGCATCTACATGCCTGTACCAAAGGCTTTGCCATTGGCAGTCTTGCCCCCAGCCCATGCTGTCAGCGCATAGCTCATAGGTCCAAGTGACCAAGCCTGGCTTGTGCAGATTTGAATACTTTGTATTCAAAAGCAGGCTGTATCTCCTACTGTCACAGTTCCTGATGTCCCCCAACCCCCCACTGATGTCACCTCTGCCTCCTGTGGCCTGGGGTTGGCCCACTTACCACTGTGCAGAGCAGGGGCCAGAACCACCAGGGCCAGCAGCAGGAAGAGGATCAGCAGGGCAATCGCCAGGATGGAGCCATGTGAATGTGGGGTGAAGGGAGGGTGGTCAGTGAGGTGGACACTTGGGGTCATCCCTTTCACCCCCACCTGACGGCAACAGATATGGGGCTGAGAGAAGAGCACAGCGTGTTGCGCACCTGAGTCAGACTGTGCCCATCCTTCATGGTCAAGGCCTCACAACACACTCTCTTCAGCAGACTTCCAAGAGAAACGGATTGGACGTTTCAGGGAGTCCCCGATCTTTATTGTGGATCGTTCTGAATGATCCATCTTACAGGTGCAGAGGTGGCCAAGGACTGCCCCCTTTGTCCCTGAGCACTGTCCCCACCATGGGAACAGATTCCGGGCCCCAAGACCTGGGGTTCTGGCCACCTCCTGGGCTGATTCAGAGTAATCCAACTTAGAGGTTTCAGCCCTACCCCCTACACATAAGTGTTTGTAACAGCCTCCTAGGCTGCGGGTGGAAACTCTGGAGCCACTAGGTCACACAGGCATGGGGACAGGGCCGCTCCTGCCAACCTGTAGGTGATGGTGGCTGAGAGGCTGGCAGTCAACTCCTGAGGCTGTGTGTGGGGAGGGAGCCAGGCAGCCGAGATCAGTCTTAACCACGTGTACAGGTTCCCAGGCAATCCTGGACGTGGGTGTGGTAGTGCCTGAGGTGGCTGTTAGGCTGTAACACAGGTCCCACTTGTCACCGGCTGTCCCTGTTCTGACTTATGGAAGCACCCGGGACAACTAGTCTTAAGTCCTTCCCCACCAGCCACACAAGTGCCACATCATGCTGGGGGTACGGGGCACTGCTGGGTACATCAAAAGCCACCTGAGCAAAACCGGCAGCCCCACCTTTTGCGGAAGAAAACAGTCAGGGACACTTTATTATATAATGATGCACTTAAAGGGGCGGCTGCACAAGTGCTTAGTGCACAATCGCCAGCCATCAGCTGCGGTGCTGGAAGGTGCTGCCAGACAACCAGACGACTGTAAACCAGAGAACAATCCCGTACAAAGAGAGCTCCGTGCACTGCAGTCAAGAGTGAGGGGCGGAAAGAGCGAGGCTGCTGTTTACCAACTATAACAATTTCACCAATAGCTTATGTTAGAGATCTCATGTAGCTCAGGGTGGGCTTGAACTCCTGATCCTTTCGTCTCCACCTTCCAAGTTCTAGAGGGCCAACAGTACATGTGTCTGCCCCACACTGGGCATTTTAACAGTTTATTGGTATGTATTGAAATATTAAAGCACCTTCATTGGTAGGCCAATTTACTTCTTTTTAAAATCTGTATTTTCTCTCTCCTTTAAACTTTTTTTCATAATGAGAAGTATTTCAAGGGGCTCTTTTAGAATACTCGTGCAGGAGCCTCCTCTTGGATGTCAGAACGTGAGCAGGGAAGCTTACGTACTTGGTAATCTGTGGGCCCAGCTGCACTGCCACCATGATCTTTAAGGAAGACCATTCCCAATGCACCAGCCTTTCAGAGCTGTCCCTCTCACACAGCTACACCGGAGGGAGGCTGGGTGGCCGGTCCAGGATGACCCCATAAGCTAATGGCAGAGCCAGGATATGAGGTGTTCCCACTCTGAGAGCTCAGGAGGGCTCTGGAAGAGCTTTAAAGGCAACTCTCATTCCCTGGAACTCTCTGGAATGTCTTTGACCAAAAAGCCAGGGAACTAAACACCCTTGGCTCCAGCCAAGAAACCAAGGCTTGGGAATGTGGGATTGTCATCAAGGGAGCCAGGCCTCAGGCTCAGGTGCAGGGCTGGCAACCAGAGTGTGGACTGGGGACAGTGAGGGTCCAACAACAGACAAGGCCCTGGCAGGAATGGACCAATGCATGCATACAGAAGTCTGGAATGGAGCATGCATTTAGTAGTGTCAGCAAGAAATCATGCGTTAAGGGACAGTCTCGTGGCCCGACTATGTGTTCTAAGTGACAGAGAGACACAAAAGAAAGTTGCTGCTTCTATATCAACTGATGACAGAAAAAGCATGGGACGGGACTGGAGCAGAGAGGGCCAGCTCCCCTCTCCCCATACAGGCGATCACTCCAAACTCCAAGCTGGAACTCTCCTCTAGTTCCCCATAGCAACCAGCACAGTGAGTGTTTCAGATCGTGACCCTCTCTGCACTTGGAATGATAAGCGGCTTATAAGAGTTTTATAAAACTTATAAGAGGCTTATAAAACTGCAGCCTTCCGTAAAGACTGCAGAGTGGAGCTGTTCACATTATACTCGGCACCCTCCTCCCTTATTGTTTATGCCGCAGGAACTGAAGAACAGGCTGAGACACTGGGCAGCATGCCGCTGCATTCCTGGGGCAGACGGGGCAGTTTCTGCGGGCAGCAAGGGTGAAGGACGGGCTCATGGCAGGGGGAAGAAACTTCTAAGGAAGACATCCGGAGCGGACAGTGATAGCTGCCTGGGGTCATAATTAGGGGTCATAATTCCACCTAGGTGTAGTGGAGAGGAGGTTTAGCGAGGAGGCCTCCCCACATGCCAAGGTGCAGGGTACAGTGTTTAAACATTTTCTTGTGCCTTGGAGAAAACTGCTGCCTGGGTCCTAAGCACTTCCTAATACCACTGACGCCATATTCATAAGCGTCACTACCGAATAAGAAAGTACAAAGTTTGTTTTCTAGAAGCATAGGGAACTAATAGTTCACCAAGAACAAACACACTCAGCAAATGTTTATTGTGTCTCTTAACACTGTGCTTAGCAGGTAGAGCTCAGGGACACAGAGCTGACCAGACAGGCCCCAAGTGCTCACAGTCTGTGGAGCGGATCTAAGCAGCTAACCCAGTGCAGGAGGACATGGGTTACTCAACGGCTGCATCATCATCAGTGAACAAAACAGTTCTCTTCTAAAGCGCTCGCATTCTGACAGAATGGTGATAACGATGACAAGAATGATTACTAATATAGCTGATGGTTATCGGGCACATACATGCAGGGATGATCTTTATTCTTTCTGTGTCCTAGGCTGTCACATTTCAATCTTATCAATGATGTGATGAACTCTAAACTTTATGTTTTTCTTTCCCCACCTTATAGTTAAATATAGCAAGGCAAGCAGAACCAGAGAAACTTCCAAGGCTTGCAGGGAAGGCCATGAGTTTGGTTTGCATGGTTTTGGGTTTTTGCGTGGAGTCTTGGAGTCTCTGGTTAGCCCAGGCTGACCTAAACTTCCACTTTTCACACCTCAGCCTCGTGAGAGCTAGAGAAGCCAGAAGGGCAACCTGGCTCTCAGGTGTAACAGGCAGGCTCTTGCCCTTATAGCAAGCTACTTTGATCTGGAGAACAGTGCCCAGGAACCAGCACTTCACACGGGAGGTGACTCCTGGGTGGGTAGGGTGCTGTCAACTTGCCACAAGCTAGAGTCATCAGAGAGGAAGGTGAGGAAATGCCTCCATGAGAGCCAGTTGTAAGGCATTTTCTCAATTAGTGATCAATGGGGAAGGAGGTTCAATGCCTGGGCAGGTGTCCCTGTGTTCTATAAGAAAGCAGCTGAGTAAGCCATGGGGAGTAAGTCAGCAAGCAGCACTCCTCCATGGCCTCTGCATCAGCTCCTGCCTTCAGGTTTGAGTTCCTGTCCTGGCTTCCTTCAGTGATGAACAGTGCTGTGGAAGTATAAGCTGAATAAACCCTTTCCTTCCCGACTTGCCATCTGGTCATGTTTCATCACAGCACTCGAAACCCTAATCTGCAGGGGTAAGGAGAGACTGGTATTCCTGCTCAGAGGCAAGAACAAAGCTCGTGAAGGTGTGAGTGGGGATCCACATAAGGGAACTCAAGGTAAATGGAGGACTACGGCTTCTATCCACATGGAAGGAGAACTCTGGGTAGCTTTAACTTGGGGGTCCTGTGACCCTTATAGTCAAGTTAATTTTCTGGAATACCATCATTGTATATGTGAAAGAGGAACTTTAGGGATCAGAGACAGAGGGCAGGCTATGGCTCCCAATCTGTCAGGTTCTTTATGGGCGGCACTGAACAAGGCCGCTCCCAAGGCGCTTGTCTTTTCATGAAAGCACTTAGTGCTCATCTCACTGACCATGGCCTGCTAGTTCCTGTGCTTCCTAGATTCTCAGCAGGCATGGGGCTGGGGACTTCAGGCACAGGACAAGCTCAGTTGCTTTAAACCAGTCATCCTCCATCTTAGAGGGTGATCCTCACATCTCCACTCTTCCCCATAAGCCAAGGGGCAGCTCTGTCTATGGCCAAGAGTTTCAGAATACACAGCCCACTGCAGCCCGGCACTCTAAAAGGCACGGTGTCTTGTGCCCTGGCCTTGCTCTGGGGCACGCTGCCTTGCCTCCTTCATATCTGACCTCTGATAGCCCTCAGTGTTTCTGGCTCATTCTGTTTTAAATGACACCTGCTCCAGAAGTCTCAGGGGCTGCCACTGGACACAATCTGACTAGTGTATGCCGGGCCTTTGCCCTGCCTGTCCACTATGTGGGCACAGCCTGGGGCCCAGTGGGGCCATCTGAGCCAGTAACTACCCTCAGGTAACTGTCTGCCAGGCCCTGTCTTGGCTGGTTGTGTTAAGTTGGGCTATGTCATACTGTAAGTTATTACATATTGCAGAGAACTGTGCTTTTTAAAAAGGCTGCTCATTGCCCTAAAAAATCTCCATTTTACAAGTATCTTCTGACTCCATCTTGAGGGAGAAGGATGAATGCAGCTCCTGTGTGTGGACCAGAAACGGCACCATCTTTCAGGCACACCCACGCAGCACGGAATGATGCATGACGTCTCCCGGGGCAGAGATGGAGACACTCACTGGGAATGAATTATGCTGTAGGGGCACAAGGATCTATTAAAATCGTAACATGGAAACCAGGCCCAAGAAGTTATTAGACGCATCAGACCAAGGCAGGGTGTAACTCCTTCATCTGGACCCCGTCAAACGATGGTTACACAGTACTTAGATGGTGTGGCGCCACACCGACTTATGACCAATACCTGCTGTGTGTGCATCGCAGGCCGACAAGTGAAGAACTCCCTGACCGTCTGCGCTTGGGTCTTCAGCTGGTCTGGGTCCCCTCCCACTGACACTGTCTACACACTGCCCGCCCATCCGCTTGTTCACCCCTCGGGTCCTGGGTCTAAACCTCCATTTCCAGCTCTGGAAGCTGGCTTCGCCTTTCCCTAGCAGCTGACCCCAGCAGCAGCCCCCTCCTGCCACTGGTCCGTTCTTAGACTCTCGGCCTGCTTCTGAGACCTCCTGACTCTGCTGCAGGCTTTTGACTTATATTTATGCTGTAAAGCACATATGGGCACACAGGTCTATGGATTGTGTGCGCTGTGATATGAGAGCTAATATTTGTCATGAAGATAACAATATGTGATATGAGAGCTAATATTTGTCATGCAGATTCATAAAGAATCTGCATTTCTCTCAGCCAAGCTACCAGGGTAGGCAGGTTATAGGACAAACTGCCATCACTGCAACAGCTAAGCAGTGTGAATCAACGTTATTCAACACATGCTGGCGTTCTGGGAAGTCACAAAGCTGTTCGTCTCTGTTTTTGGCACGGTGTGCTCAGGACACTAGTGCCAAAGAGAAACAGGCTATCAAGGTAACAGCCCATGGGGGTGTACCTTCCCGCTGGGGAGCACTGAGTTTTTCAGTGGGCAGTTTGAAGCCTTCCCCCAGCCCACACTCATACGGAGCTGCTACTGAATGTGCAGGCGGGTGCATTAGATCTGAAGGTAACAAGTGTTCAACCCTTGGAGGAGCACAGTGGTTAGGGTGGCGTTTGAGGTCAGATTCGACAGGCTTCTCCAGGGTCACAAAATGAGGGCATCCTCTCTCTTTAAGACCAGGAGGGCATTGCAGTCAAAGGTAAAGATCTGCAAACATAGCAAATGAAGCCTTCTCTTACTTGGTGGGTAGAACCTAGGGAATTTGGGTTTCTTACACACAGCATGGCATGGGGTGAGGGGTGTGGGTTCATGTCTGGGCTTGTCTTCTATAGGAGACAGAGGCCTCTGGGTGATACAAAACCCAACACCTCTTCCCTTTTCTATTTTGTTTTGGGGGTCGCCATAGTAAAGAAAGGAGGAATTACCAGGAGGTCGAGGTTGTCCAATGCAAAGAAATGTGAAACCCGAGTCTTCAAGCTGGGCCTTGTGCTGTGACACGGCCTGATGCCCTTGGTCTGGGGTGCAGCCAAGAAAGCATCTTCCTGCAGGGCCTGGAAAACTGTGCCAGTTAAGGTGGGACCATTCCTTCCCTACTCTTGAGGTTTCCTCCCGTGTTGGGGTAGTGTGCGTGTATGCGTACGCACACCACTCCAGATCCGGGCTTCCCCTCTGCTAGCACAGCAAATAGGGTCAGAGCATGGGGCATGCTTGGATCTGCTCTGCCTTGTCTCTTGGATGTGTGCTGCCCTAGGGTGGATTGCTCTGGCTGCCCTACTCCAGCAGGTTTTGTGGGGCCCCTTGCTTCCATGATTTGAGGAGTGACTTTCCAGAATAAGAGGAAAAAATCTTCCTAGGGCCTTAGAAAGCAAGGGGCCCCAAAGTCTAACTATGCAGCTGTGGGTAACTCACCCTTGATTAGTGTCTTTTCTGGCCAGGCCGTGCCCAGTGTGGGCTCAACACAGCTCCAGCCATGTTTGGCCACACTCAGCCAGGCTTTCCCCATAGTCCTACAGATAATACTGAGATTCTCCTATATGGCTTCACGCACAGTTTAGGCAAGAGGAAGACACACTTCACTGCCCCTACTGTGTGGCCCCCAATGTCTTTAACCATCAGTCCTGGTGATTGCAGCCGTAGTGTTCTGAGAAGTGTGTGCTTTAGGAGATGGGGCAACAAGAGCCTGTGCGTGTGGGTGACGGTTTGCAGGGGTTCTGTGCTTGGGCAGTTCTCTGCTGAGTTGGGCAGTGCCAGTGCTCAGAATTATGGCAGCTGCTCATGTTTTCAGAGGGCTGTGCTGTCTGGCAGACAGTCAACATTTAAACACGTAAGATTCTTACCCATCTCTGCTGGCGACCCTGAAGTGTTTGACAGGTTGAAAGATACTGAACTGAGCTCCAGGTTCTCCACAGGGCACCTGGGGACAGGTTGAAGACATAGGGGCTCCCATGCTCCCCTGTTCTCTTCCCCCATCATCTCCCCCTTCTCTACTGCTAAGTCAATTGTTTCTGAAACATTCACTGACAGGAAAGAGACCCTCCAGCCATGGCATCCCAGCACTCTGCTGGTTCTGACTGGGGCTGGGCTGGCTGGAGGAGCATGACCCACATCATTGTTTCACCTGCAGAGCCAGCAGAGGGCCTCGGGGTAGAGGGGTGCAGGGGGCTGCACCCTGCTCTTGCTCCCTCTCACCAGGGCTGTGCTCTGGAAGAGTCACATTCCAGGGCTCTGAACAGGAATGTAGAGCCTTTCTAGCTGGCCGCTCAGAGCCTGGATTTCTGCCCAGGCAGAACCAGGGGAGCATGGGCAAGTTTTATTTTGAAAGATAAAATTTTAGCCATTTTATTGCTGCTGAGAAGGTCTGGATGGGCAAGGCTAGAGTCCAAAATCCTTTCTGCTGGAGCTTGAGTCTTCTCTTGTTATTTCTGGCTCATCTGCCCTGCTTGTCCCCTCACTTCACTGAAATCCCATCCCCCTGCACCTGTGCCTGCCCCTTTGCCCATCTCTGATCATTCCTTCCCAGGCTTCTGCTGGCATGTGGCTTTGGAAACGTCAGCATGCCCCATGGAACCACTCTTCCCCACTCTCCCTGCCATTAAGAAGTCTTTGATTTCCTTAACCATCAGCTTACCCATCCCAAGTCTTCATTTTGGTGGCATTGGGTTAGCATGAAGTCTGGCTATAGTGTTATATGGCTCAGGGGCCCATCTCTGGTCTGTTGCTTTTTTTCTAGCCCTCTGCAGAAGTGATATTTTCTTTCCTGGTTCAGACTCTCATCGAGACACAGGAGGATGCAGGTCTTTGTCTCGAGCCTAGACTGGCCCCCTGTTGCTCTTCCCACTCACAGCTCAAGCACAGTGGTCCAGGGTGACCTTGCATTTCCCCCTCAGACCTGCTTGCTCTCTTCCTCCATCCTGGCTGGAAACTCGAAGTTAACTGAATTTTCTTTTTCTATCTTTTTCTCTCTCCCACTGCCATACCCTTTGTCTGTGTCTCCTGTCTCTATGAACCACATCCTAATTCAATCTCCCACTGTCCTCTCCACTGCCAGGTGAGGTTTAGACAATGCCGTTTCTTAATGGTGTAGGATCCACCCCAGGTTTTCAGTGTTCCGCTCTCTACTCAGCAGGGAACACCTAACCTGTTCCTCATTAGCCACTTGTCAGTGCCTGAACATATTCCTAATGTTTAAGACCTCAGTGACTAGGACACACCCCTTTCTTCCGAGAAGGACTGTACGTGTACATACAAGCTCACAAGTTTCTTATTTAAAAGTTCAGGGCATCCATCAAATCCTTAGAACATTCTAGACACATAGCTCTGGTTACTTCTACCCTGTCTTCCCCACCCAGATACATGGTTTGTGGCTGCAAAAACTACATAGTAGGTGCTTTGTAAGTGTTGAGTACGAAATGTACAAGCAAAGTGGACACATCACCAAGTGGGACTGAGCTTTGTCAAAGCACCAAGTAAGGAGTGCTGTGTCCACTTCGCTTTTCTCCCAGTTTCTCCCTGAAATACCGTTTTAAACCTTCATTGCTTGGGCAATGATTTTCGGGGCTCGCTAAGACTTCATACTCAACACTTACGAAGCACCTACTATGTGCTTGGTACAGAGCATGGATGTAGTCACTGCTGCACTCTGGGTGTTTGTGCTGACCTTAATTCCGTCTCAGTATTTACTGTAGCTTGCAGCAGAGGTTCTCGACCTTCCTAATGCTGCGACCCTTTAATACAATTCTTCATGTTGTGGGGATCCCGACCATAAAACCATTTGGTTGCTACTTCATAACTCCAATTTTGCTATTGTTGTGAATCATAATGTAAATACCTGATATGGGACCCCCAAAGGGGTCTCAGCCACAGGCTGAGAAATACTGTCTCACAGGGATTCTCTTACACAGTCTTCCCTCGTTCACTGGTTTACGATCCCAGAGCATATACTTCTCTACCTTTTAGGCATAGCACGGTGTTTCAAATGGAATGGCTTGTCAAAAGGAATGGCTCAGAATGGTCACTCAACTATTGGTCACGTAGGAAGAAATGAGAATTTAGCTGGTTGTGCCTCTCAGCATCTCCTGAAGCCGCCTGCATCCCTGCCACAGACCCTTGCTGGGAGCAGCTATGCCGGCCTCGCCGCAAAGAGCTTGGCTTTGGATTCAGAACAGTGATGACATCATACCACTCCCCTGGAATGAAAATGGAACAGTTGGCCTGCCATCCAGCCCCTTCCACCTTCCTTTCTCTGCAAATGTAAAACACGGCTTCCCAGGCCTGCTTGGTTACTAAAGATTCCTTTGCCTTCAAGCTGCTAAAGCAGACGTTCATTTACTCAGCGCCCAGGGCACTGAGCTTAATGTTTTGTTCAGCTTCTTCCAACATTGAAAAGCACTTGAGTAAGTGACAACCAAAATAATCAAAGGATTCTTTTAAACACAGCCCGACATCAGGAAAGCAGCTCCTCTCTCAAGCTCAGGAAGCACAAGAGCGCTCTCATTTTACCTCCATTGCCCAAATTCATGGACTTAGAAAAGGAACCCGTAACACTTGATGTTCTTAAGATCATCATTGAAAGTCCAAATCCAACCTGGCAATGTGTCAAATGTGTCTTCAAGTAGAAGACCTGGTGGCCCTTAAACCTTTAGAGTGAGTCTGATTTCCCACAGACTGTGTGTGGGGAGCAACCTGCCTTCTGGGCTCCCCTATCCTACCCTCGCCTTTGATCTTCCTTCCGGAATACCCTCCCCTCTTTCCACCCACTCAGTTTCACTGTGCCACCACGGTTGTCCTTTAGTCCCACGACTTGCTTTTCTGTTCTCCCCTTGCTTCTGTACCCTAGTGGGTTTCCAGTGCCGTGCCTGGGCGTGGCTCAGGAGGATGAATATAATTCATGTGAACAAGCTCTTGCTAACTATAATTTGTGTGTGTGCGCTCACACATGTGTATATGTGCATGTGTGTGTTTGTGTGTAAATGTGTGTGTCAAGAAACCAAATCCCTAGCTTGCCATGCTAGTGTCCATGAAAACACAACCCTATGGATTTTCTGTTGGTAAACCTAAGAGCTCTCAATGAGGCTGGCCGAACACTAATGAGGGTAACATAACTAAACATGAAGAGTCGTTCTTGCTACCTGACAGGTGACTGAAAACATTACATTCTGCAACGTGGAAAGTGGGCCACAAAGAAAACACCTGGGTGTGAATTATCTCAGCCTTTGTGGCATTCCTTCACAAACAGGTCTGGGAGCAGAAGCCTGCTCATGTGGGGAGCATATGGCTCCCACATCTGGGTGAGTCAGTCTGATGCCCTGCAAGCTGGTTGCTTTGGAAGCTGAGACTCCCTCTAGGAAGGGGCTACTGCAGTCTCTGAAACCCACTGTCTCTCCTCACACACTCTCCACCAGGGTGTTCCCAGGCTGAAAGCCCCTGCCCTCTAACCTGCTTCCCCAACTCACTGAGTTTTTAAATAAAATGATGAGGTCGTCTTGGTTGTTCTTACTGAGGATACTTAACTCTAACCTTCTAACCCTAAACCTAATCCCTAACCCTATTCCTGACCCTGACCCTAAAACCCTATCCCTGACCCTCTAACCTTAACCCTGATCCTAACCTAACCCTCTAATCCTGGCCCTCCAACCCTGACCCCCTAACCCTAACCACCCTTACCCTCTCACCCTAACCCCGACAACCCTGACCCTAACCTAACCCTGACCTTCTAACCCTAACCCTAACTCCGTAACCCTCTCACCTACCCTACCCCTCCCTCACTTAAATCAAATTATTGTTTGTACTACCTACAGGAAACAGACTTGTTTATTTAAAGACTATCCCAGCTGTAGCCCCCTCTCTCATCCCTTTCCAATCCTGCCCTCTCTCCTCCTCTCCTCCCCTGTCCATCTCCTATTTCACTGATAGAGAAGGTTCTCCTCCCCTTTCATCTGACCCTAGCCTGTCAGGTCTCATCAGGACTGGCTGCATTGTCTTCCTCTGTGGCCTGTTACAGCTGGCCCCCTTCAAAGAGAGGTGATCAAAGAGCCAGACAGAGTTCATGTCAGAGACGGCCTCTGTTTCCCTTATTGGGTACCCACTTGGAACTGCCATGGGCTACATCTGTGCAGGGGTTCTAGGTTATTTTCATGCATAGTCCTTGAATGGAGTATCAGTCTCAGAAGACTCCTGGGCCCAGATTTTTTGGTTCTGTTGCTCTCCTTGAGGAGCTCCTGTTCCCTCCTGGTCTTTCTATCTCCTCATTCTTTCATAAGATTCCCTGCACTCTGCCCAAAGTTTGGCTAGGAGTCTCAGCAAAGGTGGGAACTAGAAATGATCATCCTTAGTGAGGTATCCCAGAAGCAGAAAGACACACATGGTATATACTCACTTATAAGTGAATATTAGACATATGATATAGGATAAACATACTAAAATCTGTACACCTAAAGAAGCTAAGCAAGAAGGAGGACCCTGGTAAGATGCTCAATCCTCATTCAGAAAGGCAAACAGGATAGACATTGGAAGAAGCAGAAAACAGGGAATAGGACAGAAGCCTACCACAGAGGGCCTCTGAAAGACTCTACACAGCAGGGTAATAAATAAATCTTAAAAAAAAAAAAAGTTACCAGGAGTCCCAGCAAAGCTATGATGATATACTGCTTGGGAAACTTAGGTCCCTTCTTGAGGTTCTTAGTCTCATTAATAAAGGTGTGGTGGCACATACCCTTAATACCAGGACTCCAGAGGCAGAGGCAGAGGCAGAGGCAGAGAAATCTTAGTGAGTTCCAGGCCAGCCTGGTAGACATGGGGAGTCCTAGAGAAGAGTTACAGGCTTTGGAGTCTAACCTCAGAAAGGTTGGCAGGCCAAGAGAAGCCTTCAATCCACTGACAGAGACTGCACTGGCAACAGAGGGGATTCTGGTAAGCAAAGCACTTAATCTCAAAATGATGTCACCATCACAGGGACAGTCCCCTAGCCAGGTCCCTGACCTGCCACACTGCATTCATCTTTAAGATGAGGGCCCATTTCCAACTAGACATCAATTCTGTTGTTTACAACTGTCTCAAAAATAAGCATAGGAAAAAATTGCGGGGAAAAAAAAGCCTTGGTAGAAAATTTCTCTTAATTTTTGCTTAATGGCACAAAATTTGGGAAGGGATTCAAATCGGGAAGCTAAAGACTTTTGGTGGAGGCCATGTTGGTTGTTTGGTTTTTCAAGACAGGGTTTTGGTGTAGCCCTGGCTGTCCTGAAACTTGCTCAAGGCTGGCCTTGAGCTCAAAGATCTGACTTCCTCTGCCTCCCAAGTGCTGTGGTTAAAGATGTACACCACTACAGCTCAGCATAAAATACAATGTTATATAATATGTCATGTTGGGGGCTGTGGAGATGGCTCAGCGGGTAAAGTACCTGCCCCGAAGCATGAATGCCTGAGTTCAATTCCTGGCACCCAAATGATGGAGAGAGCAGACTCCTCACAAGTTGTCTTCTGACTAGCACCCTCATGGTATGGTAAGCATGGGCACATAAAAGAAATATGTATTTTTTTTTTTTAAAAATGTGCTCTTCAACTGTCTGAATCACCCACAGCTGAAAGCCTGGGGGGAGGCTGGCAGGCTGGGGCTGATGAGAACTGGGCTGTGTGATTCGGCTTCCACACCATGTTTGGCTCAGCTGCTGTCTACTCCTCATCCTGTCTTTCTCCACACACTGGTGTCCACCTCGGGTTGGTACCAAGACAGTTTCTGCATTCCAGTCACTGTTTCAAGATGGAGACCCAGGGAAGAAGTCAACCCCTTCTTCCATGAGCATGTGAAAACAATAAACTTCTCCAGACAGCATACACTCTCTGATCTCATTGGCTTGTCTCTTACTCTATTGTACACTTTAAATTGCTGGCTTCTAGGATTGTTGTTGTTGATTTCTCCCAAGCAGATGCTACAAGCTCTTTGCCAATCTTGATTAAATACCTGTAATGATAATTTCAGCATTACTATGAGGCACTAAGATTTCTGTTGGCTTTGTTCCTGACAATTAACAATTGACATTTTTCTTTTATAATTAAATCAGAAACCACTGTGTATAACTCTTTAATTTTGTTTTTACTTTGTATGCTAAGATCTATTCTAAAATGCTATTTTCCCTTTGCATAATGAACCCAGTAGGAGAATGAGTTGAAGGCAAAATAACCAAGATACAGTCCCCTATAAAATCTTCTGAAGCTTATGGGTTTTGGGGGAGTGTTTAACAATCAGCAGCATGGAGCCCATCTCACAGTAGAACAAACCTAGAGATTCCCTGCAGTGTGGACCCTCTGCTGGTAGATGAGATGTGATCTCTGACTGAAGCCCTTACAGCAGATACAGATTTAGGGCCTCTCCCTCGTGTGGACCCTCTGGTGTGAGTGGAAGGATGAGGCATGACTGAAGCCCTTCCCACACTGCTGACATTTA
>NW_026596321.1:333705-343735 GCF_907164565.1 Psammomys obesus | reverse complement strand
TCCCACACTGCTGACATTTATAGGGTTTCTCTCCTGTGTGGACCCTCCAGTGAGCACTAAGCCCACCACTCCACCTGAATTGCTTCCCACAGTGCCCACATTTGAACGGCCTCTCTCCAGTGTGAATTTTCTGATGGCTTTGGAGATTGCCCCTCTGGCTGAAGGCTTTCCCACACGTGTTACATTCATATGGCTTCTCCCCTGTGTGTACCTTCTGGTGGGCCTGGAGGTATGAGGCATGACAGAATCCTTTCCCACACTCCTTGCATACGTAAGGTTTCTCTCCAGTATGCACTCTCTGGTGGGCATTAAGCCTGCCTGTAAAGCATTTCCCACGCACATGACATCTGTATGGTTTTTCCTCAGTGTGAGCTGTCTGGTGGGCCTTAAAATCTGAGTTCCGAGTGAAGCCCTTCCCACACACATTGCAGCAAAAGGGCTTCTCTCCTGGATGGACCCCATGGTGTCTTTGTAAGGATGAGAAGGAACTGAAACTCTTCCCACACTCTTCACATTTATATGGCTTCTCTCCTGTGTGGACCCGCTGATGGCTGTCAAGATTGGAACTAAAGCTGAAGCACTTCCCACACTCGTCACACTTGTATGGTTTCTCCCCAGTGTGGACTCTCTGGTGGTTGTAAAGGCTGGAACTAAATGTAAAGCATTTGCCACAGTCTCCACACTTATACGGCTTCTCTCCTGTGTGAATTCGGTCATGGTTCTGAAGGATATTCCGTTTTGTGAAGCCCTTCCCACAGACCTCGCACTTGTAAGGTTTCTCCCCAGTATGGAATAGGCAGTGGATGTTGAGATCTGACCTACGGATGAAGCCTTTCCCACAGGTGTGGCACCGGTAGGGCTTCTCCCCTGTGTGCACTCTCTGGTGAGTCTTCAGACTTGACTTCTGACTGAAACTCTTGCCACACTCATGACACCAGTAGCGTGTTTTTCCTGGAAGAGCACTTTGTTGAACGGGGACACTGAAGCTAGGCCTGGTGTCCTCCTGCGTCCTAGGTACAGAAGACTTCTTTCCCAACAGGACCTGCTGATGGAGTTCTAAACCGGGGCTGTCAATGATGGCTTCTTGGCCCTCGCTGCACTGGTAGGTCTTCCCTTCTGTGTAAACACTGTGCTGGGTGCGGGGTGACTTGGGACAGATGGCTTTACTACAGTCACCGCTTCTGTGGGCTCTGTCTCTTTGATGCAGTACATTGTTATCATGGCGGGAAATGCAACTCAGAAGGTCAACACCCGAAGCCAACAGCCGTGGCTTGTTTTTCACCAGAGTCTGTGGACATTGTTTCTGATGGTTCTGTCTCTCTCTAAAATGTGTTTCCCTCCAAGAACTCTGAGCTCTGACAGACAGAAATTCCCAATTTGTAGCAATGCTGGAATGGTCATTTGTGATTCTCTCAAGACAGCAGCCATCCTCAGAGGCCTGGGGAGGCTCTTCTGCTCCCCCATAGCAAGAGGAGTGGCATTGCTCCAAAAAGTGAGAACCCTTTCCTTGAGTGTCTATCACAGCTTCTGGAGTTCTGGCAAGTTTGTTGACATCATGGCTTGTCATTTGCCAGCATGGAAGCCATGCAGGTGAAAGACACCATAATCCTGTTGCATGAAGAGCCTCCATTTTGTTTGCAGTCTGGCCTCCTGAAAGAATAGAGAAGAGATGGTGATATCAGCAAGGATGGGGACACTGTAAGGTCCAAGTCCTCATTTCTCTCTGGAAACATTAACTAGAGAACAGTGTCAAAACTTAACATCTAAGAGCTCGGAGGAAGAAAGATCTACAACACAGAGAGAGTGTTCAAAAGCAAGCCACATTTGACCATGGTGGGAAATCTAGAGTGAGTGCAGCAGTGAAGGTTAAATGTAGACTTTAGCCTCTGCTGAGTACATTCCTTGCAGCCTCTGTGTAGCTGTGCAGACGGATATTGGGAAGAAGCACATTTCAGCATCTGGGTATTTTTACTTGAGTGATGTACACTCAACTGTGGGCTGAAGTACACATGGGTCTGACTCCTCCCTGAGGCTGAAGGAGCAGAGAAAAACAGACCTGCTTGGTCCTAACCTGTCTGCAGGTGACATGAAGAGGCTCTGATTCAACTGACTTGAATCTAACAAGCCAGAGTGTAATGGGAAGGCACAGGAAGCTTCAGAGGCTGAGAGAAAGAAATGAGGCATACAGGGATTTTAAGAAACAGCAAAGGCCCAAAAGCCAATGTCCATCTCAAGGAGGCCACTGTGTTTGAGTGCACACATGTGTAGGAGGAGACTGGAATAACTTCAGCACACAAGCTCCCTTGGAAACTACAAGAGAAATAAAGCATTTATTTACATGGCAAGATTCAAAACACACCTGCTGATTAGGGAAGGACTTCTCTGGGAAAACGGCAGATTTCAAGTGCAGGAGGGATTAGATTTCCTTCACAGGCATGCTCTCCAAACTAAGTTTGCCAGGCTCTCAAAGAAGCAGGGGGAAGGGCTTCCCAAAAAAGGTAGATCTTACCTGCCAACCTAAAGAAGTAGAGATGTCCTGAAGAACAAAGGCTGCAACACTGTCTGACAGGAAGTCCCCCAAGGAAACAAGAAAATGACCCAAGAACAAACTGTCAGGACAACAAACAACGAAGGTGAACCCAACACCTTCTGAAGCTGAAAATGGAGACAACTGATGTGAAGGATGCAGTGGTCCTGAGGTGTGGCTCAGCGGCTTGCATGCCACAGTGGGAATGCTTAATGTCACTAAGAGAAAGACGTTGAGGAAACGGGTTGTGGGTGGGGACAGAAATGCTGGTTGGGGTTGCAGTTTTGTCTGGACCAGATACACTAAAAGCAGAACTCCCTCCCCTCAGCGGGGTCCCCTGCTCGCTGCCTGACTTTATCTGGAGAGTGCCTTTAGATACCTCTAGCCACACTAGATATATGGCCTTTGACACAGCTCCCTGCTAGCTCCCCCTCCCTCATCTATACATTAATTAAGCACTGACAGTCTACCCTTATGATAGGATCATGCTGCATAATGCAAATCAAGCATCCTTGAAGTGCCTCCTTTCAGCCAATTATGTGTTCCTATTATTGGAGACCCCAAACACTCCCCTGGGGATTATATATAAGAATTATATATAATGTGTTGTCTGATATTAAACTTGGACTGGGCATCAACTGTTCCTGGGGTGTGCAATCCCTTCACGGTTCTCCCCAGCCATTCAAGGCTCACTTGTTACTTGTCTCTCCTGACTTCATGGCCTGTTAGGAAGCAGCCCCAAGGCAGGGAGAGGACCACAATGGTTGTTCCTACAGGGAGGCCCAGAGAGGCCATTGTGTAAAGTTGTAAAGGTGAAGCATGGATTGCCCCGGAGACCCCAAGGGGTAAGATATGCCATAGGCATGGGATACTTGGCCAGAAAAGCTGTTAATAGAGTGGAACCAGCCCAGGAGAAAGAAGTGCATTACGGCCCACTAAGCTGAAAGGAGGTAGAGAGCACTTTGACATCAGGCTCTCCTGGTTTCGGTTCTTGTTTGGGCTCAGTATTTCCTCACTGTGCTCCTTTCCTCCCTTTTAGAACCACATAGTCTGTGCCATTGTATGTTGGATTATGTGATCTGCTTTTTGATTTGGATATTTCAGGGGGTTACAGTGAAGAGATTGCATAAGTCTCAGAAGAGGATTTGAGTGAGCTTTGGACTTTTAAACAGGGTTGAGCCTGTGATTAAGACCATGGGGACTTTTGTCATGTTGCATTCTGATCTAGCTACAAGCCTGTGCTGGTTTGAATGAGAATGGCTGCCACAGGCTGATGTGTTTGAATGCTTGGTCCAGAGGGAGTGATGACCCTTGAAAGGGATCAGAAGGTGAGGCCTTGTTGGAGGAAGTGTGTCACTGGAGATGGGCTTTAGAGTTTCAAATACTCAAGCCAGACCTAGTGTCTCTCTCTTCCTGCTGCCTTCAGATGGATGTAGAACTCCCTGCTACCATGTCTGCCTGCACACTGCTATGCGACTGAGCGTGATGAGAATGTACTAAGCCTCAGAAACAGTAAACCAAGCCCCAATTAAATGCTTTCCTTCATAAGAGATGCTATGGTCATGTCATTGACTCTCTCTCTCACACACACAAATGTTTAAAAAGTTTATTGAAAGGAAAGTGTCTGTGTAAAATGCAGTTTTAAAAAATGAGGTGGAAGATGGAGAGATGGCTGAACAATTCAGAGCAGTGGCTGCACTTCCTGAGGACCCAGGCTGGGAGTGCAGCACCTGCATGGTGGCTCGCAAACATCTGTTACTCCAGTTCCAGGGGATCTGATGTCCTCTTTTAGCCTCTGTGGGCACCACCAATGTATGTGATACACAGATGTACATGCAGACAAAACACTCAAATACACATAAAATAAAAAATAAATAAACCTAAAAGGAAAGCAGTGGAGTGTAACTAACACCTCAGGTCTAAATTTCTGACACTGCCAAGGGACACAGCGCGACATTCTCACCCACTGACAGAAGGTTCCTGAAGTTCTCCAGCATCACGTCCTGGTACAGCTTCCTCTGGGCAGCATCCAGCAGCTCCAGCTCCTCCTTACTGAAGACCACGGCCACATCCCTGAACGTCACTGCCTCCTGTGACAGCAAACACAGGCCACCTCAGTTTCTTACCCAATGCCAGGAGGACCTGAGCAACTGTTTACACAGGACCTACTGTCTTAGTTAGGGAGTCTATTGCTGAATTGAGATACCACGATCAAATGGCTACTTGTCTTACACTTCCACATTCCTGTTCATTATTGAAGGAAGTCAGGACAGGACCTCAAGCAGGGCTGCAACTGGGAGGCAGGAGCTGATGCTGCTTACTGGCTTGTTTTCATGTAGAACACCAGGACCACCAAGAATGCCACCAACCACAGTGGCTGCACCCTCCCCATCAATCATTCAGAAAATGCCCTACAGCTGGATCTTATGGAGACATTCTCTCAATTGAGGCTCCTTCCTCTCTGATGACTCTAGCTTGTGTCAGGTTGGGACACAAAAGCAGCCAGGACATATTTTCACTCCTTTCCATGGCTACACAGGGCGTAGAGAGCAAAAACTAAGAAAACACTGGTGCAAGTAACTTGGTGTCTTTTCTGTAACTGGATCACTAGGTCCATCGCTGTTAAATGGGAAGTCATGGATGTCAGAGTGAGAGAGCACCAACCCTCATGGGGAGTACTGTGCTGACTTTGTACTGGACAGCTGGCAATACCCAGCTCCTTTTAAGCTCATCATGCTCAGCTCCTCCTGGACAGTACAGCTCGGGTGTACCTTCATCCTCATATTCAAAATACTCTTGGGATCATGAGGGATGGCATCATTTAAATTGCCTCCTGTTGTGAAACACGGATCTCAGATTCAGAACCCTCAGTAGTGAAGTGTACGAAGATGTTCTCAAACCCCCAATTTCTCCAATTTGTGAAACCAGAAGTATCTGTGTGTGTCCAGAACTATCTGGCAGATGGCACTCAAGTATGAATCACTCATTATGTCCTTAGCCTTGTCAATCTTACAGGCCATACCGGCTGGTTTTGTGTCTACTTGCCACAAGCTAGAGTTATGTAAAAGGGAACCTAAATTAGGAAAATGCCTCCTAAGCTGGGAGATGGTGGCACACATCGTTAATTCCAGCACACAGGAGGCAGAGTTGGAAAAATCGTCAAGTTCGAGGCCAGCCTGGTCTACACAGAGTTCCAAGATAGCCAGGGCCACATGGAGAAACCTCGTCTCAACAAACCAGAAAAAGAAAAAAGTGCCTCCATAAGATCCAGCTGTAAGGCATTTTTCTTAATGAGAGACTGATGGGGAAGGACCCAGCCCATTATGGGTAGGGTCATTCCAGGGCCAATGGTCCAGGGTTCAGTAAGAAAGCAGAATGAGAAAGCCATGGAAGCTAACCAGTAAGCAGCATCCCTCCTTGCCCTCAGAATGTGAATGCTCAGGATGCCAAATGCAGGAAAGCAAAATGACCAGTGTTCCTGCATGCCTGCACACATGTATGCATGCATGTGAGTGTACTTCTGTACATGAGGGTGCACATGCATGTAGAGGCTGGAGGACAACTTCCGGTGTCTTTCCTCAGGTGCTAGCCGCCTTTCTTTTTTTCTTTCCTTTTTTTTTGGAGCCAGGGTCTTTCATTGGCCTGGAACTCCTCCAGTAGACTAGGATGGCTGCCAATGTGCCTCTCTCCACAAAGTTCAAGAAACAGTAGAGCCTGCTTCAGCAAGGTGGAAGGAACAAAAAGAAAACTACTCCAAAACCTATCCTCTGATGTTTATGTGGATGTCTTGGCATGCTAAAAACCAATGCCCTCACACATTAATAATAACACAAAATTTTAAAATAAAAAGTTTCCGTCGGGCATGGTTATGCACACCTGTAATCCCTACAGGCAGAGGCAGGCAGATCTCTGTGAGTTCTAGGCCAGCCTGGTTTACAAAGAGAGTCCAGGACAGTTGGGGCTACACAGAGAAATCTTTGAAAACCTAAAAACAAGAAAAAATGAAAGAGAAAAATATTCATAAACCACCCAAGTAGGGAAGACTCATACTTACTTGCAAAATAAAATTAGGCAAACAGGGGGAAACATTCCTGTTAACATGTCAGTGAGCTTAAAGATTGTTGTCATGAATGTGTATGCATTAGGGTTTATGCTTCATGAATACTGAGCAATCTTGTGTTTGTGTGTCCATGTGTGTGAAGACGCCCTAGAGGTCAGAAGAGGGCAAGTGATTCTTTGGATTTGTAGTTATAGCCCACTGTAACCTATCAGGTGTGAGTTCTGGGAACCAAAGTGAGCCAGTACTCTTAACTTTGAATTGCCTCTCCAGCCCAATTTCTCTATTTCAAAATTTATTTAAACTTTCACACATTCACATGTGCTGTGTACACTGAGCACAAATCTCCCACCATCCTCCTTTATCTCTCCTCCAATCAAACCTTTCTTCTCAGCAATATCCCTTCATTCTTTCATGAAGTTCACTGTGACTCTGCTGCTTGCCCACCATGCAGAGATCCTGTTTGCTATTCCTAACCCTGTGGAGAGAGAGGAAGAAACTCTACTTACCTGTATCCTTACCATTATTCTCTTCTATTTGAAACAAGGCAGGGCTCTGGCAAGCAAGCTGGGGGAGGAAAGGCCTTCATGAGAGCATTGCTAGGACAGACCTCAGTTTTTCTATCAGTCCCAAGCGCTGGCATTCCAAGTCTGTGCCCATAGACCTGGATTTGCTATCTGGTAGTGTAAGCCTCCAGGTAACCAAGCCATCCTTGCCTCACCTCGTTCACTGCCAGGGGTAGTAAAGCCCACATTCTCTCCAGCTTCAGGGGTGCTGGGTGCTCGTGCTCGGGGGCTCTTACCTACACAAAGCAGCCTGAGGTGACTGGCTTCCCAGAAATTCAAATCTTTGAGAAGCTCCAAACTCTCTGATGAGCGATGTGAGGCCACTGACCAACACCCTCAGCAGGATCTGTTCATTGTCGCCATCTTACATATAATTGTTTCCATACATAAGCATTGCATCCTCACCTGCCGATTTCTCTCTCTAAAAGGTTTAAATACTAGTAAACTAGTTCCTCATCTGCAAAAGCCTCCACAAAGCCTCTCTGCATGCATGAAGGTAATGACTAATAAAAGCCTAAACTGTCTCTAAGGAAAGGGGAGTTTGGCCCTGCGAGATGGCATAACGGGGAAAGGTGTCTGCTTCTGTGCATGACCACAGAGTTCCAGGGGGAAGCTGGCGCCGAAACAATTCCCAGATTTCCTCAGCGGAAGAGCCTAGCTCCGGTTTCCCTCCAGATCTACATTCCCCACTGCCGTTAACAGTCGATAAGTCCCACGGTGTTTTATTGCTGTGGAAATCGCTTTTTTGGGAGCTCGCTCTCTTGGGTCGCTGTGTATCCGAAGTAGACTAAAAATTAAAGATCAGCCTGCCTCCACCTCCTCAATGCTGGGATCATGCTGGCTGGTTCACTGGTTTTATTGTTCTTTCATGGACAAAGCTCACAGGTTAGGAACGCATCCTTGAGCAGGGATCAGGGCTCAATGGTAGAGTCCTTTCTTACAACCCACCAGTGACGGACTCAGGGCGTGGCTCAGCAGTAGAGTTTGTCTGTAATATTCAAAAGGCCCTCGGTTCAATGCCAACATCACCCCGAAAAGAAAATTCTTGGGACTGAAGAGAAGGCTCAGTAGCTAAGAGCTCTTCTGCTCTGGCAGAGGACCCAGGTCGGGTTCCCAGTGCCCACAATGACTAGCTCACAACCGCCTGTTAAGTCCAGTTACAGGATCTTACACCCCTTTCTGGACTCTGAAAGCACTCTATGAAAACTAAATCTAAAAAGAAAAAAATTCTTACTTGATTTTCACTGGCTTTAGCCAGATTGCAATTTAAAGTGTGAGTTTTAGGGAGAGAATAACCCTCGGTGGCTGTGGATGGGAGGCCAGTATCTTTTGATGAAAATGACAGAGCTAAACATTACCAAACAATTAAAACAATAATTAAGTAGTCTAACAATATATTGGGTATCCATAGCTGTCTTTCATGGGATTCCAGAAATGAACAAACCGAAAAGCAATCCAGAAACGGAGCCCCCCAAAACGCGATTTCCACAGACCTCACTCTTCAGCGACTCTTCAGTGTTCTGGACAATGTCCTCCCGGAAGGGCACCAGAGCTGTTCGGTTCCGCTGAGGGCTTCTGGGAATTGTAGTTCAGCGGCGACTGAGGTCGCTTTTGCTCAAAGGTTGGCAGGCTCCTGGCAGTGCTTTTGGGAAGGTAAGAGCTCGGAACTTTCAGCGACTCTTCAGTTTTCTGGGCTATGTCGTCCCGGGTTATCAGAGCTGTTCGGTTCCGCTGAGGCTTTTGGCAGTTGTAGTTCCAGCGCTGCGTTGACCGAGGTCGATTCCGCTCAAGCCTTGCGAGGTTCCTGCAGTGATCTTGGGGTGGTAAGAGCTGGAACTTTGAGCGACTCTTCAGTGTTCTGGGAAATATAGTCCCGGAGTTGTTCGGTTCCCTGAGGGCTTCTGGGATTTGTACTTTCAGCGAAATCGGCTGCGGAGGTCTTTTCCGCTGAGTCATTCTGAGAATTGTAGTTTCGGCGCCAGCTTCCCATGGAGCCTGGCGTAATTGCTGGGAGGACAGAGGGCCAGTGTCCCGAAGCCCTAAGTAATATGCAACTCTGGTTTTTAAATGTGATTTTTTTTTCTTTTTGCATTTATTTACTTACTTAAAGGGGTCCTTGCCACAGCTTGGGGGAAGTCAGAAAACAACCTTCCACCATGTGGTGTGCCGAGACCGAAACTCAGGCGGTCAGGCTCAGCGAAAGTCGTTTTCACCCGCAGAGCCATCTCGCAGGGCCAAACTCCCGTTTCCTTACAGATTAGGGTTTTGTTTGTTTATTTTCAGATTTATATATTATTTATACAGCATTCTGCCGGTATGTGTGCCTGCACACCAGAAGAGGGCACTAGATCTCAGGAGAGATGGTTTTGAGCCACTATGTGGTTGTTGGGAACTGAATCAGGACCTTTGGGAGAATAGTCAGTGGCCAGTGTTCTTAACCTCTGAGCCATCTCTCCAGCACCGGGTTTAGGTTTTTATTAGTCATTATCTTCATGCACATGAGAAAGAGACTTTATGTAAGCTCTTGCAGAAGAGCAAAGTTTACTAGTATTTAAACCTTTTAGAGCGAGAAACGGGGTTTCACTTCTTTGTATGGAAACAATTATATGTAAGATAGCCATCAAAGTTACCAGACCCTTCTGAGGGGGTGGTCAGTCATGACACAGCGTTCTTCAGAGAGTTCAGAGATTCTTAAGATTTGCTTTCCTGGGAAAGTACATCACCACAGGCAGCTTTATGAAGGTGACAGTTCCCCACAACCTGGAAGTTGCTGGAAATAGAGAATACAGGTTTTCCTAACCATCTGCCATGAGTGAGCTGAGGCATGGATGATTTGGTAACCTGGAGGCTTACTCTGCCAGTAAATAGGAAGTAGGTAGA
>NW_026596321.1:317626-333305 GCF_907164565.1 Psammomys obesus | reverse complement strand
GGTCTGGCTGCCGCCATCTGCCTGCCTCCAGGGAGTGACCCAAAACAGATGATGAAGGAATGAAGGAAAGACAGACACACAGACACATGTACAGTCAAGCTGGGATGAGATGAGCCCTGTGCTCTGGTGGAGACACCACAGCAGCCTGGAAACTCAGTGCATTTATTATATTCCACTGAGCACCCAGGAGGCATGATTCAGTAAATTGAAACATGAATACTAGTACAAAAGAGTATGTTTGTCATGGTGCTCAGCCAATTGTCCAGTTGCCCAGTATCATCAGTTCCAGGGTGTAAATCCTTGTTTTACTAATAGCAGTGGCGATTTTCCCAGCTAATTTGTAGGCAGTAGGTATCTCTGATTCTCTGTATTCTGACACTTTGAAAAACCTTTGGTAAGTGATTAAAAATACAGTTTTTCTGAAACTTTCACTAGTAGCCTTTATTGAACACTGTATTCCCTGGAGTGGCATAATACAGACAATGATGAAAATGTTGGACATACATTGGCTGCTTACTGCATATCAAACAGTGTCCTAGGTCCTTTCTGTGGTCTCATTTAATCTCTTCAGGAACATTGTAATGGAGGTATTGTTAAAAAATATGGAAACTGAGGCACTGAGATGTTGCCCAACCTTATCAGGCCAGAGCCCTGAAGTATCAACCAAGGTCTTTAAGGTTTCCAGAGCCTGTGCTCATTCCCATGACCCTGAATGCCACTGCTGTTGGCCGAGGTGTATTCTTGAGAACATGGAATGAGAGCTGTATGTTTGTTCCAGAAGGTTCCAGGAGGCCTGTGTCTTAGATAGGTTTCTTTTTTCTTTCCTTCCTCAGACCCCAAGACAGAGTTTCCCTGTATAGCTCTAGCTGTCCTGGAACTTAGCCTGTGGACCAGGCTGGTCATGAATTCAAAGATCCTCTGTCCTCTGCCTCCCGAGTCCTTGGATTAAAGATGTGTGCACGACAGCCTGCTTTAGTCTGGGTTTCTGTTGATGCCACAAAACACCATGGGGAGGAAAGAGTTTATTTGGCTTATCCTTCCACATTGCTATTCATCGTGGAAGAATGTCAGAACCTTTTGGTCATGGTGTTTCTTCCCAGCAATAGACTCCCTAACTAAACAATAGGCACTGTGTAAACAGTTGCTCAGGTCCTCCTGGCACTGGGTAAGAAACTGAGGTGGCCTGTGTTTGCTGTCACAGGAAGCAGTGACGTTCAGGGATGTGGCGGTGGTCTTCAGTGAGGAGGAGCTGGAGCTGCTGAATCCTGCGCAGAGGAAGCTGTACCATGACGTGATGCTGGAGAACTTCAGGAACCTTCTGTCAGTGGGTGAGGATGGCACCCTGTGTCCCTTGGCAGTGTCAGAAGCTCACATTGGGTTTCTTAGTTACACTCCACTGCTTTCCTTTTAGGTTCATTTAGTTTGTATTTTATGTATATTTGAGTGTTTTGTCTGCATGTTTGTCTGTGGTGGCCACAGAGGTGAGAAAGGGGCATTAGATCCCATAAACCTGGAGTAACAGGTGTTTGTGAGCCAGCATGCATGTGGGTATGACACACCCAACCTGGGTCCTCAGGAAGAGCAGCCAATGCTCTGAATCGCTGAACCATCTCTACAGCCCCCCTTTTTAAAAACTGCATTTTAAACATGCATGCTGTGCTTTAAAATAATTTTTAAACATTTGTTTATGATTGTGAGTATACGCATGCATTCATACTTGCTAATTGCATGCATGTGTGCTTCTGTGTGTGTTTTAGTCAATCCATGATCATGGCAAATCTTATAACAGAAGGCATTTAATTGTGGCCTGTTTACTGTTTCTGCGGTTTAGTCCACTATCATCATGGTGGGGAGCATGGCAGCATTCAGCAGGACATGGTAGCAGAGAGTTCTACATCGATGTCTAAAGGCAGCAGGAAGAGAGAGAGCCACCCTGCTTGGCTTGAGTATTTGAAACTGCAAAGCTCAAGCCCAGTGACACATTTCCTCCAACAAGGCCTCACCTCCTGATCGCTGTCAAGCTTTGACACTCTGTGGAACAAGCATTCCAACACATGAACCTGTGGTCCCACTGTCATTCAAACCACCACATTCTACTCCCTGGCCCTCAAAGGCTTGTAGCCAGATCAGAATGCAACAATGCATTCAGTCCAACCACAAAAGTCCTGTTTAAGTGTCAATCCTGTTTAAAAGTCCAAAGCTCAAAGCCTCATCTTAGATTCATGCAGTCTCTTAACTGTAAACCCCTGAAATATCCAAATCAAAAAGCAGATCACATAATCCAACATACAATGGCACAGACTATGTGGTTCTAAAAGGGAGGAAAGGAGCACAGTGAGGAAATACTGAGCCCAAACAAGAACCGAAACCAAGAGAGCAAACTCCAAACTCTGCATCTCCCTGTCTGATGCCAAAGCGTTTTTCAGATCTCCCCCTCCTTTCAGCTTAGTGGGCCGTAACACACTTCTTTCTGCTGGGCTGGTTCCACTCTATTAGCAGCTTTTCTGGCCAGGTGTCCCATGCCTGTGGCATCTCTAACCTCTTGGGGTCTGCACGGGAATCCAGGCTTCACCTTCACAGCTTCACATAATGGCGTCTCTGGTCTTCCATTCAGGCATGCCCCTGCCACAGCCTGCCCTCAGTGGCTTTCCTTAGCTGTGGGGAGTTTCCAGAGCCTCTTTCTTGTGTCCTTGACCCAGACAGGTACATGCAGATGCCCCAGCACTGCTTCTGCTCTCATGTGGGGTGCTTCCTCCCCCCACAACCTTAGATTCCCATTGTGCTGCTCTCTGTCTCAGACCCTTGGCCTCCCATTTCACTCAGTAAGATCAAGCTGTTTTCAAGTTGTTGTTGTTTTTTTTTTTTTTTTTTTTTTTGTTATAAAGCCTTGCAGTGTAACCCAGGCTTGTCTAGAAATTTGTGGCTCTCGTGCCTCGCCAAGCAGTGTTGGTCCACTATGCCTTACATGTACCCCAACTTCTTGGGGTCTCATCCTCCATTTCTGCTGACATCCATTTTTTTCCCCTGCTCTGTCTTTATGACTCAGCTGCTGTCACTTGCTTGTGTCTGACCAGATTGCTCTTCCCTGGTGGAATGCCATGCCCCCTCCCGCCCCCTGCATTCCTTTACTCAGGAGTCCTCACAGGCCTCCTCTGAGGGACAGCTTTACATGTGTCTCATTCTCCACATCCTGCCATTGCCTCTGCTGGTGTCTGAGCACCGCCAGGCACGTTACTCCAGATTTCATTTTGGTTGGGGTTACATACACTAAAATCCCGCGTGTTTGCACACTTTGTGCAAAGGCTCCATAAAGTCCATGGCCCTTGGGCAGCTGCAAAGACTTCTATCCCCTGAATGCCTTCCATGTTCTTTACAAGAGCATCCCTCTCCTGACACAAACCCCATTTCCCTACCTCCTTCTCAAACTGACATTAACCATTCCCACTGTGCAAGCCACCGAGCTGCATCTTAGGATCAGTGGATCTTCTACTTCAGTAGTTTCCATTTTCAGCTTCCGTGTTCAGTTCACCTTTGATGCTTCCAGAATTGATTGTTTATTCTTCGGTCATTTTTCATTTCCTTGGGGACCTGTTAGTGTCGCAAGCTTTGTTCTTCAGGACATCTGCTGCTTTAGGTTGGCAGCTGGGGTCTCTCTTGTTTTTTAAGCCCCTTCCCCCCCCCTTTTTTTTTTTTTTTTTTTTTTTTGTGAGGCTGGTGATCTTAGTTTGGAGAGCAGGAGTTTTAAGGAAACTCACTCACTTGAGCCATTCCATGCTTTCTTTTTCCCAGTTAAACTTTCCTAATCAGCACGCATGTTTTCAGTCCTATCTAAACGCTTTAGCTCTCTTTTCGTAGTTTCCAAGCAAGCTTGTGTGCTGAAGTCATTCCAGTCTCCTGCACGTGTGCTCACAAACACAGTGGCTTCCTTGAGTTGGACATCGGCTTCTGGTCCTTTGCTGTTTGAGCAATCCCCTTTACCCCTTGTCTCTTTCTCAGGCTCCAATGCTTCTTGCACGGTCTCATCATACTCCCTCACGTTAGCTTTGAGTCAGGGGAACCAGATGTTCTTCCTGTCACCTGCAGACAGGTTAGGGCCAGGCAGGTCTGATTTTCTCTGCTCCTCCAGCCCCAGGGAGGAGTCAGACCCACGTGTACTTCAGCCACACCATCCCTTAAGTGAAAATGCCCAGATCCTAAAAAGTGCTTTCTTTGATATCCATCTGCACAGCTACACACGGGCACAGCAAGACTCAGCAGCAGGTTTAGTTGACTGTGAGCCTTGGCTCCTGCACTCATTCATGATTTCCCAGCGTGGTCAAACATGGGTTGCTCTTGAGTGTGTGCTCCCCTTGTTGTAGATTTTTGTTCCTCAGAGCACTTGGAAGTTCATCTTGATGCTGGTCTCTAGTTAACGTTTCCAGAGAGAAAAACCAGGACTTGGACCCTCAATGTTCCCATCGTTCCTAATACCACCTTCTACTCTCTATTCTTCCAGGAGGCCAGACTCCAAACAAGATGGAGACTTTTCATGCAACAGGATTAAGGTGCCCTTCACTGGGGTGGCCTCCATGCTGGCCAATGACAAGCCACAGTGTCGACACACTGGTCAATGCTCCAGAAGCTGTCATAAACACCCAAAGAATGGTGTCTCACTTCCTAGAGTGCTGCCACTCCTTCCATGGGGGAGCAGAAGAGCCTTCTCAGACCTCCGAGAATGATGGCTGTCTTGAAAGTCTCACAAGCGACCATTCCAGCAGGACAGAAAATCAGGAATTTCTGTCTGGGAGAGCTCAGAATTCTTGGAGTAAAACACATCTTAGGGAAAGACAGAACAGTTGGAAACACTGTCCACAGACTCTGGTGAAAAAAAAGCCACGGTTGTTTGGTCAGGGTATTGACATTCTGAGTTGCATTTCCCAATACGACAATAATGTACTGCATCAAAGAGACAAAGCGCACAGCAGCGGTGACTATGGTAAAGTCATCTTTCCCATGTCACCCCTCACCCAACGTAGTGTGTGCACACAACAGAAGGCCTGCCAGAGCAGCAAGGACCCAGAAACCATAATTGACAGCCTCAGTTTAGAGCTCCATCAGCAAGTCCTCTTAGGAAAGGAGTTCCCTGAACCTAGGACACAGGAGGACATCAGGCAAAGTTCCAGTGTCTCCATTCAACAAAGTGCTCATCCAGGAAAAAAGCGCTACTGGTGTCATGAGTGTGGCAAGGGTTTCAGTGAGAGCTCAAATCTTCAAACTCATCAGAGAGTGCACACCAGTGAGAAACCATTCACATGGAACGTGTGCCAGATACAGTTCAGTCAGGCTTCACACCTCCAGTCCCACCAGAGTGAACATACCCACGAGAAGTCCTACAAATGCGACACCTGTGGGAAAGACTTCACCCGGAGGTACAGTCTCCAAGTCCATCAGAGAATTCACACTGGGGAGAAGCCATTCAAGTGTGAGGAGTGTGGGAAGGAATTCAGATGGAGCAAGCTGCTTAGTGCTCACCAGAGAGTCCACACAGGAGAGAAACCCTACACATGCCAGCAGTGTGGGAAGATCTTCCGTCATGCCTCAAACTTCCACAGGCACCAGAGGGACCACACTGGGGAGAGACCCTATACATGTCCACAGTGTGGGAAGGGCTTCAGTCAGGCCTCATCCTTCCAGAGGCACCAGAGGGACCACACAGGAGAGAAGCCCTACACATGTCAGCAGTGTGGGAAGGGCTTCGGTTATGCCTCACACTTCCACATGCACCAGAGGGTCCACACAGGAGAGAAGCCCTATGTGTGTCAGCAGTGTGGGAAGGGCTTCAGTCGGGCCTCACACTTCCACTCTCACCAGAGGGTCCACACAGGAGAGAAACCCTACACGTGTCAGCAGTGCGGGAAAGGCTTTCGTCATGCCTCATCCTTACACACGCACCAGAGGATCCACACAGGAGAGAAACCCTACACATGTCAGCAGTGTGGAAAGGGCTTCAGACAGGTTTCACACTTCCACAAGCACCAGAGGGTCCACACAGGAGAGAAGCCCTATGTGTGTCAGCAGTGTGGGAAGGGCTTCATTCAGTCCTCGAACTTCTACACGCACCAGAGGGTCCACACAGGAGAGAAACCTTACACATGTCAGCAGTGTGGGAAGGGCTTCTGTCATGCCTCACGCTTCCACACACATCAGAGGGTCCACACTGCAGGGAATCTCTAGGTTCTGCTGTCAGGTGGGCTTCATGCTGCTGATTGTTAAAAGCTCCCCAGACCCAGAGGCTTTGGGAGACTTCACAGGGGACTGTACTTTAGTTATTTTGTCCTCAACTCATTCTCCTAGTGGGTTCATTATGCGAAGAAGTGATGGTTTTTTAGAGTGGATCTTATACAAATAAAGACTTAGGTAGACATGGTTTCTGATTTTATTATAAAAGGAAAAATTAATTGTTAGGAACAGAGCCAACAGAAATAGTGCCTCACACTAATGCTGAGATTATGTCATGGGTAACCAATGAAAACTGGCAAAGAGCTTGTAGGAACTGTTTAGGGACAGTTAACAAGTATCATAAGAACAAGTGAGTTCAGTTTATAAAGAGTTAACTGAATTCTCCAACTAGTGAGAACACCAATTTCTGAAGCACATTGTATAATGATGCAAGTAAGTCAGGAATGGCTGGGTATAAATCAGGAAAAGTAATTCAAAGTCCACATGCATCAGTTCAAAAATCAAGAGTTATCTTCCATTCTTACATTATCATTTCCTGAATCTCATAGTTACTTACCATCAATATGCTTAAAGTTATTTTGCATATAGAAACTGCTGAAGTTATTCAGGATGATTCAAAATTAATTCTACTCAACTACAAGTGATCAGAAATGCAAATCACCCATTGTATATAACATGTCAGATCCCATACAGGTAACCCTTTAGGGATTACCAAACCCTTTAGCACATGGTAAGCTAGAAACTTCAGAATTTCATAAGAAACACCATGTTAACTGCAAAAGTTTAAAAGGAACGGATTTCTCTTTTTTTACAACAAGCCAAAGAAATTATAAGAAAATGTCCTGCTTGTTCTTTATATACCCAAAACCCATTATTTGCAGGGAGTAACCCAGAAGTTTACACAAAGAAATGAAATTTGGTAAATGGATATGTTTCCTTTCAAAGTTTGAAAGATTCAAATACGGGCACCATAACATAGGCACATACTCAGTATTTCAGTGGGCAACTGCTTTGAGTTCTAAAACCCTGATCCTGTAATTAGACATTTCTTGGAAGTTACGGCAAATATGGGAGTTCTTCTACAAATTAAAAATGACAGTGCTCCAGTATATGTCTCTAGGAAAATGAAGCATTTTTTGCATAGAATACAAAGCATTTTATGGGTGTACCACACAATCCTTCATGACAAGCAGTTATAGACAAATCTAATCATACTTTAAAAGAGATGCTTAACAAACAGAAAGGGGTAACAGACTCATAGGTTATGTAATCCTTTATCAACTTTAATTTTTTAAATGCTAGTGAATAAAGACAACAGCTGTTGAGAGATATTGGGTTGTAGAAAAACACTGAACTAATTAGGTCAGCCTGTGCGTAGTATGTCCTAATATCAGAATGGAAGACAGGAATTGTTTTCCCTGCGGAAGGGTTTTGTTTCTGTTTCAACAACAAGAAAAAAACAAACTGGATTCTATCAAAATATATAAAAATAAAATTTTACCAGGGAACACCCCCTGAAGGTCTTCGCTGCAGATAAGAAAGAAATCAAGAAGACAAACAACAGTGACACATACTGTTGATCCCTCTGCAAGGGAACAGCTCTGAGACTGGATGGGACATGAAAATGTCTCCAGACATTCAGCTCTGCATAGCCAATAAATCTTGTTGGCTACTAAATCCTCAGGACTGGTCATGCCATCCTTTCTTAAGGCATGGGTGAAAAGCTTGGTTATTGTGGTTTAAATGGGTTTGGCTGCCATCGACTCCTGTTTGAATGCTTTACCCTCGTTCATTCAAATGCTGACTTCCCTACCCCAATATCTGTTTTCAATCCAGACACTGCATTTGCATCACCTGTCTCAAGTTTGTGTGAACATGCCACCATTTGTTGCCAAAGTGAGCCAGTACTCTTAACTTTGAATTGCCTCTCCAGCCCAATTTCTCTATTTCAAAATTTATTTAAACTTTCACACATTCACATGTGCTGTGTACACTGAGCACAAATCTCCCACCATCCTCCTTTATCTCTCCTCCAATCAAACCTTTCTTCTCAGCAATATCCCTTCATTCTTTCATGAAGTTCACTGTGACTCTGCTGCTTGCCCACCATGCAGAGATCCTGTTTGCTATTCCTAACCCTGTGGAGAGAGAGGAAGAAACTCTACTTACCTGTATCCTTACCATTATTCTCTTCTATTTGAAACAAGGCAGGGCTCTGGCAAGCAAGCTGGGGGAGGAAAGGCCTTCATGAGAGCATTGCTAGGACAGACCTCAGTTTTTCTATCAGTCCCAAGCGCTGGCATTCCAAGTCTGTGCCCATAGACCTGGATTTGCTATCTGGTAGTGTAAGCCTCCAGGTAACCAAGCCATCCTTGCCTCACCTCGTTCACTGCCAGGGGTAGTAAAGCCCACATTCTCTCCAGCTTCAGGGGTGCTGGGTGCTCGTGCTCGGGGGCTCTTACCTACACAAAGCAGCCTGAGGTGACTGGCTTCCCAGAAATTCAAATCTTTGAGAAGCTCCAAACTCTCTGATGAGCGATGTGAGGCCACTGACCAACACCCTCAGCAGGATCTGTTCATTGTCGCCATCTTACATATAATTGTTTCCATACATAAGCATTGCATCCTCACCTGCCGATTTCTCTCTCTAAAAGGTTTAAATACTAGTAAATGTGCATAAAGATAACGACCAATAAAAACCTAAACTCTAAGGAGAGGGGAGTTTGGCCCTGCAAGATGACTCGGCTGGTAAAGGTGACTGCTACTGTGCATGACCACCTGAGTTCCAGTCTCTGGATACCACGTTGTGGAAGGAGAGACCTAAGTCCCACAAAGTGTCTTCTGACCTCCTCCAAGGTGTGGGCATACCCCCCTCTAAGTAAATAATGCAAAATAAAAGCACACTTAAAACTAGAGTTGCATACCTGTTGAATGAATATTAATGTCTAATTTTGCTTTATATTTTAGTTAAAGTAGAGGTTACTCCCTAAAGAACTATCTACCCAAATATCCACGGAGAGAGATTGCAATTTATGTAATTAGCCTACAGCACAATAATTATTCCATCCTATACATCCAAGCTTGTATAACTTCCTCTCATTCAGATTTCCCACATGATACTTGCTTTTTAATCAAATCCTAGGTCCCATTCATCTCTCCTGATGTGTGCCCCGCTCCTCTCCTCATGGATTCAACCTTTCCCTCCCTTCACTAGACCAGATGTCCCACCCCATTTTTGGCTGATTGGTTTTTAGGGACAATGCAAGCATGTTTCTACATGTTTAAACAAACTTGAGCCAGGAAATGCTTAGAATAAATAAACATCACAAAGCAACGTCTCCATTGAAACCAGATATTGGGGCAGAGAAATCAGCATTTGAATGAAGAAGGGTAAGCTCTACACAGTGCACAAGAACATTGTGCCAACACACACCACTTAGGGCTTCAGCGCACTGGCTGTGTTAAAAACTAAAAATAGATGAAGCAGGGGGACAACCGATATTCTCTGCGAGAATTTTATTAGGGAGTTATGGAGGAAGTTGGTAGCAGGGCATGGTGGGGAAAGAGAGGGGGAAAAGGAAGGGGAAAGGAGGGGGTGGGGCGCCCCAGAGAAAGGGAAGAGTGTAAGAGTAAGAGAGAGATGGGCCACGTGTCCGGGTGGGCCCTCCAGGTGTGGTCACCTGGCTGGCTGACGACACATGATAGGTTGCTGGGCAACCCAGAAGCAGGTTGTGTTCCAAAATACGAACACTCTGTCCTCACAGCTCCTCCGCCGGGCTCCGTGGGAAGCTGGACTCTACCTGGGGCTCCGGGAGCAGCTGAGATGGTCCAGGGCACCCGGGCAGCGCCGCCCCAGGCAGAGCCCAGCGACAGAGGACCCGGCCCCCGCCGCCCGCTTCTCCCCGGGCCGCAGCCTCGGTCCCCGAGGGGAGACACCGGGCGCGCGAGCGCTCACGAAGGGCCCGGGACGCCCCGGATCTCACCACATCAGAACCATTGCCAGGCACACGCTCTTCCCAGGAGCGGAAGTCGGGACGACTTAGGCAGCCGGTGGCACCCGAACTACAACTCCCAGAATGCTTCGGGGACGCGCCCCGTTCTTGTTCCCTTCCGGATCTACATTCCCCAGAACAATTTCAGTCCAAGGCTGTTTTAAATAACTGGAGGTCAGTGAAAATTGCTTTCGGAAGCTCGCTCTGTTGGGTTGCTATTTAAACGAAGTTGACTGAAAATCACAGATATACCTGCCTCCGCCTCCTGAATGTTGGGATCAAAGGCATGCGCCGTCATGGCTGGTCCACTGGATTTATGAAATAAAACAGAGCTCACAGGTTAAGAACGCATCCTTGAGCAGGGATCAGGGCTCAATGGTAGAGTCCTTTCTTACAATCCACCAGGGACGGACTCAGGGCATGGCTCAGAGTAGAGTTTGTCTGTAACATTTAAAAGGCCCTGGGTCCAATGCCAACATCACCCCGAAAAGAACATTCTTAGGACTGGAGAGATGGCTCTGATTCTAAGAGCTCTTGCTGCCCGGGCAGAGGAACCAGGTTGGGTTCCCAGTGCCCACTCACAACCACCTTTTTAGTCCAGTTCCAGGACCTTACACCCTTTTCTGGACTCTGAAGGCACTCCATGAAAATTAAATCTAAAAAGAAAAAAAAATTCTTCCTTGATTTCCACTGGCTTCAGGCAGGTTGTAATTTAAAGTGTGAGTTTTAGGAAGAGAATAACTCTCTGTGACTGTAGATGGGAGGTCAGAATCTTTTGACGAAAATGACAGAGCTAAACATTACAACACCAAAAACAATAACAACAACAAAACCTAAAATAATAATTAAGTGGCCTAACAATATACTGGCAAGGGAAAACGAATGAACTGGAAGACATGATAGAAAATACTCAAGCCAAACCACAGACAAGGTATACACTGGAAAGAATTACCAAAGCACAGGTAGGGTTCACACCTTTAATTACAGCATTCCTGAGGCAGTGGCAGGGGGATCTCTGTGAGTTCCAGGCCAGCCTGATCTACAGAGTGAGTTCTAAGATCTCCCTGGCTAGACAGACAGACTTTGTCTCTCAAAAGAACAAAGCAACAAAATATCCTTAATTGTCTTTCATGGCATTTCACAAAAGAACAAACCGAAAAGCAACCCAGAAGTGAGAGCTCCCAAAACCGGATTTCCACTGACCTCTGTCAAGTTAAAGCAGCTCGGAAGTATTAGCGACTCTTCCGGGTTCTGTGCACTGTCGTCACGGAGGGGCGCCAGCAGGGTTCGGGTCCACTGCGTGCTTCTGGGAATTGTAGTTCAGGTGCAAGCGGTAACCGAGGTCGCGTTTACTCAAGCGCTGCGAGGTCACCTGCGGTGCTTCTGTAGCGACTCTTTAGCGTTCTGGGGATTGTAGTATCAGAGGACGCTGGAGTCGTTCCCGTCCGCTGAGGGATTCTGGGAATTGTACTTTCGGCGAGCGCCCTTCTGCCGACGCATGCTGGGAATTGTAGTTTCGGCGATAGCTTCCTTGGCGGAGTTGCTGTGGGGAGGAGTCGAGTGTCCTGAAGCCTTAAGTGGTATGTAACTCCGGTTTTTAAATGTTGGTTTTTTTGTTTTTTGTTTTTTGTTTTTTGCTTTTTGCTTTTGCTTACTTAGAGAGGTGACGTGCCTCACCTTGTGTATGGGGGATGTCAGAAGACAAGCTGTGGGATTAGGGTCTCTCCTTCCAACCCTCTGGTGTGCAGAGACTGGAACTCAGGGCGTCCGGCTCAGCGAGAATCATTTTAACCCTCAGAGTCATCTCGCAGGAGCTTTAGGATTTTGTTTGTTTATTTTAAGATGTATTTGTTTATTATTTATACAGCATTCTGCCAGCATGTGTGCCTGCACACCGGAAGAGAGCACTAGATCCCACTGTAGATGGTTGTGAGCCACCATGTGGTTGTTAGGAATTGAACTTAGGACCTTTGAAAAAACAGCCAGTGTTTAAAAACAGCCAGTTAAGTGTTCTTAACCTCTGAGCCGTATCTCCAGCGCCGGGTTTAGCTTTCTATTGGTCATTATTCTCATGCACGTTGCATAAAGAGACTGTGGAGACTCTTGCAGAGGAGCAAGGTTTACTAGTATTGAAACCTTTTAGAGTGAGAGACGGGAGTTGCACTCCTCTGTACAGAAACAATTATAGTAAGATTACCAGACCTTTCTGAGAGTGGTGGTCAGTCATGACAGAATGTTTTTCAGGGAGTTCAGAGACTCTTAAAATTGGCTTCCTGGGAAGCCCATCACCACAGGCAGCTTTGTGAAGGTGACAGGACCCCACAACCTAGAAGTTGCTGGAAATAGAGAATACGGGTTTTCCTAACCATCTGCCATGAGTGAGCTGAGGCATGGATGATTTGGTAACCTGGAGGCTTACTCTGCCAGTAAATAGGAAGTAGGTAGAAAATCCAGGTCTGTGTGCACAGACTTGGAATGCCAGCACTTGGGGCTGATGGGAAAGCTGAGGAAGCCATGTGGTTGACTGTCCCAGCACAGCTCTCATGAAAGCCTTTCCTCCCCCATCTTGCTTGCCAGAGCCCTGCCTTGTCTCAAAGAGAAGAAGAGAAAGAGCCATGACCAAGTTACAGGTAAGTCGCCTTGCTTCCCCTCTTCCCCCAGCACCAGGGAATGAAAACAGGACCCCTGCATGCTGGACAAGCACTGTGCAGCGCAGCCACCTGAACTGCATGAAAGCATGAGGGGATGTGGCTGAGAAGAAAGGCTTGGTTGGAGGAGGGAAAAGAGGATAGTGGGGGACATGTGCTCAGAGGACATTGCATATGTGAACGTGTAAAAGGGTGAACATATTTTGAGATAGAGGAAGGGGACTGGAGGGAGGGGTCTGCTGTTCTGGGATTCTGTGGAGAGAGGCAGAGCCCTGGTGCTCATTGGCAGCCATCCTAGCCTACTGGGCAAATTGCAGGCCACTGGAAGACCCTGACTCAAGAACAAAAACAAGAAAAGGTGGCAGCACCCTAGGAAGGACACCAGCGGTTGTCCTCTAGTCTCTACATGCATGTGCCCCCTCATGTACATATGTACATTGCATGTATGCATACATGTGTACACACACATGCACAGAACACTGCTCACCCTCCTCCCGCATTTAAAATGCAGATACATAAAATGCAGCCTTTATGGATCACTGTGTGGCCATGAATGGCGTAATACAATGATGACAGTGTTGCTGGGCATATATTGGCTCCTTGGTGCATATCTAACATTGTCCTGGGTCCTTTCTATGGTCTCATTTAACCCCTACAGGGACATTGTGATATAGCTACTGTTAAACAATGGGGAAAGCGAGGCCCTGACAAGTTATTTGTCCCAACTCCCCAGGCTGGAGCCCTGAAGTGTGAAGTGATGTCCCTAAGGTTTGCAGCGCTTGTGCTATCACCCATGACCCACGGCCACTTTTGTTGGCCGAGGTGTGTTCCTGAGGACACTAAATGAGCTACATGTCTGTTTCAGAAGGTCCTTGAAGGCCCGAGTCTTCATTAGGGTCTTTTTTCTCTTTCTCTATACCCACCCTGGGGACAGTTTCTATATGTATCCCTGGCTTTCCTTGAACTTACTCTGTAGAGCAGGCTGGCCTTGAACTTGGAGGTCTTCATGCCTGTACCTCCTGACCCAGTTTAGGAGAGATTTTCTTAACTGAGGTTCCTTCCTTTTAGATAATTCTAGCTGTGTCAAGTTGACATAAAACCAGCCAGTACAGCCTGTGACATTTTGACAGGACTAAGGACATAATTAGTGATTCAGACTTGAGTGCCATCCACCGGATACTTCTGGACACACAAACATTTCACAAATTGGGAAATTTTTGGGTTTGGGAATATTTGCATAGACTTTACTAAGAAAGTATTATGAATCTGAAATCCACAATGTTCCACAACAGAAAACATTTTAAATGATGTCACCACTCATGAACTGTGTTTCAAAGCATTTTGAATCTCGGACTGAAGGTACACCCAAGCTGTACTGCCCAGTAAGAGTAGGGAATCATGAGTGTAGGAGGAGCCAAGCATTGCCAGTACAAAGTCAGCACATTACCCTTGACTTGAGTTGGCGCTTTCTAGCTCTGAAATCCATGGTTTGCCGTTTGACTCTGATGGTCCTAGTGACCCAGCTACCAAAAAGACAGCCAGTTCCTTGCACCAGTGTTTTGGGTTTCCCCCCTCCCCTTTCTGTAGCCATGGAAAGGAGTGAAAATGCGTGCTGCCTGGTGTTGTGTGTAAATGTGACACAGCTAAAGTCATCAGAGAGGAAGGAGCCTCCAAAAGATCCAGCTATAAGGAATGTTCTGAATTAGTGATCAAAGCAGAAGGGCCCAGCCACTATGGTTGGCGCCATCCTGGGCTGGTGGTCCTGGGTTCTATAATACACCAGGCAGAGCAAAACAGGGAGTATCCCTCCATGGCCTCTGTGACAGCTCCTGCCTCCAGGTTCCAGCCCTGCCTGAGGTCCTGTCCTGACTTCCTTCCATAATGAACAGGAATATGTCACTGTAAGCCAAATCAACTCTTTCCTCCTTAACTGTCCTTTTGGTCATGGTGTTTCTTCCCAGCAACAGACTCCCTAACTAAGACAATAGGCTCTGTGTAAACAGTTGCTCAGGTTCTCCTGGCATTGGGTAAGAAACTGAGGTGGCCTGTGTTTGCTGTCACAGGAGGCAGTGACGTTCGGGGATGTGGCCGTGGTCTTCAGTGAGGAGGAGCTGGAGCTACTGGATGCTTCCCAGAGGAAGCTGTACCAGGACGTGATGCTGGAGAACTTCAGGAACCTTCTGTCAGTGGGTGAGGATGGCACTTGTGTCCCTTGGCAGTGTCAGAGGGTCACATCTGATGTCCTGGTCACACTCCACTGCTTTCCTTCTTGGTTGCTTTGTTTTGTGTTTATATTTGAGTGCTTTGTCTGCATGTTTGTCTGTGCACCACATTCATTAGTGGTGCTTACAGAGGGAAGAAGAGGACACCAGATCCCATAGACTAGGGTAACAGATGGTTGTGAACCACTGTGTAAGTAGAACAAACTCAACCTGGGTTCTCAGGAAGATCAGCTCTGAATCACTGAGCTGTCTCTCCAGCCTCCACTTCTTTGTTTGTTTGTTTTGTTTTTGTATTGTTTTGGTTTTTTGAGACAAGTTTTCTCTGTGTAATAAACCCCTGGCTGGCCTGGACTGCATTAGTACACCAGACTAGCCTTGAACTTATCGAGATCTGCCTGTTTTTCCTTCCCACGTACTGGGGTTGAAGGCATGAACCATCAATCCCAGGCACTTTATTTTTTAAATCTGCATTCTAATCATAGATGCTGTGCTTTAAATATAAAATTTTAAATATTTTTCTCAGAATGTGTATGTGTATGTGCATGCATGTATGTGTGTGTGTGTGTGTGTGTGTGTGTGTGTGTGTGTGTGTGTGTGT
>NW_026596321.1:264334-317616 GCF_907164565.1 Psammomys obesus | reverse complement strand
TGTGTGTGTGTGTGTGTGTGTGTGTGTGTGTGTGTGTGTGTGTGTGTTTTAATGCCATGACCATAGCAACTTGTATAAACAAAAGCATTTAATTTGAGGCTTGTTTACTGTTTCTGAGGGTTAGTCCATTATCATCATGGTGGAGTGCATAGCGTCCTGCAGGCAGAAATGGTAACAGAGAGTTTCACATCAGAATCTAAAGGCAGCAGGAAAAGGGAGACATTGCTTTGCTTGACGCCCCTCTTCAAAAAAGGGCCACACCTCCTGGTCCTTGTCTTGCCTCACCACTCCCTATTGACCAAACATTCAAACACATGAGCCTAGGGCCATTGTCATTCAAACCACCACACTCTCCCTGCCCCCGCCGGCTTGTAGCCAGATCAGAAAGCAAAATGTATTCAGTCCAACCATGAAAATCCTTGTAGTCTGTAATAGTCTGAACCCTGTTTAAAAGTCCAAAGGCCAACGTCTCATCTGAGACTTATGCAATCTCTCTTTCTTCCCCCAGCCGGTCCACACAGCATTTCACTTGGCTGTCCTAGACTCTATAAACCAGGATGGCCTGAAACTCACAATGATCTGCCTGCCTCTGCATCCCAGGGTGCTGAGATTAATCATGCAATCTCTTAACTGTAAGCCCCTGTAAAATCAAAATAAAGAAGCAGATCACATAATCCAACATACAGTGGCATTTGAGAAGGGAGGAAAGGGAGCACAATGAGGAAATACTGAACCAAAACAAGAACAAAAACTCTGCATCTCCATTTCTGATATCAAAGTGCTCTCCAGATCTCCACCTCCTTTTAGCTCTCCGTTGGCTACAACACACTTCTTTCTCCTGGGCTGGTTCCTGTTAGCAGATTTCCTTGGCCAGTGTCCAATACTTGTAAATCTCTAACCCCTTGGGGTCTCCAAGGCAATCTAGGCACCAACTTCACAGCTTCACACAGTGGCCTCTCTGGGACTCAGTATAGGAACACTATTGCCACACAGCTGGCCTTGTTATGCCTGATTCGCAAGACCCCAAAAGACCACCACCAGGAGTTGAGTCCGTTGCAAAACACACGAGGATCTTTTTATTGCAAGCTACAGCTTGGGCTCACACACCCTCACCACTGAAGCAGTGAGAGCCCAGAGCCTTGTGCTCAGTTTAGGTGGGTGACTTAAAGAGTCTGGAAAGCAGGAGGATTTCCTACTTGGCAAGCATCTATTGGTTGAAACACAAAAAAGGATTTTGCATTTTTAATTGATTAGCTTTAGGAAGGCTCCCAAACCATTAATGGTCTGGCTTCCCTTGTTTGGCTGCCCTAGAGGAGAGGGGCTGTTTTCCTAGCAACTGTATAATTAGTGGGCAGGAAAGAACACAGTAAGGCTAGTTCTTCTTCTTGGGGCATTGAGGTTAGTTGTTCCCCGAAGGTGGCTGGACATGTCTCCACTTAACTAGCCTTCGTTCAGGCTTCTGCTTTAAGCTTTAACACAATACCCACTGATTTTTAATTCTTTGGTCTATCATTCCCCCCTTTCCATGATCATTTGAAGACCTAATCTTGGGTCTTCCAGATATGATCTCTGGAATCCTTCAGATATATCTTTCCACAGTGGGATCTGAGTACCATTAACTGTATCACTCCCAAACATTCTTTCATGAAAGCCATCAAACAATTTAAAATACAAGGCCCAAAGGTAAAAGTCAAAATGGGAGGGTCCCCATCAGGGTGGATATAAGGGTAGTAAGCCAAGGAGAACTATTATACCAGTATTTAAACCATCCTCTGGGATCCTTTCTCTCTAGAGTATCTGCAAGCTTTCAACCAAGTTGGTGCAATCCCCAAGATAATAGCTAATGTCAGGGAGCCCATTTTGACTTAGCATTTCAGCCTGCTGGGTGGGATTTTTGGGCGGAGGTCTCTTATTCTGAATCTGCTTTAGTGCTGACAATAGGACCATTAGCATCAGGGGCTAGGAAGGCTGAAATGCCAGTCAAAGGCTGGGCAGTACGGCAGTCCTCAGAAGCATTTGGTTAGTTGATCCATCTGAAGAGACAGTGAGCAATCATGTCAGCTTCCAGCAAGTCCAGATTGCAGCTTGCAATCCATAGCTGATCCCGGAATAGAGTGAAAATCTGCTGACACAAATTCAGACTAGAGACAGAATTTAAAATTAATCTAGTAAATGGGAAAAGTGAGGAATCCCGAGGCCAAGGAAAAAATTCATCTGAGATCCGTTTGAGCCATGCCAGATGCAGGCCTCATGACTTTCTGATTTCCTGAAACTTACGTGAATTTTCAGTTTATAAAAGGAAATATATATATATATATATATTTTTTTTTTAAAAAACTCAGAAAAGTAGCATATGAGCAAATCTAATATAAACAACATTCTGAGATTAACAGGTAAAATTGCATCCAGCAGAATGAGCATCAGTTCTTCTTAGCTGATTGTTTTCTAACCTTTATAAACAATTTAAGTGCGTCCACAGTCTGAAACTCTTAACACCTTTCCTGTGGGCACAGCTGTTGATAATCAGCCACCAATGGAGATTGGCCACTTCTTGTACACTCAGCATCTGCATTAGCCCCACCTCCAGGTCACACTGGAAAGTTAGGCAGAACTGCATTAATGGCTTTACTGCTAAACCCTGGATGCTTGGACTTTCCTTAACAAAACAACTAGAAGGAATAGGTGTAAGATATTCCTAAATCCTGTTCACAGTCTATCTCAGAAATGGCAAACATTAAAAATACCATAGTAAAAGTTAAGGCTTTTGGGTCAGATATACACATTAGACAGATGTTTTTAGCATGATGAGATGCACCTCTAAGTCTGTCTCCAGAAGACAACCAAGAGGCAAGCTTGCGACTGAATAAGCAGTCAGTGCTCCATCAGCTTATCAGAACTCTAGTGATCAATGTCAAAACTCTGAACTTCTGAAATCTTATAGCAACATAAGTACAGCAATAGCAGAGAGGAGGGAGAAATCTGAAATATCACCCATTTTTAATACGCCTTAAACCATTTTTCTATATCATTACAACTGTATGTCATTATCAGTTCACACACCTTAAAACACCTACTTAGACCCTCCAATCTTTCTTGCATTTATCAACACTGAAACATTTTCCCACACCATCAAACAGCATTCTCTAGATTCTCACAACCTAAACTCCTATATCCTCAGACCCTACATAAAATTTATATCGTTCTGTCCAGCTATTCACCATAAGACACAGGCAACTAACATGAAGCCTGTGAGCAAGGCAAACCTGTTTGCCTTTCTAAATAAAGGATCTAGTATCTAGCAGTTCTGACTAGCTAATGAACTGACCAATGAACTAACAGTGAATCTAATTGTCTGCTCTTTAGCTGCAAAGTTACCATTAGCTTAGCCTAGCCATCAATGTGATCAGAGACCTGAGAAGGATAAATTATAAGCTGAATAAATGTACCAGTCAAAATGACAGAGATGACTAGTTAGTCCATCACCTAGGCAGTTGTCTCTGGGTCCTGTGGTCTCATGGCATCCTGAGCAGAGGCAGTCGAGCCATCAGGCACAGAAAATGAGAGACTATTTCTGTGGAAAAAAGAACTTGAGAGAATGGCCTTGCCTCGCCCTCAGCAATGTGAAAAAGTGATTCTCCAGGTGTCCACAGCTTTGTCCACAGTTTAGGCTGGGCCCTAGGTGGGCCAGTTGGGGCACTTTTGCCCAGGGGTTAGCTTACCACAATCCAGAGTTGCTATGAGAGACCAAAGAATTCAAAACCAGTGGGTATTGTTTTAAAGTTTAAAGCACAAGCCTGAATAGAGGCCAGGAAATTGAGATATGTCCAGTTGCCTGTGGGGGGTGGGGGTGGGGAACCAGCCTTAATGCATTCTTTCCCTGCCCACTAGTTATACAGTTGCTAGGAAACTGACCCATATGGACAGGCAAGTACTGTTTGTGGTCTTGGCGCCTAAAAATGGACCAATCATTTCAAAAGTCAGTACCCTTACCCAATCACGTAACGCCAAAGCATGTAAGTCCCTGCTTGTGGTTTTCCCTTTAAAAACCTTGTTCCCCTAAACCACAGGGCCGCATTCCTTGTGACCCATATTCAAGCACATATACAATAAAAAAAAACCCTCATGTATTTACAGCGGAGTCCATTCCTGGTCTTTGGGGGTCTCAAGAACTGGGCATAACAGCCTCAGCAGCTTTCCTTAGCTGTGGGGAGTTTCCACAGCCTCTTTCTTGTGTCCTTGACCCAGACAGGTAAGCACAGCCACCAGATGCCCCAGCACTGCTTCTGCTCTCGTGTGGGGTGCTTCCTCCCCCACAACCTTAGAGTCCTGTTGTGCTGCTCTCTGTCTCAGACCCTTGGCCTCCCATTTCACTCAGTAAGATCAAGTTGTTTTCAGTTTTTGTTTTGTGGTAAAGTCTTTCAGTCTAGGCTAGGCTTGTCCAGAAATGTGTGGTCCTCCAGCCTCAGCTTCCCAAGCCCTAGGGTGACAGTGTTGGTCCACTGTGCCTCACATGTACCCTAGCTTCCTAGGGTCTCATCCTCTATTCTGCTGACATCCATTCCCCCCCCTGCTTCTGGCTTTGTGTCTCCACTTCTGTGGCTTGCTTGTCTCTGGTCAGAATGCTCTTCCCTGGTGGAGTACCATGCCCCCTCCCTGCAGCCCCCTCTCTCTGTTTCTCTCTCTCTCTGCATTCGTCTGATCAGGAGTACTCACAGGCCTGGCTCTGAGGGGGCTTTACATGTGTCTTCCTCTCCCTCTCCACATGCTACACTTGCCTCTGCCAGTGTCTGAGGACCATCACACTTATTACCATGGATTTAGTTTTGGTTGTATTGACATACACCAAAATCAGAAGTGTTTGCACACTGTGAACCATGACTCCATGATGCCTCTGTATGTCTCTTGTGGAGCTGCAGTAACTTCCATTTCCAGAAAGCCTTCCCTGTTCCTCACAAGATCATCTCTCTCCAGACCCAGAACCTGGCTCCCCCACATCTCCTACTGATACTAACTTTTCCCACTGTGTCATGTAAGTCACCAAACTGTGTCTCAAGATCACTGGATCTTCTACTTCATTTGTTTCCATTTTCAGCCTCAGAAGTTGTTTGGTTCATCTTCGTTGTTTCCCCAACTTGATAGTTTGTTCTTGGGTCATTTCCTCCTTTCCTTGGGGGTCCTGTCAGATAGTGTTACAGCTTTTGTTATTTCTTTAGGACATCTGCTGTCAGGTTGGCAGCTGAGATCTACCTTGGTTTTTGAGCCCCCTTCCCTTGTTCCTTTGAGCCTGGTGATATCAGGTTGGAGACCAGGCTTTTGAAGGAAACCAGCTTGTACCTGCTCTTGCACTCTGCCTTTTTCCCGGGAGTAGCCCTTCCATAATTAGATTGGTGAGTTTTGAGTCTTGCCATCTAAAGGCTTTATCTGTTTTCATGTGCTTTCCAAGGGAACTTGTGTGCTGAAGTTATTCCAATCTCCTCTTGCACATGTGTGCTTACAAACACAGTGACTTCCTCGAGGTCATCAGCTTCTGGGCCTGTGCTGATCCCTGCAATCCTCGTATGCCTTGTGTCTTTCCCTCAGCCTCCAACACTCCCTGTGCCTTCCCATTACACTCTCTCACCTCGACTGCCAATCAGAGGAACCAGATCAGTCTTCATGTCACCTGCAGTCAGGTTAGGACCAGGCAGGTCTGTTTTTTTCTGCTCCTCAATTTTCTCTGCTCCCTCAGAGAGAAGTTGTTCCCATGTGTACTTCATCCCACATCTTCCCTCAAGTAAATATGCCCAGATACTGAAACGTGCTTCCTTTCCATTATCTGTTTGCACAGTTACACATAGGCGAAGTGAGACAGGTACTCAGCAGAGGCTGAAGTTGATTCTGAGCCTTCACTGCTGTGCTCACCCAAGATTTCCCACTATGGTCAATGTGTCTTGCTCTTGAGTGCACACTCTCTGTGTTGAAGATCTTTGTTCTTCAGAGCTCTGGGGTGTTCATCTTTGACTGTGGTCTCTAGTTAATGTTTCCAGAGAGAAAAATGAGGACTCAGACCTTTGATGGCCCCATCCTTGCTGACATCACCTTATACTATATATTCTTTCAGGAGGCCAAAGTCCAAACAAAATGGAGGCTCTTCATGCAACAGGATTATGGTGTCTTTCACCTGCATGGCTTCCAGGCTGGCCAGTGACAAGCCATGATGTCAACAAACTGGCCAGAACTCCAGAAGCTGTGATAAACATTCAAAGAAAGGGTTCTCACTTCCTGGAGCAGTGCCACTCCTCCTTCCATGGGGGAGCTGAAAAGCCTGCCTGGGCCACCGAGAGTGATGGCTGTCTTGAGAGTCTCACAAGCAACCATTACAGCAATACTGAAAATCAAGAATTTCTTTCTGGGAGAGCTCAGAGTTCTTGGAGTAAAACTCATCTTAGCAAGAGATGGAACCATCAGAAACAGTATCCACAGTCTCAAGTAAAAAACAAGCCACTGCTGTTGCCTCCCGGTGTTGACATTCTGAGTTTCATTTCCCACCATGATAAAAATGTACTGCATCAAAGAGACAGAGCCCACAGCAGCGATGACTGTGGTAAAGTCATCTTTCCCACATCACCCTTCACACAGCACGGTGTTTACACAGAACAGAAGGCCTACCAGTGCAGCAAGGACCATGAAGCCATAATTGACAGCTCTAGTTTAGAACTCCATCAGCAGGTCGTCTTAGGAAAGGACTGTCCTGTACCTAGTACACAGAAGGATATCAGGCCTAGCTCCAGTGTCCCCATTCAACACAGTGCTCTTCCAGGAAAAAAGTGCTACTTGTGTCATGAATGTGGCAAGAGTTTCAGTCAGAGGTCAAGTCTGAAGACTCACCAGAGAGTGCACACAGGGGAGAAGCCCTACCGGTGCCATACCTGTGGAAAAGGCTTCAGCTGCAGGTCAAATCTCAAAATCCATTGCCGAGTGCACACAGGAGAGAAACCATACAAGTGTGAAGTGTGTGGGAAGGGCTTCACAACGGGGGCACATCTCCAGATTCACAAGAGAACTCACACAGGAGAGAAGCCATATAAGTGTGGAGACTGTGGCAAAGGCTTCAGTTCTAGCACGAGCCTTCGCACCCACCAGAGAGTCCACACTGGGGAGAAACCATACAAGTGTGATGAGTGTGGGAAGTGCTTCAGCTTGAGTTCCAGACTTGACATCCATCAGCGTGTCCACACAGGAGAGAAGCCATATAAATGTGAAGAGTGCGGGAAGGGTTTCAGTTCAGTCTCAAGCTTCAGAAGACACCGAGTGGTCCATACAGGAGAGAAACCATTTTGCTGCAGTGTGTGTGGGAAATGTTTCAGTTTGAGCTCGAATTTTCAAGCCCACCAGAGAGTTCACACTGGGGAGAAACCATACAGATGTGATGTGTGTGGGAAGTGCTTCACCTGGATCTTGAGCCTTCACAGTCACCAGAGTGTCCACACAGGAGAGAAACCCTACAAATGTGAGGAGTGTGGGAAAGGCTTTTGTCATGCCCAAACTCTGAAGAGTCATCAGAGCATCCACACTGGTGAGAAACCGTTCACATGCCACGTGTGCCAGATACAGTTCAACCAGGGCTCACACCTCCAGTCCCACCAGAGGGTGCACACGGGGGAGAAGCCCTACAAATGCGACACGTGGGAAAACCTTCATCCAGAGGTCTACTCTCCAAGTCCATCAGAAAATTCACACCGGGAAGAAGCCATTCAAATGCAATGCTTGCCAGAAGCAGTTCAGTAAGGCCACAAACCTCCAGTCCCACCAAGAGGGTGCATACAGGGGAGAAGAAGCTGTTCAGATGTGAGGAGTGTGGGAAGGAATTCAGATAGAGCCAGGCTCTTAGTGCTCATCGGAGGGTCCACACAGGAGAGAAGCCCTACACATGTCAGCAGTGTGGGAAAGGCTTTCGTCATGCCTCATACTTACACACACACCGGAGGGTCCACACTGGGGAGAGACCCTACATCTGCAGCATCTGCTGTAAGGGCTTCATTCAGAGATCACATCTCATGTACCACCAGAGGGTCCACACTGCAGGGAATCTCTAGGTTCTGCTGTCAGGTGGGCCCCATGCTGCTGATTGTTAAAAGCTCCCCAAACCCAGAGGCTTCGGGAGACTTCACAGGGGCCTGTACTTTGGTTATTTTTCCCAGAACTCATTTTCCTGCTGGGTTAGTTATGCAAAGGGAAGATAGTATTTTAGGATGAATCTTCAAAGCATACAAACAAAAGTAAAAAAATTAAAGACATACAGAAATGGTTTCTGATTTAATTATAAAAGGAAGAATTAGGAACAGAGCCAACAGAAATCACAGTGCCTCACACTAATGCTGAGCTTATGTCGTTATGGGTAATCAATGAAGTCTGGCAAAGAGCTTGTAGGAACTGTTTGGGAGAAATTAACAAAAAGTATACTCAGAGCAGGTGACTTCGGTTATAAAAACTAATTAGTTTCTCCTCTGTATAGTAGAAAGAAGCACTTACATTTTATACTGATGCAGATAAGTTGGGAATGGCTGTCATAAGTCAGAAAAAATTAAAAAAAAATTCAAAGCCTGTATGCTTTTGTTTAAAAATCGTTGTTGTATGTCGTTCTTTTTTGTTTTGTTTTTTAAAAAGATAGATTTATCATGTATACAGTGTTCTGTCTGCACGCCAAAAGAGGACATCAGATCTCACCGTAGATAGTTGGGAGCCACTATGTGGTTGTGGGAATTGAACAGCAATTCCCAGAAGAGTAGCCAGTGCTCTTAACCTCTGAGCCATCTCTCCAGCCTGTATGTCATTCTTATGGTATGCTTACATTAGATTTTCCTGAAATTCTTATTATAGTTACCAACTCTCAATATTCAGGAACTGCTGAACTTACTCAGCATGATTCAAAATTAGCTTCACTGTTTCTTCAACTGCAGCAAGTGATCAGAAGTAGAAGTCATCCATTGTATGTAACACATCTGATTCCATATGGGTCTACCTGGCCCTCTGCAACATAGTAATGATGACATTGATCAGCTGTTGATAGGAAATGTGCTAGAAGCTTCAGAATTTCATAAGAAACTCCATGTTAACAGCAAAGGTTTAAAAAGTGTTTTTGTTGTTCTTGACAACAAGCCAAGGAAATTATAAGAAAATGTCCTACTTGTTCTTTATGTAGCCAAATCCCATTATCTGCAGGGAGTAACCCAGAAGGTACCCAAAGAAATGAAATTTGGCAAATGGATGTGTTGTATTTTGCAGTTTGAAAATTTCAAATATGTGCACCATACCATAGACACATATTCAATATTTCAATGGGCAAGTGCTTTAAGTTCTGAACAGCTGATTCTGTAATTACACATTTTGTGGAAATAGGACAATGATGAGACTACATGAACCTATTAAAACTGACAGTGCTCCAACATACGTCTCTAGGAAAATGAAGCATTTTTGCCTATCATAATATAAAGTATATTACACAATCCTGCATGATAATCAGATGTAGAATGATCTAATCACACTTTAAAAGAGATGCTTATCAGAAAGGGATAACAAAGACTTCCAGATTACATAGTGCTTTACTAAATTTAAAACATTTTAAATGCTAATGAGCAAAAGCTACGGCTGCTGAAAGATAATGGATTAGAGAAAAAACTGCTGAAATCAGCAGTTTTATATTTATATTTATAAATCAGCTTCTTTATATTAATGATGTACCAGCATCAGAATGGAACACAGGAAATGTGTTATGATGGGGGAGAGGTTTTGTTTTTGTTTCAACATCAAAAAAATAAAAACAAAAAAACTGGATTCCATCCAAATGTATAAAAATGAAATTTGAGGGACACCCCTGAAGATCTTGCTGCAGATATGAAGAAAGAAATCAAGAGGACCAACAACAGGCAGCACAATGCAAGGGTACAGGTTTGAAACTGGCTGAGATGTGAAAATGTCTCCAGCCAGACCTTCATCTCTGCATTATATTTCTTGTTGGCTACTAATTCCTCAGGATTCGTCATGCTATCCTTTCTTATGGCATGTATTAAAATTCATTACAGTTTGATCATTGTGGTGGTTTGTGTTTGAATGCTTGGCCCATGGAGAGTGACACTATTAAGGTGTGGCCTTGTTGGAGGAAGTGTGCCACTATGGCGGTGCCCTTCTGCTGCATGGATATCAAGATGCAGAACTCTCAGCTCCTCTACCACTCTGCCTGCCATGCTTCTTGCCATAATCATAATGGACTGAACCTTTAGAACTGTAAGCCAGCCCCAATTAAATATTTTCTTTGTAAGAGTTGTCTTGGGGGGCTGGAGAGATGGCTCAGTGGTTAAGAGCACCGACTGCTCTTCTAAAGAATCTTAGTTTGATTCCCAGCAACCACATGGCATCTTACAACTGTAACTCCAGTTCCAGAGCATCTGACACCCTCACACACACATACAAGCAGGCAGAACACCAACGTACATAAATAAACAAACAAAGAAATAAATGAATGAATGAATAAATAAATAAATAAATAAATAAATAAATCGTAAAAAAAAAAAAAGAAAAGAAGCTGTCTTGGTCATGGTGTCTCTTCACAGCAATAAAGCCAAACTAAGACAGAAATTGGTACCTATCACTGTGGTACCTATCACTGCTGTGATAGGCTTGACCATGCTTTTGTGTTGAGGAATATGGATTTTGGGACTTTGGAAAGCAGTGGAATGCTTTAGGCATCGCTTAATGGGCCATACTCATGGAAGCATGGAAGACAGTGGTACTGAGGGTTATTTGAACTGTAGGGACTGGCCCAAGAGGTTTCAGAGGAGAATTTTAGCATGTGGCATCGAGACTTGTTCTAGCCAACATTCAAGGGTGTGGGCAGACAGTCACCATCTTAGCAGGTCTCTGGACTGGTGCTATAGGATGACAATGAAGGCAATTACTCTCCTAACATTGCTAGACCTCCCCAATAACTTATGGGGAAGGGATCTTTTGGAGGATATGGATGTAGAGGTCACCACTAGCAATAAAGCCTTTTAGGATTATTGCATATGAAAAGTTTGTAATGAAAGGCTACCCCCAGTTCTAATGTCTGCTGATAATAAGGAGCTCCACTTCCTCCTAGTGCTATACTGGAACTCTGATGCCCCAATTTGGGTAGATAAGTGGCCAGTTTCTGGTGTAGGGAAAAGTATCAGGCATTACAAAGTTGAACTAAAGAACACTAAGAGATGAGACATATTGAATCATCTACTAGTACCTTGAATTCCCTAGTTTTTGTTATAAAGAAAAAAATCAGGAAAATTAATATTTCTCCATTATTTAAGAGCAATTAACACATCTATGCAGGCCTTGGGGGCCTTCCTGATATCTCAGCCATTCCTAGAAACTATTATTAAAATAACATAAAGGACTGCCCTTTTTTACATCCTCCTGCACCACAATGACAAGCAGAGATTGGCCTTTTCAATTCTGGCTGAGAATAAAAGGCACTCAGTGCACAGATATCACTGGAGAGTGCCCTCACAGGGCATGAAAATAGTCTGACAATTTGTCAGGTTTAGGTATGGTAGGCATTAAAACAAATAGCTAAAGATTGTTAACCTGTCCATTACATGGACAACATTCTAACTGGACATTTTAATGCAGGCCACTAAAAAAACTGCTAACAAAAATTAGAAAAGTCTACTTGACAAATAGCTGCTGAAATAGTACAAAGCCAGGAGTGTTATATGCTAATAATGTTTATTATTAGCCCTATAATTATTACTGTGGTTTATTTAACCTGGTATCACAATCAATAAAAGACACAGACACTGGATAGATTCTAAAATGGCCTTATATCACCTGGAACAGAGCAGATTTTAACCCTCTAAACAACCTTAATCCCCATCCCCATCCTAAACTACCTCCCATCCATAGTTCCAAAAATACTTGTTTATTCTTCATCTGGGACCCTTCCTCCATCTGTGCCTGCCATGTGCTTCTTTCCACGCTTACCCCTGGTGCCTCTCTTTCTCCTCCACCTCACCTCTCTTCTTCCTGTGATCCTCTCCTGTCCCCCAAAGCCTGACCACCTTGGCCACACCTCCCCATCCACCTTGCCCAGCTGTGCTGGTATTTAATTGGTTAAACAGAGGCAAAGTTTACAATGTCATTTGTGGTAAAGAAGTGTCTGTGTGTAGCAAGCAGGCCACAGGGGGAAAGCAATTAACATTAGAATAGTATAGCACCAGACCAAACCCTAACACTTATATGTTCCTGGAGCGCACTGTAAATAATGATGTGATAAGACCACAAAGGTTGCAATTTGAATTTCAACTCTGCCAACTTTATCGGCTATTCAGACCTTTTTGGGAAACCTGGCCTGGATACAACCTTACCTTCCTGTTACCAATGACCAATTGACCCCTCTCTTCCCCCTTTTTTGAGGTGCAAAAAGACCTGAGGAACTCCTGACTGTCACAGAGAAGGCTCAAAAAAGGGTAAAAATAGTCAATGTAGGCTTAAACCAGACTACGCTACAAAGATACAATTCAAATAAAGAGCTCTGGGGACTGGTTATCCCAATGTTTGTGTTACCTTCTGAAGCTATGTACCAACTTCTGGATCAGATAGTCTACTGAATACATTTAGCACATTTCTCTGCCTCTACCATTACCCTGTTCATTGGTGGGATTTTTACATTGGCTCTCAAAATTCTCAGTTATTAGGAAAAGACCCAGATCAAATTGTACTTCTCATATCCCAGGACTCATTAGCTTGGAATTTCTTCTCTAATCCTGCAGAGTAAACTTTTCCATCGATGTTCCATGGTCAGATTGATGGTCATTACCCAAAGAACATTTGTGTCTATTTTGCTACAAATGTCAAACCTACATTTCAGGTTTCTCATTCCGGATGCAGCTTTGGGATTCACAGATGCACACAAAACAAAATTTGTCTATGCTTTACATTTAATAGGAAACAAGCCACAATTGTAGACCCAATTCTTTGAGGGATTAGTTCAAATCGATGAACTGCTGGCCATCATGACGCTCCTCTGGGACCATCAGGACCCTCTCAATATTTAGTGATAGTTGGTATGCTATTAATGTGGTAAAATTCTTGCCCCATGCCACACTCAAACCAACAGAGGCCCCTGTTTGTGGCTGTGATTCAGCTCCAGATGCTGACTGAGCAACAACCTGTTCCTTTTTATATTCAACAAGTCTGCACCCATCAAAACCTCCCCAGGGTAATTTCTGAGGGAAACACATTGGCAGATCAAGCTGTGTCTGCCTTTATGCTATCACCACTAGGCCAAGCTGGAGTGCTACATGCTTGCTTTTATAACTCTGCACCCTTCCTCCACAAATTGTTTCCAGATTTAACAAAAATTACCTGCAAACATTTAGTTCTCAGCTGTGCCTCCTATGGACCACTCCTCCCACTAGGTCCTTTGCAGTCCAGAGACACAAACCTCGGGGACTGCACCCTAACTCTCTTTAGAAGATAGATGTTACTTATGTGGACTCATACATGCCACAAGAAAAACTAGTATCAGCCCTATTTACATTATTTTTTTTAAGTTTTGACAAATCTGTATTAACCCTCATGTATAAGCACCAGGAAGACATGCTTCCTTGAGCTTCACTACTGCCAGTAGTTCTCTGGAGAGACCCTATAGTCAGTGGAGGGTGACCTGCTAACAAGGTAGTCCTTTGGAGAGACCCTGTAGATAATCAACAGAGGGTGGCCTGCTAACAGCAGGTTGTCACAGTTGTTTTTATAAAACTGTGTTTGTTTCTCAGTTTCTCTCTTAACCCAGGCATCATACAAATAACTGAGACTTTTATGTTTGTTTAATAATTAGCTTCACTTCATAATAACTGAGCACATACTACTCTATTCTTAACCCTCTGAACTAATCTGGTTTCCTCCCAGCATATATTCCATGGCTGAATCCCCTACTCCCTCCTCTAACTCCTCATCCCCTGGCTGGCAGGAAGTCCAGCCCTATTCTCTCCCCCTGCTCAGAGACTGGCTGTAAGCTGCTTTATTGGCTTATCAGGGGGAAACTGGGGAGTAGTGTACACAACACTGAGACAGGAGATTCTCAGAACAAGGATTGCAACCATTTATGGGGGTACAGAAATCAGCATTTGATTACACAATAACCTTATGCCTACATCTCCTCCTTTAGTGTAATAAAAGGCTCTTCCTCTTACAATAACAAAATATATGTAATAATAACAATTATGAAAATTATTAAGTAAGATTTACATTTGTATGTTTGGTGCCCTTGGATAAAGTAGTTTACTATCAATTTCTATCATCCTAAACAGTTTAAGTTTAACTGTGAAACTATAATTTTCTAGTCTTCAACTACATCAGAGACTTAAGAAGGAATAAGTATTACCTAAGTAGCTAGGAAGTACAGACAAGCAGCTTCCAAAAGTATAGAAATGACAGAGATATTTGGCTGTGTGGACAGTTCCCCAAAATTTCTCCATAATGTTGGAACATCATCCTCAGCCTTCTGGCTTTTAATATTTGACAGACTTTTCTGTGAAGCTGGAATTATGAAGGACTTAACTATTTTGTCCTTGTAAAGGTTGGCAGTTGACTTTGCTGTATCCCGTTTATCCAGTTTTGGACAGTATTTGTCTGAAATTGATGCAAGGGCATTTTCTTACCCAGTGGCTAGCTTGCCACATGTGAAGCCTTTGATGCTCTTTGGAGTGCAGTGGGGATGTTGCCAGAAGCAGACATTTTCATTGTAAAAAAAAAAAAAAAAAAAAAAGCCTTAAGTCAATAAAATCTTTAAATGCCATATTCTGTAGATTGCTAAGAAAGTTCAGAGCTTAACTGAAGTCCTAACTGGAACAGTCTGTGATGTTGGATGATCTGGATAACTGTCTTGAAATTGCCCTGCATGCAGATTTTTAAAGAAACATTGAGATCATCTGTGCGGTTGTATCACCTGGGCTCCTTTTTTTGTCTTTTTTGGTGTGTGCTTCACTGGGCAAAACATCCAAGGATTCACTCAAGGTTACACAAAGCTTGTTATCTAGTTCTCAGGAACAGAGCACCCTGCTGGAGAAAAACTGCCAAGGTCAGTTTCTGAGAAACTGAACTTCAGATTAAACCACATCTGCCAAGGCCAAGAGGCAAAATTCCATCACCAGACTCCTTCAGGTCCCCCTTTTTTGTTTTATGGAGAGCCTATCTTAGATTGGTGAAATGTGCATTTTCATACCTGTCATCAAGGTCTCAGATGTAATTTTCACAAGCCTCTGTCTCAGGTTGGTAAAACCACATGTTCACTCTTACCTGTCTTTGACTTACCTCCATATCAAACAGGGTTGTTAGAGATCTTTAATTTAAATTTATGCAACTGCACTTGCATGCATTGAAGTTGTTGAAGAAGGAACTGTAACACACAAGGAAGGAAGGCACAGGCTAATAAACCCATGCCCACCATGCCTGCAAGTCAAAGTCAAGAGTCAAAGAATGGAAAGCACCTCCTGAGGTTAGTAAATATATCCAAAGCTGTATTGGCCAATTCCAATCTAGGTTCCTTGGCAGATTCTATATCGTGGATCTTATTTCTCATCGTAAACATGTCCAATGAGAAGTTTTTGCTAGACCAAACACCAGCAAGATGATTCTGAACCCTAGTCCAATTAAATTCTGTCTCATCATATTCAAGGGATGTAATACAAATCCATTTAAATGCTGCATGGCATCTGTGCCAAGCAAATAGGCCATCCAGTTTCTGAACCAGTATAATTACTCTTTGTGAATATTGTTGTCCATTAAAAAAGAAAAGTCCAGCATATGTGTGTTGTTGACAAATACAAGGACTTCTGGATCATCTCAGGAAACCAGCTGTAGTAGAGATGGATCAGGAACGTACGCCCAATAAACATTCACCTTGACTGGAGGGGTCTTCATTATCACCATTATCATTGTCAGGAGAAAGCTTCTCATTCACTTGTCATACCAGGCATTCCAGTAGCCATCATGCCGCATCATTTTTCTGCAAAAAAAACGCAGAGAGATCCTCATCCCCATATGAGTACACAGTCGGGTCCATGCCATTGATTTGTTAAAGGATCCCTCCATTTAACTTTAGCAAGTTTTCTTGGTTTCTGTATGCCAAAATCTATCCACTGCAGATTTACCATGCTTATCCAAATTTAAAAAATTCAGAATGAGGGGCTGAAGAGATGGTTCAGAGGTTAAGCACATTGTCTGCTCTTCCAGAGGTCATGAGTTCAATTCCCAGCAACCATATAGTGGCTCATAACCATCTAAAACGAAATCTGGTGCCCTCTTCTGGTGTGCTTTAAAAAAAAATAGGAAGAGGACTTGACAGTGGTGGGCCATGCCTTAATCCCAGGAGGCAGAGGCAGGCAGAGCCCTGAGTCCGAGGCCAGTTCCAGGCCAGCCAAGACTATACAGAGAAACCCTGTCTCAAAAAAGCCAAATCCAAATAAAAGAAAAAAAATTCAGGATGAAAAGAACATAATTAAGATGATTCTTAGGTGTCCAGGGGAGAGCTCCCCCCCCCTTTTTTTTTTTTGCAAATAAATTTTAATTGTTCAGTGGGCACGCTCTACCATGTCTTGTCCTTGAGGATTGTAAGGTATTCCAGTTATATGAGAAACTTGAAATTGTTGACAAAATCTTTTAAAAGATTTGCTAGTATATCCTGTTCCATTGTCAGTTTTAAATTGCTTCGGAACTCCCAGAACATTGAAAGCTTGCAGACAATGAGCAATAACATTCTTTGCAGCCTCTCCTGGTTGAGGAGTGGCAAAAATAAATCCAGAATAGGTATCTATGCAAACATGTACATATTTTAATTTTCCATATTTAAGGAATATGAGTAATATCCATTTGACAAATTTGATTTGGAATCCTTTAGGATTGACTCCTAAATGAGGAACAGGCTGAAATTGAGGACAAGTACTACAAGGCTTGACTATACTACGGGCCTGTTCCTTAGTCAACCCATATTTAAGTCTCAAGGTTTCACTATTAAGATGATGCATATTATGCATATTATGGGCATCCTGGGCTTTTTCCAACTGTGAATAATAAATTTTGGTAGCTTTATCTGCCAATGCATTTTCTTCAGACAGGGTTCCTAGCAAATCAGAATGAACCCTCAAATGTCCTATAAAAAAGGGAAAACTTATTTCTTGTATCAAATTTTGAATTTGTAAAAACAAAACTCCAGCAGGAGAAGATGTCTGAATTTGACCTGCAGTCTCTAACCTAGGCGAAGACTGAGCTACATATGCATTGTCTGTAAAAATATTTAAAGACTTCTTATTAAAACTTTGAAACACAGCCAGTACTGCAGATAACTATGCTATTTGCACAGATGTGCTAGGCACTTGAAAATATATTGTTTTTCCTTTATAAGTATAGGCAGCAAGGCCAGATGATGAACCATCAGTAAACACCGTTAAAGCATCAACAATTGGATTAACTTTTGTTTTGAGTGGGAAAACTATAGGATGCACTTTTAAGAACTGAATTAATTTGTTTCCTGGGTAATGATTTCTTAATTTTCCCAAATTGGCACAAACAAGAGGCCAATCATCTGTATGAGCATATAGCCATTCCTGTTGTTCCTTAGAATAAGGTTGATAAATAATATCAGGCTCTTTTCCAAAATATTTTTTACCTTCCAATCTTCCTAAACATATCAATTTAGCCACAGCAGAATAACATGGATAAATAACCTTAGAAGAAGAAGGCAAATGTACCCACATAATAAATGCCTCTTGCCAAAACAATCTTGTAGGAATGAATTTGGTACAATAAATTAAATATTCAAGGGGTTTTTAATAATCTAAATAAGTAACAAATTTATTATCTATGGTGTGTTAAATGATTTTATTTATTTACTTATTTATTTACTTATTTACTTATTTACTTATTTTTAATGATTTCTAAAGCCTGGCATGCATCAGGAGTTAAAGCTCTGGAAGATGTTGGAGAAGTGTCTCCTTTCAGAACATCAAATAAAAGTTAAAGCTCTCCAGTGGTAAGTTTTAAATAAGGCCTAAGCCAATTGATATCACCTAATAGTTTTTGAAAATCATTTAATGTATTTAAATTGTCTATCCTAATCTGAATTTTTGATGTGTAATTTGATTTGGATATAATTTAAATCCCAAATAAGAATATGGATCAATTCTTTGCACTTTCTCAGGAGCTATTTGCATACCATAATTTTGTAAACTTTCTTGCATATGGGCATAACAGAATAATACTTGAGATTCATCTGTACCAGCAATCAAAATATCATCCATATAATGGATAATATACATTTGTGGCCACTTTTCTCTAACCTTTTTGTAAAGCTTGAGCAACAAACTTTTGGTACAAGGTGGGGCTATTGGCCACTCCCTGAGGCAAGACACACCAATGATATCTTTAATGGGTTCTTTAAAATTTACCGAAGGCACACTAAAAGCAAATCTGTGACAATCCTTAGGATGAAGAGGAATAGTAAAGAAACAGTCTTTAAGCTCTATTATTATCTTAAATGTTCCTTTGGGAATAGCTACAGGTGAAGGCAACCCTGGTTGCAAAGCTCCCATGAGCTCCATAGTTTCATTAACTTTTTAAAAATCTTGTAACAATCTCCACTTTCCTGATTTCTTTTTGATGACAAAAATAGGAGTATTCCAAGGAGAAATTGACTCAACTATATGTCCAGCAGTCAATTGCTCCTGTACAAGCAAGTGAGCAGTTCATATTTTTTCAGAGGTTAAAGGCCACTGATCCACCCATAAATGATCATCAGATTTCCAGTTAATTCCATCTGCACAGGGTACAGGCTGTTCAGTGACTGGAATTAAAAATACCCTAGCCCTGTAGTTCCATCGTTTCCTTGCACCTCAACAGGTTGGACTCTGCCCTGACTATCTTTTCTCAATCCCTGTCCTGGGAGATAGCCTGATTTTATCATCTGAAAAGTCACAATTTCATTAGGACTGCACATCATAACTCCCATTTGTCCAAGAATATCCCTTCCCCACAAATTAATGGGCAGATTATCAACAATGTATGGCTGGCAAGTACCTTTATTTTCCTCCGTATCCTGCCAAACTATCAATTCTGTACTTTCCTCAGGATTCTGCAATTGTCCTATTCCCTTCAAATGAGTCAGAGTAGGTTGTTTAGGCCAAGTAGGCAGCCAATGACGTCCTGCTATAATTGTAACGTCTGCTCCAGTATCCATCAAACCACCAAATTTTTTTCCATCAAGCCAGAGTGTTAACTGAGGTCTATCTCTAGTGATAGTTATGCCCAGTAAACATGTGAAGAGACAAAGCCTCCTGTGCCTGTGGCAGGACCAACAGCTTTATTTTGCAAATTAGGCTATTCTTTGATCATTCTGGATCATAGTGATTCCTCTAGATGAATTTACCATAACTTTAATTTCTCCAGTATAATCATTATCCATAATGCCAGAAAAACCTTGCAATCCTTTCACCGTACTACTACTCCTTCCTATAATTAATCCCACCAAACACTCCAGTAGGGAGGGCTTAAACTTCCATCTCATGGGTTTTGTGGGAGTTTGAGGGACAAACTTCATGGCCCCAACATAGGGCTTGAACCCACAACCCTGAGATTAAGAGTCTCATGCTCTACCTACTGAGCTAGCTGGGCTCTTTTTGCTGCCACAGCAATCTGTGCATATACAGTTGGAGGATAGTCAAGCTGATTACTATTTCCCTCATAGGGTCCTTCTCCAGTTAACATATTAAAATCCCATTGATGGTTTCTTGATTGCACATTTAGCAATGCTGTGTGTTCGTTTTACCACATCAGTAAAATCTGACTTCCATAACATAATAATCACCTCCACTGAGGCACGCCCTACAGAGCATTTTCCAGTCTGCTGGAGTAAGATTTGTCTCCACAAGGGAGTCCACCATGGCTGCAGTAAATGGAGCATTAGGACCATATTGAACACATGCAACTTTTTTTTTTTTTTTTTTTTTTTTTTGTGGTTTGAAATGTTCTACATTTTATTATGGAACAAACTCCATTCCCAGTTTAGACAAGACCAAAATTCCATCTGGTAGGATTGACTGATGATCATAGTTGTTCATAGATGATCATAGTTATGATGATGATCATAACTCTGTATAAACCTTCAGTCTTGCCATTGTGCAAATCCTTACAGACCCAGCTTTGTTCTCCTCCGGTGTCTTCTCTTGGAGTTGTACCTGATTTTGTTACCAGTTTTCATCGGAATCCATTGAGGAATAGGACGATCTTGCTTTTGTTTCTTGGCCAGGAATTGCTTGATTTGGAAAGTCTTGTGAGAAGACATAGCAAGAAGCCGAGTTAGGTGTAAGGCTCACGATGGAGGAGGAAAGGCGAAGAGGAAGCACACATGCAAGTTTTAATTCCTTTATTTGTTTAAATTTTAATTGGAGAATATTGACAAGCCCTGTTTCCCTGAGCATCTATCACCTCTACCACAGGAAAAGCCAACTGAAAATCTCCAGAATCTCTAGCTTTAGAAACGGCCTTCTCCAAGGGTGAATATCCTTCTTGGGCTACCTTAGAACCAGCATTATTTCTTTTCTGTAATTTTAACTTCTCCAACTCCTTTAATAACTGAACTTGTTTCCTTTCTAATTGGACTCTCTCTCGGAGAGCAGTAATATCTTCCTGCAGTGGTCCCGTACCACCTGCACATGTAGCAGGAAAAGCCATGGGAGCGGAGGGCGCAGGCCAGTCTGAATTATGAGACTTGGCAGCTTCTTCCTCTAGCTCTGTCTCATCCTCAGTATCTAGCTCTGTCTCCTAAATCATTTTCTGCTCTCAAATTGCCTAAGTCTGCTTGAGCTCCTGCATGAACATTTGAAATAACCTTAAGAGTACTTTTTTCTGTTTGGTTGCTCTAATTTCCCTGAGTAACTCTTTTGCTTGTGAAAGTAAAAAAAATTTTTTTTTTCTCTCATGCTGGGGATCCAGAGCATCTCAATTAAAGTCCACAAAGAAAAAGTTATAACAGGTACCTTCTCAGGACCATTATTAGTATAATGATCCTGCAACCTTTTCTCTACCTTCTCCCAAGTTTCCAGCTTAACAGTACCTTCATCTGGAAACCAGGGGCAAACTTCATTTACAAACTCTAGTAATTTTTCAAGGGATTTGGGCGTTATCCCAATTCCTTGAGTTTTTAGCATTGACTTTAAAGTCCTCATAAACAACTCCCTGCTATTGCTCTGTCCCATGACCATGCTGCCTGCCTACCTTTGTCTCCAGGCGATGGGCAGTCATCATGAAGCACTTTCACTTTGGCATCCGGAGCTCCAAAAACCAGCATTCCTCATGGTGTCCCTGTTTTCACGGTCCCTGTTTGGGTGCCGCCTGGCCCATCCTGCAGGCAAGTCGAGCAGGGTCTACCTGAAGGATGGAGTGGGAATGATAGCAGCAGAGACGCGAAGAAGGGAGTCAAGACAGGTTCTGATCAAGACTTGTTTATTCAGCACTCAAGCAGCTCTTTTAAAGCAAAAAACCACAAGCAACTTTTTCAAGGTAGCAGCCCATCTGCTTCTCTTGGCAAAATGTCTGAGGATTCACTCATGGTTACACAAAGCTTGTTATCTAGTTCTCAGGAACAGAGCACCCTGCTGGAGAAACTGCCAAAGTCAGTTTCTGAGAAACTGAACTTTAGATTAAACCACATCTGCCAAGGCCAAGAGGCAAAATCCCATTCCCAGACTCCTTCACACTTGTCACCATGGCCAGGTAATATTTTCTGGGTTTTCATAAAGATGCTGAAAGATAAACACTGGAGAAAAGACAATTCCTTCGAAAAATGGTGCTGGGGAAAGTGGATGTCCACATACACAAGAACAAAATTTAATCCCTTTATCTCACCCTGAACAAAAATCAAATCCAAATACATCATAGACCTTTATTCAAGTGTGAATTCTAGGACTGTGGGAGACTGTAGGGAAAACCCTTCAAGATCTAATCAGTGTCTAATGGTGCACGATCTTAGTCCCAGCACTCAGAAAGCAAAAGCAGGAAGATCTCTCTGCGTTCCAGGGCAGCCAGAAGTACACAGAGATCATTTCCAACCCCTCCACAAAAAATTAAATGGGAAACAGCACAACAAATGGGTTCCCAAAATTAAGACAGTTCTGAAAAGATGGACTACAAACAGCAATACATACATGGAAAAAGTCAGTGTTAGGGTTTGTACCACTGTGAAGAGACACCAAGACCCTGTGGTGTCTTAGAAAAACATCTAACTGGGCTGGCTTGCACTGTCTGAGGTTTACTCCATTACTGTCACGGTGGGAGTCACAATGACACACTGGCAGACATGGTGCTGGAGAGGAGCCTAGAGCTACTTCTGGATCAGCAGCAGGAAGAGAGGGACACAGTGTCAGCCTGCCCCCAGTGACACACTTCCTCCAATAAGGCCACACTTCCTAAAAGTGCCACTCCCTATGAAAGTAGGGGGGCCATTTTCATTCAAACCACCATAATATCCAACCTCATAAGTCATTATTGTGGGGCCAGATACTTGAGAGGCAGAGGTAGGCAGATTTCTGAGTTTGAGGCCAGCCTGGTGTACAGAGTGAATTCCAGGACAGCCAGGGCTACACAGAGAACCCGTTTCAAAAAAATTAATTCATTAACGACAACAATAATAAACACAAACCTATTGAGGGGCCATAGAGATGCTAGTGGTTAAGAGCATTGTCTTATTGTGGCAGAGGACCTGAATTGGGTTCTCAGCACCCATATGGGGCAGCTCACAAGTGCATGCTGCCTGGCTTCAGGGGATCCAGTGTCTTCTTCTGGCCTCTTCAAGCATGTGCACCACACACTCAATGTTGAGATTCCACAGTCAGAATGGAAGTCATAGGGAAAACAACAAAGGCTGTTGAGGGTGTGGAAAACGGGACCCTTATCCCTACACAATGGAAGTCAGGACACAACTTGCTCCCAAACCTGTACACAGAGCATAGGACCTGGATATTCTACTCCTGGAGATTCACCAGGTCAACACCTCACAGAGGCAACTGGATGCTGAGATTTATTGCAGCATGTGCTGAACAGCTCACATAAGAAACCAACCTCGATGCTCACCCACAGAGGAATGGGTAAAGAAAATGTGGTATACACACACAAAGGGAATTTTTTTCAGCCACAAAAAAAAAAAAAAAAAAAACCAACCAAAAACAAAACAAAACAAAACAAAAAAACCCTGAAAGTTACAGCATTTGCAAGCAAATGGATACAACTTGAAACAATCATATTAAAGACATTGAGTCAGCCTCAGAAAGACAGATACAAATACATAGTCTTTTCATTTGTGGTTCACAGATTTTTATGTAGTTAAACACAATGTCTTTTAAGACATAAATCAGAATAGTGTCTAATGAATTGAGAGGAGAAGAAAAGGAAGGGAACAGGGGTTAGGGTATGTTTAATCTTGAAGACAAATAAATTAAAATAAATTAGTTTAAGATCATTCTTGGCTACAAAATTAGTTTGAGGATAACGTGGGCTATATGAAACTATATGTATAAATATAAAAGAGATATATGTATATAAAATAAGATAGTTTTTATAAATATATTTTTCTTTACTTCATCAAAAAGAAGACCTAGAAGTGTGGTGGCACTTAGGAGGTAGAGCAGACTGATCTCTGTGATTTGAGCCCAACCTTGGCTACATAGTGAAGCTTTGTCCAGAGAGGAAAGAGGGACAAGCCATGAATGACTCAACCAAACAAGAGATTCTGCAGCTGAATCTCAGTGGCCGAAGTCTTTCAGCTCCTAGAACATTCTACATGGTCAACATGAGGTAGAAGACTTATCTTCCCCACAGAAAGACTTCAGTTTATGGCCGTCTCAAAGCCTGTTTGTGTGTGTATAGACAGGGCTTCACTCTGTAGCCCAGGCCAGACTCAACTTTGCATCTGCCCTCCACTTGCTGGGATGACAGGTATGAGCTCCACACTGGGCTCCATGAGTCCTTTTTGACAATGTGGAATTTACTAGGGTCCTGGGAGAGCTCCAAACTTGCTACGTTCACTGCACTGGGTGGCTAGTTTCTAGAAGCTTATTCATTTGTAAGGTAAGATGAGAAAGGCAAAGTACAGCATTGTAAACTAAGCACATGAAAACATGAAACAGTGTTTCTGAAGTTCCAGTTGTTGAGACTTCCAAGTTCCTTAGTTCTGTCTTCCCATCACTGTCACCTCATGCTGTTTTCCTCCATGTTCTGGGTAGAGCAGTCACGTCTCACTAATGAATAGCAGGCACCCTGGTTGGGGGACATCAAACATGAAACTTCAGTCAGGGCCTCTTTCAAATAAATGATCTTCCTGGTGAAGAGAGAAGCTCAAGAAGCAGGTCCACTTGATCCCTAAGCAGTGGCCATAGGCAGGGACTGGGAAGTAGGCATGCCTCAGAACCTCAGCACTCTGGAGGCTAGCCTGGGCTACATAGTGAGAAAACTGAGGGAGAGCTGGATACAATGGCACACTTCAGTAATTCCACCATCGGGGAAGACAGAGGCAGGTAGACCAAGAGTTCAAAGCCAGCCTTGGCTAGACAGTGAGTTCAAAAAATGGCCTGATCTCAAAAATCAGTTGCACATTCCCAATATCCCTTCTAAGGACAAAGGTTCCATTTCCTAGTTTCCACTCCCTCCCAGTGGTGCACAAGCCAAGGATGGGAGAACCCCGGATCCTGATGCCATAATGCAGCTGTCTGGCCCCTTCTTGAAAACGTTTCAGAAATGGGTCTGTGATCCACTCAGACCTACGCCTTCCTCCCTCGTACCTCTGTACTCACCGTATTATCTATGGACCTGGGCCACAGAGAACAACCTGGAGAAACAAGAGAATTTGTCAGGAAGAGAGAGACTCTGGAATCCTGGGAAAAGGATGTCTGGGGGTGCCTGGGTTTCTTCAGCCTTTGTACTGACACAGGACAGGGATGAGCCAGACAGCAAGGTACATACACTTTAGAAGTAGACCAGTAATTTAAGGTAATCTCTGGCTACATATAGAATTTGAGGCCAGCTGAGACTACATGGAACCCAGTGTAAAAAAGAAAGGAAGTGGCGGTGGTGGCAGTGGAAAATGTTAGTGGTGGTTAAAAGCACTGGCTGCCCTTGTAAGGGATCTGGATTCGATTCCCAGAACCCACACGGCAGCTCATAGCTATCTGTAACTCTAGCTCCAGGGCATCTGGCGCCCTCTTGTAGCTTCTGAGGGCCCTGCATGCGTGTACTGCACAGACATACCTGCAGACAAAATACTCACACACATTAAAAACAAAACAAAACAGAAAGCCAGGCATGGTGGTACACGCAGGAGGCAGAGGCAGGTAGATCCCTGTGAGTTCAAGGGCACCCTGGTCTAAATACTGGATTCCAGGTCAGTCTGAATGACATGAGACCCCTGTCTCCAAAACAAAATTATTTGTTCAAGGGCTGAAATGCCATCTCTGTCCTTTAGGCCTGGTGTGACATTAGGCCTAGTGTGCCCTCAAGTTCCCTCAAACATCTAGCAGACGTTAGTCAGTATATGGAAGATATCTCTTTTGTGGCAAGGCAATTGAAGACATTGAGGATATAGCTGAAAACAAGAGAGAGAGACACCCCCACCTTTCTGGAGCATTAATAATGATGATGACAATAATGATCCCAGCTAGCACAGCACCACTGTTCAACTTCCCGTGCAGCAATGGCTGTGCTAACCATGTTATCTGCATTGGCACATGTCATTCCACCCTTTTTTACGGATGAGGAAACTGAGTCACAGAGATGAAACCACTTACAGCCAGGCCCTGATTGTAGCCCAGGCTGGCTTCTAACTCACAATCTTCCCACCTCCACCTCCCAAGTGCTGGGATAACAAAGGCCTGTGTCAGCACCCTATCTTAAGAGTATGGCTCTTGCATGTCACCCAGAAAGGCCCATGGGTTAAAGGTCTAGATTCAGTGCAAGCTGTCAGCAGGCCATAAGAATGTAGGAGGCAGAGCCTGGCAGCAAGAAGGTCAGTCACTGGAGTGTGCTCTCGAAGAAATTATTGGGACCCTGATATATCGTTCTCTCCCCTGGCCCACCGCCCTCTCTCTTCCCTTTAAGACAGGGTTTCTATATGCAGTTTTTGGCTGCCTTGGAACTTGCTCTGTAGACCAGGCTGGCCTCAAACTCACAGAGATCCATCCGCCTCTGCCTCCCGAGTGCTGGGATTAAACACATGCTCCACCACCACGTGGTATATTTTGTTTTTGTGAGGCAAAGCCTTTTTTTTTTTTTTTTTTAAGATTTATTTACTTATTAATAGTACTCTTCCTGCATGTACACCTGAATGCCAGAAGAGGGCACCAGATCTCATTATAGATGGTTGTGAGCCACCATATGGTTGCTGGGAATTGAACTCAGGACCCCTGGAAAGAGCAGACAATGCTCTTAACCTCTGAGCCATCTCTCCAGCCCAATGAGGCAAGGTCTTGTGTAGCCCAGGTTGTCCTATGTAGGTGAGGATATCCTTGACCCTGACAGTCCCTGCCAACCCCTCTTGTGCTCACAGTCAACTGGAACACACACACACATTCTTAGACAGTGACCACCAGGACTGAGCAAGACTGGCCTGGGTGAGGCTGAAACGTTGCACTCGACCTGCTCTTTTAGAGGTTAGAGAGGGTTCTGTAGAGAAGGAGGCAGAGCCCAGGTGACCAGGGAGTGTGGGAGGAGAGGTTTATTTCATGTTCGAGGGAAAAAGGTCAGGATGAGCGATTGGTCATTCTGCAGCAGTGAGTCTGCAGCAGGCAAGTTGGTCAGTTAAAGCACAATCCCTTCCTCCACACAACACAGGTCCCTATGCCGACTACAGTGGCATTCAGAGCTAGTGCTTAGAGAGAGTGTGCTCTATGGAAAGTGAGGGCCTGGGGTGTGCTCAGTGGTAGAGCCCCTGCCTAGAATCCCCCAGTGAGGGGCTGGGGTGTGGCTCAGCTGTAGAGCACCTGCCTAACATACACAAAGCCCTGGATTCCATCTTCAATACTTCAAAACCAAAAGCAAAACACTAAGATTCCTTGAGTGTGTTGTGGGGAGGACGCATGGCTGTGGGTGCTGCGCACCAAGGCTGCACACAGCAGGGAGTCCTTTGCAGTGGCTCTGGCAACTGTGTGTGGGAATGACTGAGGAGAAGAAACTCACCACGCTTGCACATCCAGAATACCACACACATAATACCGAGGACAACCAGGCTGCCGATGATGATGGTGGCGATGAGCTTAGGGCTTAAGCTTGAATCTGGCTCCAAAACCTCAGATTTCTCTGGAAAATGGGCAAGCAGATGAGGAAAGTTACCAACCTGTTTCATTACCCAGGCATCTTTGAATCAATGTCCCAAGTTTCCTGTGGGGAATCACATCTCCCTCAGTCTACAGTGTTCAGGTGTTGACCACATTTATGATGCTTTTTTAAACTTTTTCAAGATAGGGTTTCTCTGTGTAGCCCTGGCTATCCTGGACTATCTTTGCAGATCAGGCTGGCCTCAAACTCACAGAGCTCTGCCTCCTGAATGCTGGGATTAAAGGTGTGTGCCACCATGCCTGGCCTACACTTTATGATTTCTACAGTTGGATGTTTGTTTTCTGCTTTGAGATGAGGGCTCAGGTAGGCCTGTCTAACCTCAAGTTTGCTAGGTAGCCAAGGATAACGTCATATGCCCATTTTTTTTCTCACTTTCTCTCCCCCAAGCACTGTGATTACAGGCATGCTGCACAACACCCAGTGGATGAGGTGCTGGAATTTGAACCAGGACCTCATGCATGCTAAGCAAGCACTCTACCAAACAAATTACATCCTTGATCCTGCCCTTCAGGCTCCTGATCCTTCTGCACCAGTCCTCCCAGTACTGAGAGGTGTGCACCCCAACACCTTGCTTCAGAGATAAAAGATGTGAAAACAGTTCCTGAGTTAGCACCTGGATGTAGCCACACCTGAAGCTTCACATTCAACAACTTACTTTCCAAGTAAAAATTACAATTGTTTATGTGCATGAGTTTGCATATGTGTTCATGTGCCTGCTGTCATGGGTAAGTGGAGGTAACTCAGAAACACAGAGACTTTGGCTAGACTTTGGAAGACAACTTGTGGAAGCTGGGTCTCTCCTTCCACTGAGTGCCAGGGATTGAACTCACATCATCACGCTTGACAGCAAGTACCTTTATCCACTGAGCCATCTTTGTGCCAACGGCCCTCCCCTTTCAGTCTTATTTTGCTCAGTGGGAACTGGTAGAGTTATGTCCAATATGCTTGGAGAGGACTTTCTGAGTCCCTAGGTCAGAGGTTTCCCACAGCTGCCCCAGCCTGGGCTGGTAAAGTCTGCATCCTATGACCTGCCATCCTACCATGACCTCAGCCATCCTACCCATATCCCTCCCCTGGGGGACACCCTGCTGTACCCTCCCCTCCACATTTGAGGACAGCTCACCTTTGACTAGGATTGTCACTTGGGCCTGACCAGACCCTAGGGCATTGGTGACATTACACACGAGGATTGTGTTATTGAGATGATCCACAGTGGTGATTCGGAGCTGACTGTCCTGGGGTTCAGCAGAGGTGGGCAGGGAACCTGTGGCCCTAGAGGAGAAGGGATAGTGAGCAGGTGGCCTCTGCTGACAGAACACTCACAGCACAGCAGGAACACAAGCCTGCTCTGGTGACATGCTGGCTGGCAGACAGCAAGCCTGTGTCTTCGTGCTTTCAGGTTCTGGCTTTGTCTTTGCCTTTGGCTATTCCCCATATGGCCACCAGAGGGCACACAAGAACCCAACTCCACTCTAGGACCCCCCCCCTTACTCAGAGCAAGACCCTCCCTCACCTGTGCCCCAGCATGTTTCTGTCCCCTTTGCTCCCCTGTGGACAGCTGCATGGACCTCTCACTCCAGGCACCACCACCTCACATAGGCCTTTGCAGAAGCAGGGATTGATGGACAGAAATATATTTGCAAATACCATTTCCTCTACCCACAATGCACTGCAGAGCCGCGCCCGGCCTCTTCCAGGATTCTTAGACATAACCTTGGTGATTCTGTCCCACTGTTTGTACTGCAAAGCAACCTATTTTCCCTATTCCCCACCCCTGCTTTATCTTTCCCAGGCATTCTTTATAATGTTATCTTGCTTGGTGAAACAGAAAAGTTAGAAACACAGACACTTTGGCCAACCTTATGCACCCAGCTGAGTTAGTGGATGGGCCCAAGTCCTGAGAAAGCATCCAAGCAGGAGACAGAGGGGGTGGAAGCGTGGAGTTCTGAGCACTCTACTGAGATGACTCAGAGATGCTCTACCACTAAGTCAGATTCCCAGTCCTAGGGTTGCCAAATCTTGATGTCATTTCCTTTCACTGAGAACTGGTAAATGAGTATGGGAATCCACAGACTGGAAACATGGTTGTGGTCGCTAACCCCCTTGGATGGCATGACTGCATAGTTAAAATATAAAAATGATCACCTTATCCCACACTATGAACTGGTTTTGTTTGTTGATAGGTTTTACCATGGCTAGAAAACGTTTTATAGAGCAAGCTGGCCTTGAACTCATAGAGACCAGCAAGAGACCAGCTTCCTCTGCATGTAGGGTGCTGTGATTAAAGGTGTGTGGCACCATACCTGGCCCTAAGGACTGGTAAAATAACTTGGTGACACATACAGTATAGAATCTAACAACATTAAAATACGGGTAGGGTCTAGTGGTGACCCAGGAATCCTAGCAAGCAGGAGGCAGAGGCAAAAGGGTCATCAATTCCTGGACAGCACCTGTGGTCCCAGAGCTTGGGAACTTGAAGCAGGAGGACTAAAGCAAGTTCTAGGTAGCCATGATGACATTTACATAATGAGATAGTCTCAAAAAGCCAAAAATGGGGACAGTGGGATGACTCAACAGATGGACGTGCTTTCCACCTGGGGACCTGTATTCAGTCCCCAAGACATACAGGTGGAGGGAGAGAACCGACTCCTGTCTTCTGACCTCCACATATGTATCACTCCCTCAAAATGAATGAATAACTGTAATAAGTTTTTAAGATGCCAAATTAGGTGCAGTTAAATATAAGAGGGAGAATCCTTAGGTTGGATTTCTTTTTCTCTTCTGAGAATTCATTTGGAAAATTCCTATGACTATATATTTGGAAAATTTCTACCAAGATATAAAAGGAAACAGAATTGTGAAACTATGCACTTTGATATATGTTTATAAGATGGAGGAAAAGTTTGGAAACTGCCCCTGGGACAGGATTAGAGCTGTTGGGGACCAGAGAAAAAAGGGAAGGGCTGTGTGTGTGTGTGTGTGTGTGTGTGTGTGTGTGTGTGTGTGTGCGAGAGAGAGAGAGAGACAGACAGACAGATAGACAGACAGAAAGACAGACATTAACCAAAGGCAATTGTAGCTGCTTTGGGAGGTGTGATCTGTTTGAAAGTTCTAGAATGTTGACCTAAGTTATTTTTGAAATACAGAAAGAAGCCTAATAAAAATTTTGCTAAATTATTTCTAGATTCGGGCAGGTGCCAAGAGCCCGCCTAGACTCCCCCAGTGAGGGGCTGGGGTGTGGCTCAGTGGGAGAGGCCCTGCCTAGACTCCCCCAGTGAGGGGCTGGGGTATGGCTCAGTGGTATAGTATTTTCCTAGTATGGATGGGGCCATGGATTCTAGCCTGCACTGAAAAAAAAAAAAAATCACCCCCCTTTTTTTTCCTTTCATTTTTTTCTTCCTTGTTTCTTTGGAATGAGGCTTTATTTATGTGGTGCTGAGAATCAGCCTCAGATCCTCATGCTTATACAGCAAGCACTTTCCCCACTGAGCCATCTCCCAATACCCTTTCCCTTCCATACATGACTTTGGAGAGTCTCCCAGAGGCTAACTTCCTCATCTGTGCGCTGGCACGGCTGGCAGCTTCAGAGACAGAGGAAGTGGGCAGTCAGCAACCAAAGGGATTGGGATGAGGCGGGCATCTTTGAGTTGCTTCTGTCCTGGAGGGTGCACCCAGGGACTTGCCCATACTAAACCATTGTCTCAGCTCTTTGTAACCTTTAACCTGCACAAGGAAGGGGATTCCCAAAGGGTGTGATGGAAAAAAAATTCCAGAACTGCTAGTGTGGCCATGGCCTGGATCAAACCACCTTTGAAAACCCCAAGTCACAGTCAAAAGATGGAAATTTTACTAGGACTAAAGAATGATTTTACTTTTTTTTTTTTTTAAAGGTGGGGAGACAGGATCTCTCTATGTAGCCCTGGTTGTCCTGGAACTTGCTCTGTGGACCAGACTGGCCTTGAACTCAGAGATCAGCCTGCCCCTGCCTCCCCAGTGCTTTGATTAAAGGTGTGTGCCACCACGCCCAACTCTATTTTTATTGCCCAATGCTCCCTCCCCTTTTAGACCTGTGGGTCCTAACCCCAGACCTCCTCCCAGACGCAGTTCCAGGTCCCCATCACTCACGTGCTCCATTCATAGCTGAGGGGCATAGGTTTGCTGCGGCTTTCACAGGTCAGGACCACATCTTTGAGGCCTGAAAACCAGTTGCCATTATAGCCAGAGATGGACACTTCAGGTGGATCTGAAGAGAGTGGACACTGAGGCTGAGATCTGGGCAGTGCCCGAGGGGCGTTCTCCTGAGCAGGAGGCAGCTGGGTGGCTTAGGGAATTAGCCTACAGTTGTTAGGTTTGTGCTTCCTTAGTCAGGGGGACACAAAGGGGACTTCCTAGCTCCTTCTTTAACTGAATTTTCCTGGAACAGGCCCTGGTTTGTGTTGGGTGTCATATGAGCAAAGGCCTTTCCAAATACTCCAGACACAGAAGCACATTCAAGGCTCTGAGTCCTGTGGGAGAGAGCCCAGGATAGACAGTGATGGGAAGGAAGACATACAGAGTGTCTCAAGGGAGTGTCTAGAAGCCAGGTGTTAACCACAGCACTGGGAAAGCTGAGGCAGGATCATGAGTTGAGGGCAGCCTGGGCTACATTGGGAGATCCCATCTCAACTTGCTCCTTGGGAAGTGATCTTGTGTTGATACCATCATGAGCTCGGTATAGACAGTTGTGGGACAAGAGTACATGCTACTGAGGAGGGGGATAGCTCATTCCTAGGGAAGCCAGGGCTAAAGATACTAGGAGACAGGTGTGTGTGTGTGTGTGTGTGTGTGTGTGTGTGTGTGTGTGCGTGTGCGCGTGTGCGCATGTGCGTGTAGACAGTATTAGGATGGCGCAGTATGGATGACATAGGAGCTTAAATCCCTACAGCCCAACATGGTAACCACCAACCACACAGCCTCTCATGGCTTCAGAGATGGCTCGTCAGAGACACACTAATTTGAAGATTTATTCTGGCAAGAAGAGTGTAAAAGTTCTCACCAAGACTGTCTGAGAAATCAATCATGTGTCAGAATGATGATCTCAGGCCGGTGGAACGGCTCAGCAGGTGCCTGCCACCAGGCCCAGTGACCCAAGGTCAAGCCCCAGTCTCACAAGGTGAGAGGTGAGAACTGAGGGCCCTGATTTCCACACAAGCACAGCACATCTACCCTGGACACAGAAATAAATAAATAAATAAATAAATAAATAAATAAATAAATAAATACCTAGATGTAATGATTTTTAAATTAATCTTTTGGATATTTTGGGTTGGATAAAATCCACTAGGAGGGTTAAGTGATTTGAGTCTGTGAGTGTGTCGTAGTCCAGCTTGGCCTCAGCTTCCTAAGTGTTGGGATTCCAGGTGTGCACTATGACACCAGACTTACACACCAGTCTCATGTAGCCCAGGCTAGACTTAAACATGTTCCCATCAAGCCCTTGGACCAATGGCTCTCAATCTTTAAGGCTTCAACCCTTTAATACAGTTCCTCATGTGTGGTGACCTCCAACCATAAAATTATTTTCACTGCTACCTCATACCTGTAATTTTGCTATGAATCGTAACACAATCTGGAATGCAGTTCACCTGATATGCAACTCCTGTGAAAGGGTCTTTCAACCCCGAGGGTCATGACCCCACAGGTTGAGAACCATCACCCTAGGATGACCCTGACCTTCTTGCCTCCACTTCTTGAGTGCTGGGATTACAGGTATGTGCTACCACACCTCGATTCGAACCCATGGCTTCCTGCAAGCTAGACGAGCACTGTTAGCAACTGAGCTGGATCCCCAGCCCTCTTAATGCGCTGAACTAGGGTGGTCATTAGAAAATCTGAAACAATCAGGGCTTGCTGTGCCTGGTTCTGACAATGTGCTAATTCTGCAGGTGTCGCTATAAATCTGGCGGCATCTGGGCAGCTGGAGGAGGTGACCCGGGGCTCTCAGAGTGTGAGCTCCATCCAGAGACCACAGCTAACTTCAGGTGCCGATGGGGAGCGGGGACAGGCAGCCACAGATGAGCCAGTGTAGACTGTGCAGGACCATGTGAACAGGACAGGGATTCAGTGGCCAGCTGTGGGGAACAGTGCAGGCCTTAGAGAACCACGGTAGAAAAGGCAAGGGAGTCCATGGAGCAGACAGTGACGGCACCCCACTGTATGTACATGCAGGTGACATACATGAGTTAGCGGGAAACGGAGGCTGCCGGGGTGGGGGGTGGGGTGGGGCTCATGCGCTTGTGCAAACACACTCACAGTTTAGGGAAAGGGTCAGGAGCAGCAGGTCCGGCTTCTGGAGGCTTTCATGTTCTACCCTGCAGGTGATGTTCTTGCCGTCTGCCCGGCTGGAGGGCTCCACAGAGAAGAGGCTGATCACCGTCACGGAGCCCGGCTGGGGCCCTGGTTTCTGAATTTCACGGGTGCTTCCATTCACATCCGAAGACCAGGTGATTCGTGGAGGAGGGCGCCCACCAGCGGAGATGCATTTAGCTACTTCCTGCAGCTTCGAGGTGGAATTGGGCTTCAGGGCCTCAGCAGAGTTGTTAGGTCGGGCTGAAAGAACCATCAAGAACACCATCACAGGTGCTCAGCAGCACAAGGAAGCCAGCCCTTTACTCTTGAATTTTTTTTTTTTTTTTTTTTTTTTTTGAGATAGCCCAGGTTGTCTTCTAGCTCATGAGCCTCTAGCTTCAGGCTCCTTGGTGGTTGGGATAGAGGCATGTGCCACCATGCTTGGTGTTTAAGGGTATGGGACGGTCAATTTGAAATCCAAGCTCTGGGACGGTGTCATGAGCCATTCTGTTAAAGGAGCTCATTAGGCAGGTGGGCCTTCTGGTAGGGGACCCCGTATTTGCAAGGTCTGCACTGTGATGCTCCCCAGAAATGCTTCTCACCTCTGACAACCCATCATTTGTGCACTGCTACAGCCCTCTAAGATCTGTATGGCATGAAGCATCACTTTCTGGGTATTTACCCACTCTGACTGAACAAACTTCCTACGGGATTGTACTGACGTACTGCTGTTCAGACGGATTAGTTCCTGATTATGGAATTCCTGATTTGATCCAAACAGTTTTTAAAGTTAAATTGTTTTAGTTGGTTTAAACTTCCCATGAACCTAAAATATAATGGGGCTACCTAGAAACATCTAAATTAAGTACAGATCTTGATGTCATTGAGTACAAACTGTTTTGTGTAATTCCTTATACCTTGTCAGGTTATGGCATTACATACTGTCATTCTAAATTTACTCTGTTTCTGGGAATGAAAGACAGACAAAATTACTGGAAAATGTACAGCTAGTCCTAATTGAAAAGACATATATTCTTGTAACTTTTAGACCCTGTTAATCTTTAGGCCTTGTCAACCTTTGTCACTCTGAACTCACTATGAACTTATGTAATGGATACATAGCTAAGAAATGTTTGGTTTTAAAACATGTAATCTGTTGTATTTTAGAATTCATCTATTTCTGTGATTAGTTGCCTTTTTTGACTATGAGGTAATTCCTTTTCTGGGAGCTTTGTTTCAGAGCTATAAAACTATGACCATATAATAAATGTTGGCAGAACTCCATTGGCAGAAGCCCGGTGGTGGAAGCCCATTGAATGGAAGCCTGCTGGAATTCGCTTCATCCACGAGTTATAAATATGTATATAGGTGTGTTTACATGTAAATATGTCCATCTGTCTGTTTTTAACATGTGTTACATGAGTGTGTGTCAACTGTCTGTAAGGAGCTCCTTTTATATCTTTCATTGAATGTGTATAAATATTTACAGGTCTATATGTCTGATTGTTTATGTGTACGTATGGGCTGATACTATGGAACAGGCAGCCTAAACTTGCTGGAGTTTCTGCAGAGGAGACACCAGCTGAAATCAACACCATGTCATACATAAGCTTGTGGAGTTTATTAAAGTTGAGGTTAAAAGTGTTTAACTTCATCCACCCTTTCCCTTGAGCGTGTGTGCACGAATGGTCTTTGCTTGCTTTGTCTCCTCTTTCCTTTTCCTATCAATTAACAAATGAGTAGATTCAGGACCTAATTGTGGAGGGCTCCACAGTGGACTGCTCCTGTGCATCTGTGCATGACCTAATCTCAGATCAAAGAACCCCTTTTTACAACCCTTTGCAGTTTTGGCTAAAAGCCACTTTCTACAGTCCTGGCTGCAGGAAAAAAAAAAAAAAAAAAAGGTGACCAGTTTAAGTTTTCCTCCTTAGCAACAGTGTAGCCAGTCCCTAGACCTAGGGAAGGATCCCTGGGCTCCTTTCCCCCTTCTTCTTTCAATCATCCATTGTGATCGGTTGCCTGAGCCATCAGCTCATCCACCCAAGAGATAAAGCCAAGTGGGATTCCGCATGCCATCCCAGATCCTACCCTGAACCCTGGAACCTTGCCAAAGCAGAGACACTGGCAGACTTTAGCAGACTTTAGCAGACTTTAACAGGATGGCAAGAAGGCTCACTGGATATAATGCTTGCCAGCAAGCCTGATAATCTGGGTTCAATCCCCAAGACTCACATGGGAAGAAGGATTGCTCCTGTACCTTTGTCCTCCAGCTGTTAAATGCACAACATGACACAGGTGCACAGGCACACGAATAAAACCATAATGAGATATATTAAATAAAATCTCAATTCAGGACCTGAAGAGCCAGATAGATGCAGACAAGTCTACACGTCATGGGGAGAGTCTAAGAATACACAGGTCAAGCTGCCAGAATGGTCTTTAGGAGGGGCTGGAGAGGTGGCTCAATGGTGAAGAGTGCTGGCTGCCCTTCCAGAGGTCCTGAGTTCAGGTCCCAGAAACCACATGGTGGCTCCCAACCATCTATAGTGAGATCTGCTGCTCTCTTCTGTTGTGCAGGCGTACATGCAGATAGAACATTGTATACATAATAAATCTTTAAAAAATATACATGATATATTATATTCTATATAATATATATATATTATATATATATATAAATATATATATATTAAATATATATATATTTAAAATGTTCTTTGGTACATAGCTCCATAAATATTTGATTGAAAAAAGGAAGGGAAATTGGGCGCATGATGGTGCAGGCCTTTCATCCCAGCACTCATGGAGACAGAGGCAGACAGATATCTATGAGTTCAAGGCCAGCCTGGTCCAAGACAGACAAGGTTACACAGGGTAGCCCTGTCTTAAAAAAAAAAAAAAAAAGGAAGGGATAGCCAGGAACTCAGAAGGCAGGGGAATTGCTGTGAGTTTAAGGCCAGCCTGGTTTGCATAGCGAGTTCCAGGTCAGCCAGGGTTACATAGAGAGACCACCTATCAAAACGGTGGGGTTTGGGGACCGAGGTGGGATCTCTATAAGCTCAGGAGGTCATGGTCATCCTCTGCTACATATTAAGCTGAAGGCTAGCCTGTGCTACATGAAATACTGCCTGGATTCTTTGACTTCCCCCACATCCGGTCTGAACAAGAGGAGGATATATCATGTCCCAAGGACATCAAGCTTGCCCTTACCTCACCCCAACACTTACCAAGCACCTTCAGCCAGACCCTGGAGCTCTTGCTGCCTGTGGGGAATGTGGCAAACTGACATTCATAGCTGCCTTCATCTTCAGCACGCAAGTGGGAGATGGCCAGAGATGCGTTCCTGGGATCCTCATCCAGCCTGGCAGACAAGAACATCACCCGCTCTGGCTCCACGATGCTGGGCCCCTTCTTGGGGTGAAAGATAGCCACGGGAGGGCGCGATCCATCTGGCATCCGCTTCATCCAGGTTATCTGTGTGATCGTCATAGTCTCTTTAGAAGCCAGGCTGCAGTGCAAGGCTACAGTCTCACCCAAGAAGCCGGTCACATTGGAGGCCACCTGCACAGCTATACCGCCACCTGGGAAACAGAGGCGCTGTTAATTCGTTTAAACTAATTTATTTTAAAGCTGTGTTTCTTTTTAGTTTACGCGTGTTAGTGTGTGCTAAAACATATGTACGTGCACCACAGGTGTGCTGTGCCCACAGAGGCCCGAAGGGAGGCGTCGGAACTTGAGTTGCAGGGCCATGAATCGCCATGTAGGAGCTGAGAACAGAACCCACGTCCCCTGCAAGGGCAGCCAGTGCTCTTAACTGCCGAGCCATCTCTCCAGCTCCTTATTTTACTTTATCATCATTGTTATAAAGTAAAACTTTATTATTGTTGTTATTATTATTATCATTATAATACACAGGGTCTCGGCCTGCACATAGACCAGGCTGGTCCGGAACTCAGAGGCCTGCTTGCCTCTGCCTTCTAAGTTCTGTGGTTCTGAGGCAAAAGCAGTGCCAACACACTGGGCTGGAGGCACCGCTTATAAATGGGGAAATGGACGCATAGAAGTGTTTGCTAGGAGATCACAAGCATAAGATGACAAGGTAGAATTTGAACTTGAGCCATTCATAGTCACTACAGTAGGCCCTATGGGAGACCTGTCTTTAGCCCCACACACAGTTGGCTCTCAACCTTAGTGAATACAGTGTCAGGCATTTCTGATTACCAGGACAACGACTTCAGACCCAAGTTCTGGGACCCCAAACCCCTCGACAGTGAGCCATGGGCCTCCCTGCACACAGTTGCAGTTGTGGTCTCTGTTTGTACATCTGCAGAATGGGCTGTCTAGTGCAGATGTAAACGTCCACTGATGGTCCTCCCCAGTAAAGATTTAATCCCTTTAAGGGGTGGACCTAGAGAAGTCTTTCCATTTGGTTTTTTTTCCTCTTTAGACAGGTCTCAGGTATCTCCTCAAACTCATTAATAGCCGAGAATGAATAAGCCTGAACTTCTGATTCTCCTGCCCCTAGTAACCAGTGCTGAGACAGTGGGCACACCCGGTTTAGGTGGTGCTGGGATCAAACTCGGGGCTTCCTGCAGCCCGGTAAGCACCCTATCACTGGAATAAAGACCCAGCTCCAGATGTTTGGTTTCTTTGGGACAGTCTCTCTTACAAAGCTCAGGGTACAGGCAAACTTGAGGTCCTCGAGCCTGTACCACCAAATCCAGCTTCCAGGTCTTGAGGTCACTAGAAATATGCCCTTGTTGTCCTAGAACCCACTCTGTACGCCAGGCTGGCCTAGCACCTGCCGCGGTTTCCCGAGTGCAGTCTGGGATTAAAGACAAGCGAGCTTGTGCCACCACAAGCCTTTGAGGGTGGGAGTCGGAAAGGGGCGTTGAAGACATGACGTCAGCACCTCAACCGGAGATCCTCTCCACCCACCAGTCCCGGAGCGCGGCTAGGCACAGAGCTCCTGCTTAGGTCCCTGTGACAGCCAAGGTTCTATCCTCAGCATTCGGACATGCTCAGCCCCGCGCCAGAATTCCCCAGAGAGGGGCCGGCTTCAGTCTCCAATTCAGTAAAAATAAAGGATGAGCAAATGAATGAGTCCAGGGTGACTCACGCGGAGCAAGCTGGCGAGGAGGGTGTGGCCGCTTAGGTTACCCGGCTTGGTTAAACCGGCCCTGGTTTTTCCCTCAGAATGTGTATGCGCTGTTTATTTTATAATTTAAAGTGTGTGTGTGTGTGTGTGTGTGTGTGTGTGTGTGTGTGTGTGTGGCGGTGGGGGGGGGCGGGTCTTATTTTGGAGCCTAATCCTGGAACTCACTTCTGCCTCATCCTCCCCATACCCCCGGTGTGAACCAGGTCAGATTTTTCTGGAATCTCTGCCCCGGACCTGGGACTTCGGGCGGGGAAGGGGGATCGGGAGGCCTGTGTGTGTTGGGGGGGGAGTCCTCCCGAGGTGAGCAGGGGCGCGGGGCTACTCACCCGCCTCTCCGGGCGCGCAGTAGAGCAGCAGCAGCGGCAGCAGCGGCGACACCAGCCACGAGGAGGGGCGGGTGAAGAGGGCCATGCGGTCTCTCCCGGCAGGACCGAGTGCGAGCTCCTCCTCCGGCTTAGAGCTGGAGACAACTGCTGGAATCCCGCCTGAGCACACCCCGGGACTTTTAGGGCCGTCCTTCGCCCTCTGCGCAGGCGCAGCCAAGCGGGTTCCGCCAGCTCCGACCCGGGCCGAGTCTGAAATTCCAGCGCTTCGGAAGCGGCCCCTATAGGACCTATGAGTCTTAGGCTGGGCTCCATCAGGTGGGTCTGAGCTAAAGTGAGACCTTGTCTCAACCACCAATAACAACAAAAATAACATAGAGGAAAGGGGGGAAAGAGAGAGAGAGGAGAAAAGTGAAAGCTTCTAGCGCCTTAGCTAGCAGGCTGCCTGAGGGCGAGACCCAGACACCTACTGTCATGTAAACCAGTCTCTCACCTCAGCGCTTGGGCAGGGAGGGAAATTGAGGCAGGAGGATCAGAAGTTCTATGTCTCCTTTGACTGTATAACAAGTTTGAGGCCAGCCTGGGCCATATGAGATCATCCTGGATTATATTTATTTATTTTTTTTTTTAATAAAAATAACAGGGAGGGGAAAAAGCTAGGCTTGGTACGTCTTTAATCTCAGCGCTTTGGAAGGCAGGCAGATCTCTGAGTTCTGTGTCGTTCCAGGCCAGTCGGGGCTACGCAGTGAAACCCCGTCTCAAAAAGAAATACGGTCTCATGCAGCACCGGCTGGGCTCATACTGAATATTCTAGGCCAGTAGTTCTCAAACTTCCCAATGCTGGGAGCTGTGGTGACCCCCCAACCATAAAATTATTTCCATTGCTACTTATAACCGTAATTTTGCTACTGTTGTGAAGCACAGTAAACGTCTATGTGTGAGGGATATCCGCTGGGTTGAGAACCAGTGCTGCAGGCTGACCAGAGCTCCCGATCTTCCTGTGTCACCTCTGAGTGCACAGGTGCGCGGCCCAGCCCTGCTCTCCGGTCTGAATTAATTTCTGAATGGGGTCTGAGGGGCAGGTCTCCTGGAAATCTCTGGATTTTCTTGAGTCCTTCTGTGGCGTTTCCACACTGAGAGCCTGGCCGCTCGGTTCCTCCTCTAACCGTGGGGTTCCCCTCGCCCCAGGGCTCCCCATTGCTGTGGCCAGCGTAATCTACAGAGCGAGTTCCAGGACGCTAAAGCGACAAAGAGAAACCACCTTCCCCCACAGAAAGGAAAAGGTTCCGTTCCCTTCTCCCTCCCCTTTCTGCCCTGGGGGAGTCTGTGAACGGACACAGCCACACAGCACCTTGGTCCTTTCCTGGAAAGGCTGCTCTGGCTTTGAATCTTTGGTCCTATGTCTTTCTTTCTGACCAAACTCACACACACACACAGCTTGTCAGCTTCCTGAAGTGAAAGAAAAAGGTGGAAAAGTCAGACTCCTAAGGAAACCAATGCCAGTCTTTATACTTTTCTTACTTTTACTGTTCTTTAACATCTGCATCCAATTTTGATGGATTTTAAAACTGTTCTCAATGTAAGTATGTATGTATGCAGTATATGTGTGCCTGAGTGTGTTTGTGAATGTAGTATATGTATGTAGTGTGTGTGTGTGTGTGTGTGTACACAGTGCATGTGAATGTATATGAATGTACATGTGTGTAGTGTGTGTGCCTGACTGATGTGTGCTTGTTGCATGTATGTGTGTGTGTTGATCAGGTTTATTTCTAGAGCTTTTGAATAACCCTAGTGCAAGCCCTATGGCACTCACTCCCTGGAGTCTCCAGCCTGCTGGGGTGGACGAAAGTGCTTCTTCAAAATGCAAATATACAAAATACAAGTTGTATTTTATTTATTGTGTATATATTCCACATGAGTGTGTATGGGCATGTCTTGGTGAATGGCTGGAGGTCAGAGGCTATTGAATGTGAAGATCGTTCACAGAAACAGCCACTCCCTGGGCGAAAAGGGAAAAGTTTATTTCAAACTGCCAAGGCAGTCTCTTGTGTGTATGGGGGAAGAAGGCAAGGAGAAGTGAAAGAGAGAAATTCTTCCACGTTATCAGGGAACATGACTGGGAGGAAGGGAGCCTGTGAGTAGGGTAGGGATTTGAAGTGTGTAACAGGTACCTGTGAGCAAGGACGGAGGGAGCCTGGAGGCCAGCAGGGACGCTGATAGGCCCCACAGGAGCGTGTTGGTAGAAGAGCCAAATGCCATTGGCAAGTGGGAACGCAGAGCAGAATTTTAGTATCTGACATGAATCTGGAGTAGTGGCACCTAAGCTTTAAAGTAGCCTTTTGTCAGTGACTGTCCTGAAGTTTTATGGAATTGTTCTTTTGAAGGATTCTCAGAGCCTTTGTTTAAATCAGTCTCAAGACTTATCGGTAAAAAAGGAAGTCTCATGTGGCTGAGAACTGCCTAGGTGATGGGTCTTTCAAAACAACCCCTAGATCAGATAAAGCATTTTGGTGTAAATAAATTGACTTGCTAAAGGTGCGTTTTTATGTACAATAAAAAGAGCTTCTAGTTTGGGCTGGAGAGATGGCTCAGGTTTTTAGGGCTAGGGTCACAACCAAATATTAAGAGTTTGGTTCCTAGCACCCATGGCTATCTCTCCAGGCACCCCCCCCCCCAAAAAAAAAAAATCTTCTAGGAGGCTGCCAGTGTTCAGCCCTTCAGAGGCTGATCTCCCTCTGCTGACTAAACTCATCCTGCAGTCTCTCTTTTCTTCCATCTTACGTAACCCAGAACACAGGAACTGGCTTTCCAAGTCCCCAGTGGAATGCTTGCTTTTGTCTAATTGTCAGAATTTGGGAAAAGGAATTTCTTCAGACTGACAGTTAATTTGCCAGAGTTGGTTCTTCCTTTCCACCAGGTGGGTCCTGGGAATCAAACCCAGGTGATCAGGCTTGCTTGCAAACACCTTTACCTGCTGAGTCACATCTCTAGCCAGAAAGTGCCTCAACTGATCAGTCTTTGTGGCTAGATTCTCAGAGTTTCCTGAACTAGGATGAAAGTTGCAATAAACAGGGAGGCAGAGGAGGAAAAGGTTAAATATTTTTGAACAAACTAGGAAGCCAGTGGCTAGAGAGATGGCTTTTTGGTTAAGAGCACTTCTTACTCTCCCAGAGGACTCCAGTTCCCAGCATTCACATTAGTTAGCTCAAAACTGCTTAGAACTCCAGTTCTTGCAGATCCAATACCTTCTTCTGGCCTTTATGGACACCTCTACATTACTTGAAACTATACACAAAGATATAAACACATAAATTTAAAAAAGAAAAAAGAATAACCAGGCGTGGTCACGCACACCCCGTAATCCCGGTGCTCAGGGAAGCAGAAGCAGGTGGAGCTCTGTGAGTTCAAGGCCAGCCTGGTCTATAAAGTGAGTCCAGGAAAGCCAAGGCTACACAGAGAAACCCTGTCTTGAAAAAAAAAAGGAAAACAGAACTGCTAAAGAACCAGCTTAGAGTAAAGCAGTTGACTGTCCACCAAACCAAAGTGGGACTGGTCCTCAGAAGTGACTCACCAACACCCAGCCAAGACAATGTTGAGTGGTCTGGGCACAAGGCGTTACCTGGCACCAGTCTGGGTGACTCCTTCACTGAAGATGGGTCATTCTTGGGGCCCGACATTGGGTGGCACAATACTATATCAGTGAAAAACCTCATAGAGAACAGGGAGAGTTGATTCTGGAGCCAACTATGAGCAACCTTGTCTTGAGATCATGGATTCAGCTTGATGTTCCAACAAAAGGGCTTCAGGCCAGGCCTGGTGGTACAAGTCTTCTGTGAGTTCCAGGCCAGCCTGGTCTACAGAGTGAATTCTAGGCCAACCAGGGCTACATGGTGCCAGAAACAGGTATGTGTGAGTGATGGCTAATCTTGTTTGTCAATTGATACATCTTAGTAAAGTGAACCTCACTTAAGGTATTGCTGTCATTAGACTGGCCTACAGCCATGTCTGGGAGGCATTTTCTTAATTGCTAATGGATGTAGAGCCCAGTCCGCTGTGGGTGGTACTATCCCTAGGCAGGAGTGTGAGACAGGGAGTGAGCCTTGTAACCTTCATAACCTTGGGTTTTCCTTCCCTGCCCCCAGTTCCCGAAATAATGACATTGAGACATTATTAATCATGAATAAATGCCTAATCTTTGGCTCATTCCCTGAATAGCTTATAACTTACATTGCCTTTTTATCCTATTCTATGTATGCCACGTGGCTGGTTTAATGCATCTGTCTTCCTCAGATTCCGGGGTGAATCTGTCCTCTCTCTCTCTGCTGGAGCTCCTGCCTCCTATTTCCTTCCTCAGCTAGTAGACCATCAGCTTTTTATCAACAGGTGATGCTTCCATACAGTACACAGAGATTTTCCCTGCATTAAGTGACATTTCTCCATGGTTCTGCTTCAAGCTCCCGTCTTGAGTTCCGGCCTTGGTTTCTCTCAGGGATGGACTGTAACCTGTGAGCTGAAGAACCTTTTCCTTTCCAAGTTGTTTTTGATCACGGTGTTTAGCACAGCAGCAGTACGTGAAACAGGATGGCAAAGCAGAGATGGGGGCACTAGACCACACGTTCCCAGAGGTTTCATGTGATGGTCAAAGGATATTAGACACAGGTTTGGGCAAGGAGCAGCTGCTCTAAGGGGCTAAAGGGAATGACCTGGCACTGGATCTGCAACATCCTAACTCTATAATCACGAAGTCAGTCAGTCCATCGGCCTTGTAGACTCTTTACCATAGGTGTGGTTTTTTCAGTCCACAGAGCAATTTTATGAAAAACAGATCTGGTTTGTGGCTTTGATGTGGTGGTGCAGCAGAAGGCCCAGGTAGATGATAGCAACTTGAGGAAGCTCCTTAATCTTGACTGCACTGCAGAAAAGAATCCTAGCCAGCATGGAGCAGAGTCGGTGCGTATGAAAAGTGGTGGGAAGGGCAGATGAGATGGCTCATTGAGTACACGCACTTGCAGCCAAGCCTGAAGACCTGCTTCTGAGTCCCAGCACTGAGATAAAACCAAGCAAAGTGGTGAAGTGTTCCGGCCCTGAGGCTCCTGAGTGGGTGAAAAGGCATGTGTGTTTGTGGTTTTGGAAGATATTACCACATTGCTGACAGGAGCAGCCTATGTTGGCAAAGCAAGCGCAGTCGTGGTCTCTACTCAGGTGCTCAGGGTTGGCACAGAAGCACTTTTCTTAAAAATTTCAGATGTATGGGCCAGCGAGCAGGCTCAACAGGTAAAGGTGCTTGCAGCCAAGCCTGATGACCAAGTTTGATCCCCTGGGAGCCTCCATAGTGGAAGGAGAGGACAGATTCTGGCAAGTTGCCCTCCTACCCCCATATACATGCCATGGCCCATACACACAAACACACAAACACCACACACCCTAAAACAATGAAATAAATGCCAATGTTTTATTTTAAAGATTTCAGATGTTTATTTTTTCCAAAGAGGTGCAGGGGTCTAGGGATACAGGAAAGAGAAACAGAGGAAGGCATGGGAAGAGAAGGAGGTTGGAAGAGAGGGAAGGGGAAAGACAGAAGGGAAAAAGAAAGAGAGAAGCTGTGAGTTGAAAATGACTCCTCTGATCCTGGCATTTGAGAGGCCAAGGAATGAGGTGCCTGGGCTACGGGATGAGTGTGGCTGACATCTCAACACCAGAGAGTTGAAGTTTTTGAACAAAATAAAAGCAGTAAGTGGTGCAGAATGCCTACGTAAACACAACACTTGCCCATATTTCAAACAAGATTGTTAAAATAGCAAGCTAAGAGCCAGGTGGTAGAGGTGCACGCCTGTGATCCCAGCACTCACAAGGCAGAGCCAGATGGATATCTGAGTTTGCGGCCAGCCTGGTCTACAGAGTAAGTTCCAGGACAGCCAGGGTTACACAGCCAGGGCTACACAGCCAGGGCCACACAGTGTAAAAAGAGATAGAGTGTGGAGTCATTAGTCCTGTCATCCCAGCTCGTGGGAGGCAGAAAGCAGAGGATCAAGAGTTCAAAGTTATCCTTAGCTGTGTGGCAAGTTTGAGCCCATCCTGGGCTACAGGAGACCCTGTCTCAAAAGCCACAAGAAGTAAATTTTTAAAGGGAGAGAAAACAAAATAAAATAGCAGTGAAGCTACTTGAGGCTCAAGCATGTCAGACCTTTGCTTTATTTTTCTTAATTTTACTTATGCAAGTATGCGTGGTGTGTATGTGCATGCACACGCGCCCACATATGTGAATAGTGACCAAGGAGGCCGAAAGAAGCCATTTGATCCCCTGGAGCTGGAGTTACAGGGATTGTAAGCTGCTCAGTGTGAGCGCAAGGAACCAAACCTAAGTCCTCTGCAGTGCAGTCCCTGCTCCTACCCTGTGAACCACCTTTTCCACCGAATACCTTTGCTGTCTCCTGGCTTGAGGCTATAAGCTCTCAAAATCACAAACCAGATTTTAAACTTGGATAACAGTCCAGCTATTACTCAGCAGAGCAGAAGTGTCTAGAAGGGGAAAGTTTACTTTGATCCTTGTGACTCACAGTTGTCTCTCTTTCCTAATCAGCTGCTCAGGAGCAACAGGAATTCAAAGTATCTTAGTTCTACGAAAACTCACAAGGCAACTCTTATAAGAAAGCATTTAGCTGGGAGCTTGCTTACAGTTTTAGAGGGTGGTGATTGCCATGGTGGAGACCAGACAGGCATGATGCTGGAGCAGTAGCTGAGAGCTTTATCCCCAATCCAGAGGCAGCAGGCAGAGAGAGACACTGGGCTTGGAATGCGCTTTTTGAAACCTCAAAGCCGACCCTCAGTGACACACCTCCTACAAGGCTGCATCTCCTAATCCTTCCCAAACAGTTAATCAGCTGGGGACCGAGCATTGAAACACAGGAGCTTGTCAGGGCTGTTCTCATCCAAACACCACAGCAAGCCAGTGCTCTGCAGTCAGTTCTAGGCCAGCCAGACCTCCATGAGACCCTGACTCAAAAACCCACGATCAAGGCTGGAGAAGCGACTTAAGTGGGTCACCAAACCTGAGAACCTGAGTTCGATCCCTGAGACTCACCTGGTGGAAGGAGAGAAGTGACTGTTCTCTGACCTCCACATGTACACACACACACACACACACACACGCACGCACGTGCGCACAAACTAAAATAGTTCTAAAAACCCAACCCTTTTAACCAAATGCCTTTTAAGCCATGTAATTTCAGAAGCCACCCTAACTACACATATGGGGGCTGGAGAGATGGCCCAGCAGTTGAAAGCCTCCTGCTTTCAGTTCCCAGCACGTTGGGTGGCTCACAGCTGCCTGTAACTCCAGTTCTAATGGATCTGATACCTCTGGCCTCTGTAGGCATCTGCACACATGTGCACAAACACATAATAAATATTTTAAATGTTCACAGGTGTGTAAATGCATATTCGACCCTTAACCCTCTTCCTCTTGAGCCTGCTCCTCCACCTTAGGGTATGGACTGTTTTCTGAGGACCTCTTTCTTTCTTAAGGTCCATGTTTAAATCTGTTTAAAAGAAATCTCTTCTAACACCAGCAAGATGGCACAGGGCCTAGAGTTTGGAGCCCCAGATGCTATTTGTAGGAACCAGCCTGTAACCCCAGCACACAGACTGCATCTAGATCCCTGGGGCAAGATGGCTTTGGGGTCTGGCTGGGCTGCTGAACTCAGAGGCCAAGTGACGGACCTGGTTTCAAAAAATGGTGGTGGTGCACGCTTTTGATCCCAGCAACTTGGAAGGTAGAGGCAAGTGGATCTAATCCTCCATGAGTTCAAGGCCAGCCTGGTCTACAGAGTGAATTCCAGGACAGCCAGGGCTGCACAGTGAAACCCTGTTTTGAAAAACAGAAAGTAAAACAAAACATAAAAACAAAGAACAAAACAAAAAATGAAGAGAAGAGACAGTGTCAATGACAAGCCTCCACATGCATGTCATAGGCATGCACAGGGTACACGTGCCCACACACAAACATTCACACATTACAGGGCATACACCACACATACACATGCCAACAAAAAGCAATTCCAGCTTGTTGGATATGATGGTACCTAGGGAGTTCAAGGCTGGCCTGGACTACATGATGTTTTGTCTCAAAAAAACAAAAAGAAAGTGAAGAGAGACCCCACTTGCTTCTCTTAGTGGAAGCCTGAGGGAGTTCCGCAGGCTGGGATGGGCTGCAGGGTGAATCCCCCTTCTCCATCCCCACCTCTCCCACCCCCAACCCTCACCCCAAACCACCCCATCACTCACCCTGTTCTGTGTCACCTTGCTGTTACTCTCCTTACTATCTGCTTCTGCCTTCAGTAGGGAACTCTAGAGTTCCATGCAGAGACTGGGGATATGGCTCAGTTTTAGGGTGCCTGCCAAGGACCAGCAAAGGCCTGAATTCCATCCCCAGCCACATGAATTTGGGGTGGAAATCCCAGCATTTGGGAAGTGCAAACAGGATTAGGAGTTCTTTGTCTTTTTTTTTTTTGGATTAGGAGTTCTTGGCGGCCAAGTCTACGAGAGAAATAGAACAATGGAAGGAAGGGAGGGGGAATCCATCCGATGGGGGAGGGACCTTCTGGTCATTTTCTCTACCGTGAACACAGCCTAGCACCCCAGTCCCTCCTCTTGGCACTGTGGAGAATGGAACACACTGCTTTTCTTCTGCTGCTCCCCGCTAAGTAGGAAAGTAACAGAATCCAGACCCGGGTGAACAACCTCCAGTGCCCATCCTCCCTGAAGGTGCCAGCTCCAACCTCTGCTCTCCAGTTCTCTCCCAGTAACAATGGTTTTTTTTTTTTTAAGTCCAGAGAAGGAAATGAAACACACCCTTCAAGGACTGCACTCCTGATGACTAAGGAGGGCTTCCAGCTGTCCTGTTTACAAAGTATAATGTGGTGAGGGGTGCCATGACGTGCCCATGCCAAGGCGTGCCCGGGAAATTACACCACGCAACAGACCTGATACAAGCTTTACTGCGGGAAGGGGAGGGCCTGGAGAAGGGATAGGCAGATAAGTGGACGTGTAGACAGGCTAATAGACAGGAGCAGAGCCCTGAGGGCAAACAGAGGAGAGCGCTCCAGGGAACAGCGCTGGGGTGGCAGGCGGGGCAGGTCATGTGGTGAACAGTTGCTTAGATAATACTTCCCTAAGACAACTATAGATCTGATAAGAGGTTTTGGATTGAGGGAGTTGACTTGCTGACCTGCCTTTTGTGTAACAATCAATAAAAAGCGCTTCTGCCAAGCTGCTAGCCATTCAGTTCAGTTCCATTCATCAGAGCCATCCCCCTGCTGCAGAGAAGCCCAAATTCCTCCTACAGTGTCCCTCTTTCTCCATCATCCTTCGTAGCCCAGAACACCGACCCTCAGGTAACAGAAGAATAACCCTGCTGAGGATTAGGAAATGACCCAAAATTACAGAGCCTCCACCTTCAAGCTTAAACTTCCAGCAGACATCACTAATCAGTACAAGTGCTCCCTTTTGGCATTCACAGTCGCAGGCATCACTAATCAATGCAAACACTCCTTGGCATTCACAATAGCATCAATACCTGATGCCAGCACACCTAGAAAACAGACAAGTTCCCAGTTTTTTTTTTTTTTGTTGTTGTTGTTTTTGTTTTTTTAGTTTTTTTGAGATAGGGTTTCTCTGTGTAACAACCCCTAGCTGAGTTCCCAAATTCTTAATATAGTGTTATGTTATTAAAAAAGCATGAGGCTTGTCAACCAATATTCTATGCAGGAAGTTTATTAGGAGAGTATGGAGGGAGTGGGGGAAACAGGAGTACATTTGGGGAGGAGTACTTACAGGAGTATGTGTGGGGGAGGGGTACTTGCAAGAGCATAAATGACGAAAAGACAGCTGCGTCACCCCAGCACGAGTGACCGCTCACCAGGCTGGGAGACTGATTTCCCAGGTTCCGCTGGTCTGAGCGCGACTCTCAGATCCCTAATGTGAATGTCCACTTGGGGTGGAAGGGGACTTCCGGAAACCTTGCTTACCGGATTCCCCGCAAGAGGGTGTGTGTCTCACTTCCCTTAGAGCTTCCATTGCTTTCACATCCCTTTGTCCGAAGGAGACTCTCCAGATCCTGCCTCTGTCCTGGAGACTCAGTTAACCAGGCAGGAGGGACGCATGGAGCTGTCACTCAAACACTGACACAGCCGTGCTTTTGATGATACTGAGGAAGCCGGGTGCAGAGAAGCAGTGCAGGCCAGGGAAGTGGTGACGGTGCTGGGATTTTAAAAATTAAAGACAATATTATTTTATTTATTTATTTTTGAGACGGGGTCCTCCTCCTTCTCCATAAAATTGCAACCAGGACAAATGACTGTTCTTTCAAGCTGCTAAATTCCAGGGGCAATTTATTACCCTTGTAACTTACACCTCAATAACAGGTCAGGTTATAACTCGGACTTCTCTGCACACTGTGATCACACACCCTTCTCGTTCTCCTGTTCCCTAGTTCTCCCATCTCTCTCTCCTCCTCTTCCTCTCCCCACACCCTCCTCTTCTCTTCATTTCTGTCCTTTTCTTGCTGGGGTTGGGGGTTGGGGTCCACACAATCCTTACATATGTTAGAACCAGCTCAGCTGCCCCTCCTCCGGGAAGCCCTCTCTGACTGCCAAGCTGAATAATGCTCTACAGTTCCCAAGACACCCTCATCCAAGTTCTGCCTACTCTGGTGTCTGGAGCAGGGTGTGGGTGGGGAGGGGAGAGGATAGGGTGCTCTGTGGGTATCCCCCATTAGCTCCCAGGACGCAGTGGTCCTAGTCACCAGGGTGTCCCCAGCTGTGGGCATACTGTAGCTGCTCTGTAAACATTTCCTGGGTATCTGAGTGAGTGCCATCCACACTTCAGAGGTTTTGTGTTGTGGGCCCAGGGAGATGGCTCAGTAGGTAAAGTGCCTCTCATACAAGCATGCAGACCCAAGTTCAGATCCCCAGAACTCCTGTAAAAAGCTGTGTGCTTGCCTGTAACTCCACCTGGGGACAGAGACAGACAGACAGATCCCTGAAACCCACTGGCCAGCTGGTCTAGTGGAATCCATGAACCCAGGCTCAGAGACAGACCCTGTCTCCAACTGAGAAAGCCTGGCTCAATAAGCCTGACCAACTCCATGACAGGCTTGATTTTCTTGCTAGACAAAACAGGCCTAAGAGTTGCAGGAAAAATCACAGAAAAAGGGCAACCAATCAGAAACAGCCAAGACATCTGGCCAGGAGAGTGTAAGTTGCTTAATTACCTGTTTGAAAAGCACCTGAGTCCTGACCAGGGTCACGTAGTCTCCATGGGCACCAGCCAGTTCCAATCAAGGTTACGTGGCCACAATAGGAATCCCCTTTTCTGACTTTAGAAGGGACCTCCCAGCTCCCCTTGGGGTCACTTCCATGTTGTTTAGGTGGCAGCCCCAGCATGCTGGACTTCAGAACAAACACCCTTGAGTCTGGGGTCGTTCTTTCAGCGCATTCCCGTCCCTAACACAAGTAAAGTTGGATTTGGGGTTGTACACTGGTCTGTTGCCTGTGCCCCAGCAGGGGACTGGATATATGTGCACTAATTGAACTCTGTGGGCTGCAAAGAGCGGGGGAGACGCGTGGGGTGCTGAAGGAGGGCAGAGGGGGTAGTATGAAAGTCTTCAAAGAGTAATTTTTAAAATGTTTTTTAATGGAGCACAATCGAAAGGTGCCAATGTTAACCTCTGGCTTTGTTGTGTAAAAGTTTCCCTGGAGATAATAGTCTTCCATTTTGGAGGGAAACATCTTCAATATTTTGTTTTTATTTATTTTTTTGAGACAGGGTTTCTCTGTGTAGCCCTGGATGTCCTGGAACGCACTCTGTAGACCAGGCTGGCCTTAAACTCACAGAGATCCTCCTGCCTCTGCCTCTGCCTCTGCTGGCATTAAAGGTGTACACCACCTGCCCCGGCTGGGAAACTTTTAAGACACAGGATGTAAGAGCAAAGTGAAACAACAGGATATTCTAGGGAGGAGGGAAGATGAAAGCCTCTACCCTAGAGACAAGGTCCTTGAGACAGGAAGCAAACAACTCACAACAGCTTCCGGAAGTCCCTGGAATTGGCTATATACTGTAGGTAAGAGTATGCATGCAGTGAGTGCCGCGGAGAAGATGACCTTCAGGCAAACTTGAAGGACTCTAGTTAGCTGGAGCATGGCAAGCGTGGCTCTGGCAGGCCTTGCCCTTCTCCCCATGCCCTCTGCCTTGCTGAAAACTGTTAGATTACATTTCTAAAGTCAGCCACCAAGGTCTATTCCCTTATTCATCTACTTCCTCCCTCTGACACTGACCACTAAGGTCCAGCTGTCACAGCACTGAAGTCCAGCAATCAGAAGCCCCCAGTGGCTTCATCTAATTAACATGCCCAATTAAATTAAACACCTCATCCTTACCCCTTAGATCTTTATAAACCACCATTTTCCTACAGGCTACATCTTGTCTCCTTTCTATCCAGAGGCCATCCTTTGTCAAATACCCCTCCTTCCTCTCCTTTGTTCCCTTCCGCTGTCTTTGACTTGTGTCTGTCCCTGTTAGTAACTCCTCGCCCACACTTCTGTAAGTAACTCTCATAACACTTACCAGTTCACCGAGTGGACTTTGGTTGTGTATGGCAACAGTATTGGCTCAGGACCACCAGACCCAGTGTGTACAAAATGTGCTAATTCAGGGCTGGGGAGGTGGCCCAAATGGATAAAGTGCTCACTGCTCAGTGTGAGGACCAGAGTTTAGATGCTCAGGACTCACACATGAATGTCGGGCTTCTGATTCTAGAGCCTGGGAGGTGACAAGGGCAGAGACGGGGATCCTAGAGCGAGCTGGCTAGCTAGACTAGTTACATCAGTGAGCTTTGGGTTCAGCTAGGAAAACTTGCCTCAGTGAATAAGGTGGGGAGCCACTGAGGAGACCCATATGTCATTCAGTCTCTGGCTTTCACAAGGATACACATACAAATGTTCATGCAGATATACATGAGAGAGAGGGGGAAAAAACAGGCTAATAAGCCACCACCCTCTGTGTGGAAGGAAAGATGGAGTGACATTTGTCTATACAGACCTGGGGTGGCTGTGGGAAGCCAGCCATAGACCCATGTGGGTACAGAGATCCTGGGGACACTTGGGTCCCAATGAGACAGTCACTGGCTCAGAGACCAGCCCTTTGTCTGTGTTCTTGGCTGTGCACAGGTACATGCTCAGCTGATTTAGGGACAGTCACCAGATAAAGAGCTTCTCCTGCCAGAGCCCACAGGCAGAGTTGAACAGTTCTTGAGTTAGGAGTGAGGACTGAAAGAAAATTAGTAAACCAACACACTTGGGATCTTTCCAAGAGGGCTCTAGTAGACACTAGTCACCTGGTTTATTCCAGCAATCTCTTTTCAAGTCAGAGCAAAAGCACCTCAGCACAATGTGTGAATTCACAGGGAAGTCAAAACTTCTTTACCTTGATCACTTGTCTGTGTGAGCACTTGTCTGTGTGAGGTGTGAACTTAACAAGACATCCCACCTGCTGTCTCAAACAAAAGGAGGTAGCCGTGGCAGCTTATCACTGACTCCAGTGAAGGCCAGGGAGAAAACAGTCTTTCCACTGAGATCAAAATAACAAAGCAGCCTGGCAGACCAGCGGCTCCCCACATTCTCCCCAGTTGGCTTCTCATTCAAGGCCCAGCTTAGCACAGGCTCTGGGTTCATGATCCACACACATTGTAGAATCACAGAGTAGCTAAGGTCGCTGTAGATCACAACCTTAGCAGCCACTGGGGAGGTCGCCAGTGGGACCAGGCTGGGGTTGTGTGTGTGAACTGAGAGCAAGGCCTCCAGGTGACCTCCCAGAGACATAGGCATCTCTTCTGACCCCACAGCTGCATGCATACATTCATTCATTCACATACATCCATTCACTCACACACTCATTCACACACATCCATTCACTCACACACAGTCATTCATTCACACACATCCATTCACACACACACACACACACACACACTCATTCACACACATCCATTCACACACATCCATTCACTCACACACACTCATTCACACACATCCATTCAC